>NC_083352.1:7876666-8185694 GCF_030254825.1 Meriones unguiculatus | reverse complement strand
CCAGAAAGGCCACCCTCCCATGGGGATAAGAGTAGTGTACTGGCTTCCTTCCTGTCAGCTCCTATAGCCACATAAAACCCAGGTAGGATGGCTTGTAGGTGATATCATGTCTGGACATATTTCCCTCCTGATGCCAGAGAAACCCCATTTAAGGTCCTCCCATGCAATAGGACTGCTCCCTGAGAGGGGCCTGGTTCCGGGTGGCTGGTCTCCCCCCAGATTTAGCTGGCCTGGACTTTATCTAGGACATCTTCACTCACGCCTGTCACTGCCAGCACTCAGTTCACGTCATGCCCCTCACACGTATATCCTCTATACTCAGCAGTCTCCAGCTCAGCAGACACCAAACAAAAACAGGTGTAGAAGAAGGAACAGTTGAATGTAGACAGTTTGGTTTTCAGGAGCCATAACTAACTTGTCTGCCAGAAGACAGCCAGCATGAGAGGCAGCGAGTGCCGGTGCCGCAGGGGAGCCCAGCAGCTGTGGGGTTCTGCGCTGTGTAGACTTGGGTTTCTGGTAAGGAGTCACAGGAAGAATGCCCATGACTAGGGATTAATGCTCTTTGGCCCCTAGGAAGCAATGGCTCCATTTATTTCCATTCCCAGTCAGCAGGTTCTCACTGCCTATACATTGGCTGAGAAACCACTGTGTAGGCTTGATCAGTGAGAGTGTGGTCTCACGGCTGTTAACACCCACCACTGGCTGACCGTGCTGCCTGGAGCAGAAGTGACTTCAGTGAATCATGTGATCAGATGCACGCTTCAGATTATTTTGGTTCTTTAGATGTTAGAATTGGGGAAGAATTTTTTAATATGAAAATACTGATGTAAGACTCATTTTAAAAACCTGTTTGTCTTCCTTTAGGAGCCTGGCCGGTCCTTATAGATGACTTTGTAGAATATGCACGAGCTGTAGTCACAGGTGGGAGACGTGGCCCTTTCTAGGTGGAAAAGCCAGACAGATGGAGGGTAGGATGAGCCGTATCCTGGAGGACCACTGGGTTGGTTGCTGTGTGCATTTGTCGCTGACTTCAGAGTCTTCCTCGTCTATTCATGAAGCAGATTCTGACTCCGCTTAAAGGCTACAGTGGCTCACGGCAAACACAGAGAAGCTCCTCGGGGTTAGGGCCGAGTCATCAGAGCTATTGCTTTAGGAGTCGCCTGCATGACTTGTCTTTACAGAATGCAACCTAGAACCTGTTTGCAAGGCTGAAAGCATGCTGTTGAGTTCATGACGTTAAGGTGAGCACCAGTGGTTTCCAAACTGGAATCCCGCTATACTTATGCTTCAAAATAGCATCTGTGTCCTCAGAATGATGTATCTTTTATACACGTCCACGCTGTTAGAAAACGTGCCCTCATAAAGATGGCCTTCTCAGAGAGCCTACTGCTTTTAATCTTGGTATTCAAGAATGATAGTTTTGAATTCTCAAATCTCTAGATTTACTAGATGTTTTGTTTTCATTTTCTCTAGAAGACATTGTTGCAGTTTGCACAGGGATGGCACAGGATGTAATCCAGCAGGTTCATTTCAAACTGTTTACAAAGCTGGTGGGCCTGTTTTACTTCCAATAAGGTTATTATTAGGCCTGGAAGCTGCCTCCTGAGAAGTTTCTTATTTTTTTTAATATATTTTATTATATTCAAAAGGACATTTTTCCATGAGAAATACTTCTTTTTGAGTGATGAATTAGATTTACAAATCAAACGCACTGGTTCCCTTCACCATCTGCAGTTTCTGCAGTACCCAGTGTCTAGCCCTTGGATAGCCATATGCATTTGGAAGCAAAAACACACATCCAAAAAGAATCTACACCCAATGCCCCTGTCGTCTTTGTCTGCACTGTGGGACTGTCCCGTGTCACTGTGCTTGTCACCGTCTGCTTTTCTGGTGTTTGTCTGGTCAAGATCCACTCACGCACACAGGCACGGAGGGCCTGGATACTTCCTGCTCATCTGGTGTCAAGCTTTGAACATCACTGTGCTGACCCTACCTCACACTTGCCAAGATTTGGTGTCACAAGCGTGCCTTGCTGCCCAGCCTAAAACATGGCCAGCGTGCAGAAATGCTGGGCCCACTTCAGGACGGGGGACTGCTCAATGCCTGTACACACAAGACATGTCTTGAATGTGCTGTTGGGGCAGCTTCTGGTCAGGGGACATGCTCTGAGGCACGTGTGCCCTACAGTGAGGCGGACTGCTGCTGTCGACCACGGATCTCAGAGGAAGTGGATATCGGAATGGGAGGCCAGTCTCCACAAAGCCCACCCCTCAGTGTACGCCAGCACCAGCAACCTGTCAGCACAGGTCTGTGAAAGGGGAAGCGAGGGCTTCTCTGAGAGCATGCGGAACCAAACTGACTTAGTGGGGCCGGGAAGACAAAGCCTCCTTCCAGACGTGTGGGCTCCCAACTCGTAGTTACCTTCTGTTCACAGACGTTTACAGACACAAGTAACTATATTTTGAAGGTCTGCAATACGTTTTTATTTTTAAGATTTAAAATTCTTCAGGAGAAGGGCCAGTGATAGGATTCAGCAGGTTAAGGCGTGTGCTGCCAAGCCTGAGGACCTGAGTTCAGTCCCTGGGACCCACATGGTGGAAGGCGAGAGCTGACTTCCACAGGCTGTCCTCTGACCTCCACACACGTGCCGTGAAATGCATGTACTCCCCCTACACACACATGTACTCACACAGTAAATAAAGTAAATAAATAAGTGTAACTCTAAAACTCTAAATTCTGTGGGATTGTCAATAGGCTGTGAAGTACTAGTAATTGATAAAGGCTTTTCAGAGAATTGTGCTTTCTGTTTTATTATTTATACTTGAATTGTGCATGTTACAGAAATGCTGAAAAACTTCAGGAATAGTAAATAAAATATTTTCCCCGGTGTTGTGATGTCCTTTCTTGTGTGCACATCAAGGCCCTAGTTTTTGTCTTGGGCCAGCAAAGAGACCCGTTGTAGCAGCAAGCAAGCCTTTGTCCCATTGCTCTAACTCCGCACCAAGTCTGCTGGGTGGCCTTGCTCTGTCCCACCGTAAAGGTGAAATGGGTCAGCCTCTCCCACCCCCACCCAGTGCCTCATGACAGTGACTTGGCCTCAGGTCATAGAGCAAAGACCACAAGACCTTTCCCAAGCAACTAGCCTTAAAATAGACAGGAACTTGCTATTCTTGTTCTTATCTATGGAGGCTTTCAGAGGCACACACAAACTGCGTCTCTTCAGGACACACCTAACTGCATCTGACATCCATTTAAGCTTTTATATTTTGCTAACAATTAGGTTTTCTATGTCTAATAAACAAATATCCTGCAACAAGCTGTAGTTAAAACATATTTACCAAGCACAACAGCTTTTAAGAAATGCATGCAATCTGTTCCACTTAGTGCCTGCCAGGAATTTCCAGAAGAGACAGCGTAGTCCCTGTCTGAGTGACATGGGTGCAGTGTCGTGTTTCAAACTGGATGCTCTGTGGACACAAAGAGTAGGTGTCCCCCAGCTTCTGTTGATGTGCCCAGCATCCTGTAACAGAGGGGGCTCTTGAGTGCTTGTCAGCCAGACAAACTAGTGACACCACCTTCCTCAACAAAGTCCTCTCCCAGGAGTCCTTGGACTAGACTCCTTCAGCCATTTCACACTTCACCCATAAGCTGTTCTGCCTTCCCTTAAGTGGGTGCTGTCTCCTGCCGGCTTTCCGCTGTTTGTCGTATCTGGATGGGAACTGTACACCTGCTTTTGCAGGACTGCTTCAGACTGAGAGTTGTGCCAGCAGGAAGGGCACCTTGCTACACACTAAAGTTCTTACCAATCCTGCTTAACTCCAAGTGATCCCCTGCCCGTTATGGGTGTGACAGACTCACTGGAGGCCTACAGAGTTTGTGCTTGAGACAGGAAATAGGGAAGAGGCCATCCTCCTAGTTCATTTCAAACCAAGAACCCTGGCTTTCTGAAGCATGCCAACCCAGCCTCCCGTTATCTAAGAACTCCATGAGTAGGCAGTGACATCGCAACACGTGAGGCCTGAGGTGGCATACCCACATTTCACTGTGCTGAGACATGCAACACTCTAAAAGTTAGCATGTAAGCCCCTTATTGGACATGAAGATATAATACTTTTTCACATGAAGATATAATACTTTTTCACAGGGAATGCTACATCTTTTAAAGTTTTAACTAGACATTTTTTTTTTAAGTGGCGCTGCCTCTGTCTCCTGAGTGCTAGGATTAAAGTCATGCACTGCCACCAAGCTTTCTAAGAGCATAAAACTACAATAGATGAATCCCAGCATTCTGCTGAGTGAAAGATGGCAGATGAAGGGAGGCCACGTAATGCACTGGTGCGATGGCAAGAGGAGTGCATTTATTTGAAGATGGGGCAGAACAGAGGCACGGAGCAGCCATGTTCACATTGTGACCTGCACTGCTCTGCCAGCAGGAGGCGCATTCCATCAAGGAGCTGACACAGGAGCGTGGCTCAGCGGCTCTGAGCCGCCTCTGGGTGTGAACTGGTGCCAGCAGCCTCCTTTGCTGGAGAGCCAGTGCTGTCCACAGCTCCCACGTGGTGAGCTCAGAGCCTTTATCTCATTGGTGGTACCTGCCAAGGCAGGAAAGGAACGCCTGGCCATTTGGAGAGTGCTGGATGGTGATACAATGACCACTATAAATGTCAGCCGGGCTGGCTGAGGGTGGCCAGGAAAGGACAAAGGCGACTGCAGCATAAGAGGGTCACCTTCTGAGATGGAGAAGTTCAAGGCAGCAATGCTGTTGGCGAGTGTTGGCGATGCGCTCGGCTATGGAAATGTCTGCAGGGAGAACAGCGTCTTAGGCTCAATCCAGGAGGAGCTGCAAAAAGCCGGGGGACTGGACAGCCTTGTGCTCTCGCCTGGAAAGTGGCCAGTGAGTGACAACACCATCATGCACATGGCGACTGCCGAAGCCCTTACCACAGGTAGGACCGGCTGGCATATGTTCCAGGTGTGTTAGAGTAGAAAGGCCCTTGCACGGCTGCCTGTGTGGATAGCAAACCAACCTGACACCACTGCCGAAGGTGGTGATTTAATATTCACCAAAGACCTGGAGCCTGACGGGCAGCTCATGTTTCTCCTGTGTGTCTTTGGGGAACGGCAGCGCTTCACAGAGAATTAAGCTCCAGATTCTCAACAACTTTGGCTTGTTTCTGCTGCTGCGCAAGAGCGCCTCTGGGACCTGCCCTGTGGGATAAAACACAGGCAAGGGTTCTCACCACAGAGGATGAGGCTTCTTGTTCTAGGTCTATTACAAAAGAGCAAGACATTCAGCTTGGACTTTGGACTGAGATAGCATTGTTTCGGGATGGTATCTCAGCTTCAAATACTTAAGGTTGAAGTATCTGTATGAGTGATTCAATTTGGACATTGTTTATGTGTAAATGTTATAAGAGTTTTGGACATGGGAGAACAAAGTTGGTTTGTTCGATAAGGACGAGGCCAGTGCTAAGACCAACAAAAATGTTACATGGATTTCAGAGGCATATACAAATACTACATGTCTTTTCTTGTCAGGGCGTGCTAATATCCTGCAGGTCTGATATGTTGCCATTGCAAAATTAAGACCTGAGGACAGCAATCAAGCCAGCAGACCTCACTTGAGCATTTTGTTCATCTGTCGTGAATAAGCTCAGCTTAGTTCCGTGGTCATTGTATAGGAATGCCACCAATGTCGTGTCCCTAAATAGAGCTGAAGCACATTGATAAGATATGGTGTCACAGCTCATTGAAGTATCTTTCTGAGTGCACACAATTATAGAATCCAAGTGTTTGTGGATTCTGCCGTCATTGTATAGGAATATCATCAACCAGCCCCTAAGTAAGCAGTGAAAGTAAAGCACATCGGTAAGGTACAATGTCACACCTTGGGAAGTGGCAAAGCATCTTTTAGGGGTTTCAAAAAGTATGAATTCCAAGTATTTCTTCTGATATTTTTGGACGTACTCATATACCTTTATGGTCAGTAGTAGAGCTCAGAGTCCAGCACAGCTCACAACCCCTGGAGAACATGACTTTGGAAACAAAACAGCAAAAGGTAGCTATGCTTGATGTTTGCATTCTTGAAGCTGTGTTTACACCAGTGCACTGCTAAGCTACACAGAGGTCCTTGTGTGTGCTTGTTTCTGACGGGTGTTCTGTGAGTGCAGAGCACTAGGCATGCGTCTTAACGCTGGGCTTTCCTTGGAGAGGCCCTGCCACAGTAGGTCCTGTGTAATGACACGGGGTGCTTGGGATTAGATCAGTGGTCGGCAGTCACTCAGGATGAGGGGTGTGAGTTTAGTAAGGTTTGGTTGCAGTGCTGGGCTTTTGTTTTTGTTAAGGATAAAAGTGAGTTCCCTGCCAGTCACCAGGTTTACCAAGCATATACTGCTGTGTTGTACCCCGTCGTGGCTTCTCGTTACAGCTCATGAGAAAACAGCCCTTTAGATGAGCCTCTAGACCAATGGTTCTCAATCTGTGGGTCATGACCCCTTTAGAGGGCCAATGACCCTTCCATAGGGGTCACCTAAAACCATTGAAAAACAGATATTTACGTGACACTTCACAAAAGTAGCAAAATTACAGTTTTGAGGTAACAGTGAACTAATTTTATGGTTGGGGGTCACCACAGTGTGTTAAAGGGTGGCAGCATTAGGAAGGCTGAGAGCCATGGCTGTAGATCTAAGTGTGTTTTCTGCTCCCTGAAGCTCACGGTTCTGTCTTTAAACAATCCCGCTTTAGGCAGCCGTAGTCCTCTCTAGGGGCTTTGGAGACATGTGGTAGGCACTGCTGATGGTAGGCACAACTCCTGCGGCAAGTGTGCATCAAGGGCTCTCCAGGCGGCCTCACATGCAGTCTCTCCCAAGACCATCCATTTCACATGCTGGAAGGTGGCTTCAGTGTTCCCATGTGGACACAGAGTGGCTGCAAACCCATGCAGTCTGTGTGGCCATGTGATGGCACATCCAGGCAGCCAGCCACAGGCTGTGTTCTCATGTGCCCCATCCACTGCCTGAGGTCAAGGTAGCCACAGAACTAGTTATTGTGGTGTCTGGGTGCTCTATAGCCCGCTCCCCACAGTGGAACCACCCCTGGCACATTTAAGCAAGTCCCTCGTGCCTTCTTCACTCAGCAGAAGCTCTGTGGTCTATAAGCCATGGCTCAGCTGCCACAGTGGCCACAGCTCATCCAGCATGTGGATGAAGTCACAAGAGCAGAAACAAAGACGGGGCCTGGTGTGTCATTCTACAAGGCGTGCCAGTAGTGCTGCGTCTCGGGCCTCAGCTCAGGAGTGCAAAGACCAAGGCAGCTTCATCATGTCACTAGGCAAGTGTCTGGTGAGCATGGGCTCGCGTACCAGGCTTGAGTGTGGCTCATTTCAGGACCATTTGCTCTGGGCTTAGGCACATAGCTCCACATTCCTGATGGCTGCTGCTGAGCCTAGGCAACCAGGGAGCTGCTCGCGCCCCTGAGCCTTAGAAGCCTTGGGGCTGTGGGAGTCAAGCAGAGCCACAGGAAGAGTTTGAGGAACTCAGCGGTGGTGCAAGGCCAACAGGCTGGGGTCTGGGCCCCTAGAGGGTCTCCTGTCTCTGAAGGTAAACAGTTCTGGCTGACTGGGCCAATCAGTGAGGCAGGGAGGGGAGGCTGGCAGGATGTGCCTCCGCACGAAGCTTGCAGGGAACTTGAGACCAGAAGAATAAGGGTGTGACAGACCTGCTCTTTCTCTTCCTCTCAGTGGCTCTCTGACAGCTGAGTGAGAGTTAGAGCAGACACAAAGTTTGGAGCCAGAATGAGTGAGAGTGAATGCAACCTGTGGAATTCATGGGTATTTTATTTCAAACTCACTCATGGTATTTTGCTTTTTTTTTTTTTTAATTACATTAGTTGAGAGCTGCTGGCCAGTTTTCTAAACTGCCTTATTTTTCAGGAGGATGTATAGGGACGTAGGGAGATACATGTAGCAGTTAAGGCAGAGTGGTCAGAAGGGTCAGCAGATCGTCAGGCCTGATTCCCATTTACATGCCAACTTAAAGGACAAGGGTCCATGGCTGCTGGACTTCTATGGATGTTTTTTTTCCACTCTGAAAAAGCTTGGTTTCAATTAAAGGCAGAGATTTTTGTGGTATGTGGTCTTATAATAATTGTTTTAGAGGACTTGGGAAGGCCTGTGCTGCCAGGATGGAGGAGAAGACTGCCATCTGTAAACAGATAGCACTGGTAAACCGTGCCAGGTGTCGCGGCTCACTAACAGCCTGGCCATGCTCAGGTCCCGCCACCCAGCAGGGGTTTGCAGGCAGACACAGCTAATTTTATTCCTGTAGGGTTGCCACAAGAAATCTGGCTGGGGCGTAGGGCACTCGCTCCTCCAAAACAAAGTCCTGCCCAACCTCTCTCCTGCCCTAGTTGGTAGCTAGGCCTAAGCCCTAAAGGGGAGAAGAATGGAAGGGCTTGCCTCTGTTTCAGGCACACTGAGGGCAAGGCAAGGGAAGGGCTCTTTCTCTAGGCTCTCACAAAGGCTTTTTTCCCCTCAGAGGAGCAATTCTGTCAGGCAGCACAAGGGGATCTTTGGGGTTTCCAGCCTGCCTCTCTCTGGGGCAATAGTCACCAGCTCCTTATCATGCCTCATCCTTCTCTCTCCACCCAGCCCTCAGCAAAGACAGTCACCCATGGCCAGTGGAAGGACAGTGGGAGTCTCCTAAGGGCACTTTATCCTGAGTGCAGCTTTGACAAAGGATAAAAGCCCATTGATGGCTATGAAAGAGGACTCTGGAAAAGCACATCCCACAGCTTCACAGGGTACCTGAACTACTGCCTGCTCTCCAGATGGCCACACACCCTGGACTCCACTGACTATGCATGTGTGACCTTGGTCCAACAAGCTGTGGATTAACTTAGTGACCCAAAGTCAAAACCCATAAGCCCTGGCCATGCCAAGCAGTCTTCTTGAAGAAAATGGTGGCTGCTCTAAGGCACATGGGTGGAGGCGGGCCAGGCACCATGCTGGGCAAAGGCAGGTGTTCAGTATGTTCCAGCTCTCTTCTTCCCCTACACCCCATGATCTTTAGGGGCCTGGCCCATGCTGGTACCCCAGATGCACTTCAAGGGACCAGGGCACAGTTGGCAATAGCAGCCATTCAGAACCTGGGTTTCCCAAGGGGATGGGGGAGCTGGAGCTCAGTGGAATCACCCCCTCTCCTGGTGTTCCTTCATGACAGCGAGACTGGTGCTCTGCTTGGCATAGTTTGATGGGGTTTCTTCTGAGTGGACAGAACCGTTAGCAGAAATAGACCCTCACAACACCAGAATAGTGTTGTGCAAGCTGGAGGTCCAAAATTCATCCAGCCAGCAGGAGAGTCAGCAAACTTCCTCCTCTTCCCTGAGCATACTCTTGTGCCCTTGCCATGGATGGAGCCTGTTCCCACACACACCACCTCACATACATGCTACCCTCAGTGACATCTCTTCCCCACCCTTTCCCCACAGACTACTGGTGCCTGGATGACCTGTACCGTGAGATGGTAAAGCGCTATGTGGAGACGGTGGAGAAGCTTTCAGAACACCGGCCAGACCCTGCCACTATCGAGGGCTGTTCCCAGCTGAAGCCGGATAACTACCTCCTCGCCTGGCATACACCCTTCAGTGAAAAGGGTCAGAAACCTTTCTATTCACAGAGTTGCCTTCAGAGACCCTGCGGGTGTGGGTGCTGGCAACCTGCCCTGACACTCAGCATGGCATCCTCATCTGTCTAGATCAGATCCTTTCGTGGGTGGGGCCTCCCCTTGTCAGCCACCCCTGCTTGCTTGAGCATCTGTTAAAGTTGCTGTCTACAAGGAATCAGGCTTCCTCTGGAGGGTTTTCTGTTATCTCCAGTTTACTTTAAGGAGTCTTTCCTGCTGCCTTTCCTTGACGATGTATTCTGCTAAGGACCTCCAGTGTTCTATGCTGTGTCCATGGAGTACAGCATGTAGGTGGGCCTAGCTCCCACCCCTCAGAGCCTCTCCTCTCAAGCTGGGCCTGTATCATGGTACCTCTTTTATAATAATGAAACCACAGCTCTGTAAGTGCCACAACTATCAGCTCCGCCCCCAGCTCCATCAATCTGGGGACCTGAGCTCATTCTTCCCAAACAGAAGAGGAAGTGCTAAAGCCTAGGATATCTCTGAACTGAAGGGCGAGAGCAGCAGAGCACTTGTGGCAGGACCAGGCCAGATGCTCTGATACCCAGGAGAGGCCAAGAGAGAACAACCCAGTGACAATAGAAGGTAGAGTGTAGAGTATAGATTTTAGCAGCAGGAGAGAGAATTTGAACAGGTATAAATGTGTCACTACCAAGAGTAGCAGATTAAGCAGGTATAGCAGGACTACTGTGCTGCTACAGGACTTCATTTCTGCTACTGTGATAAGAAAAAATAACCTGGCTAAAAGCAATTTAGAGGGGAGGGGTTTATTTATTATTGTTCCAGGTTAAAAACTGTCATTATGGAGAACGAAGGCAGGAACTTTAATCAGCTGGTCACATCACACCCACAGTCAAGAGCAAAGAGAAATGAACGCATGCACATTCACTCACTCTCTTGCTTGCTTGCTTATGCTCAGTTTGATTTCTCCACTTTTAAATAGTCAGGATCCCCTGACTGGGAATGGTGCCACCCACAGTGGGCTGGCTCTTCCCACATCAATTACTCTAATTAAGACAATCCCCCACAGTTGTGCCCATAAACCAGCCCAGTGTAGACAGTCTCTTGCTGAGATTCTTTCAGGTTATTCTAGATTGTGTCATGTTGACAATTAAAATTGGCCATCACAGGTACCAACTGAGAGGACCTCAGGGTCACCCCTGTGGTACATGAGGAGACAAAGAGAGCTTCCTTCTAGGCAAGACAGAGATACAGACTCTTTTGAGGGAAATCCAATATGGTCTACAAAATTATGTAATAAAAATACCTTTTGATGTGACATTCTGTCTTAAAGACCCACCTGACAACATGATGTGAGGATGACCTTTGTGTCATCATTTGTATTAGCAAAGGCCTGGAAGGAGCTTAGTATCCCCTCAGAAAGAGGATGGGAAAGTTAGTGATGTGTCTATACAACAGAATGTGGTATAGCTGTTTGAAAGAATGAAGTAGACTTGTGTGTTGAGGTGTGGAAATTCTCTGCCATAGGTTGGTGGGGGAAAATAAGCAAGATTCCAACCGTCCCCTACAGCTACATTTATGGAAAGGCTGTGCATGTGGAGAGAGTTCAGAGCGCGCATGCAGGAAGCTCCTCAAAGGGCAGCAGAGAGCCTTCACAGCAGAAATAAAGAATATGAGTGTTTTGATGTATGGAAGTCCAGCACATACATGAAGTACCCGAGAAGGCTAGAAGAGGATGGACTTAATGACAGTGGTTTTTTTTTTTTTTTTTTTTTTTTTTGAGAGAGTGAAATTTTATTTTCTCAGATGTTGCAATGACATGAAATTCTATGAAAAATAATTAGATCGCAATATGAAATTGAGGACACCTGGAGACAGATGAATTGGAAAGCTAAATTTGAAATGACAGTGTTTTTAAAGAGAAGAGCAAGGATATAAATAAGCAACCGTATCTGACTCAATGCTGCTTCTGCCCTGAGTCGAAGACATTGTGAGACTACCCTAGGCCAAGAAAATGTTCGTTTTTCAGGGGTTAAATAAGTCCACTTTCTTCCAACCTGACCCACAGATCTTTTTTCTCTTGTCCAGGATATGAGTGGCTCATTCACTGTTCACTCATCTAGCGATATTCTAAAAGCATGCTCTTACATAAGCCTCATACTTCAGAACTTATGGATGCCAGACTCCCACAGCTTACGTAGGCAAATCTGAATCCTGGTGTCTGTCATCCACACAGGTTCAGGATTTGGAGCTGCCACTAAAGCGATGTGCATTGGAATGAGGTACTGGAAGCCAGAACGGCTGGAGACCCTCATTGAAGTCAGCATTGAGTGTGGCAGAATGACCCACAACCATCCCACAGGTAAAGCGGGCGCTGGGTGGGCGCAAGTCCTATGTGGTTACTGTTCCACTTGGAAACAGAACTGGCATTAAATGTAGTGATGTCCAAGAAGCCACACACAGGAGAAAGTTCTTAGTATTGCTACATCATTCGTGTCAGCGCAAAGGAAAAGAGAGATACAGATCTTGAGGGAAAACTGGGATCCAGGCTAAGGAGGTACTAGTCAGTACTGAGGGCGGATGCCCTTCTCCATGCCCTGGCCTATGCTATGTGCTTCTCTGCTTAGTCTCCATGTCCTACAGCAGGCCTGAGACAGGTACCTTGCCTCTTATACAGAGGGAGAGGCAGAGCTCACAGTACGGGGTGGTCTGTTTAGACTCAGAAAGCCGCTGGCCCTGGGGAACAAAGCTCCATCTGCCTTCCTCCTGCCTTCTAGGTTTCCTTGGGTCTCTGTGCACTGCCTTGTTTGCCTCTTACGCAATACAGGGAAAGCCACTGGTACAATGGGGAAGAGAGATGCTGAAGGCGCTTCCGCTGGCTGAGGATTACTGCCGGAAGACCATCAGGCACATGGCAGGTGAGCCTGGCTTCTTCCTGCCCCAGTGCTTTCCTCCCACCCAGAACACACACACTCACACTCAAACTCTAGTCCTGCACCAGCCGCCCAGCAGCTCCAGGTGTATTCACCCTAGGGAAGCCTGGGTCAGTGTGGCAAGAGCTGGCCTCGCAGTGGCCCTTACCTGGTAGAGGGCAGGTACCACAATCTCAAGGGGAACCCCAGCCGCATGAAGGACTTCTCCCACAGTACTCTGAGGTCCCGGAAATGCCCCCACACTGCACCTCCAAGCTGACACCAGGTGTCTAGTACAAATGAGAAGCGCATCTGCAGAGGAATGAATCACACCTACATTTCACACAACCCCACCCTAAACCATACTTGACCAAAGAGATGGAACCCATGGCACACACTTCCATCTGTACCGAGATGGGTCCCCATGCCACTAAAAGCATGCACTCCCAAGGTTCTCATCTGCCCTCATTAACCCAGAGCCTTTCGGACAGCCTGTTAATCAAAAATCCTGGGAGCACCATGGCTTTGGCACACAGGCAGCGAAGTGTACCCCAGCCTCAGCTGCTTGGCTCAGGGATGCTGTATAGTAGACATAGACATAGGTGCCCAAAGACAGGGCCAAAAGATCCAGGGCTCACTCCCCCAAGACACTGAGTACATGGAAGATGCTCCTGCCCCAGGGTTGTTCTCCACTCTAAGAGGGAGATGAGTGGGTGGGGAATGCATGTGACTCCATGTGTCCCGCTGTGCACCTAAGGAGGAGCAAACTTTCTAAAGTAAGCCTCCTGGGATGTCCTGACAGAAGGGAAATTGTAAGCACAGGGCCAGAGTCATAGCTTCTACGAGACAGCATGAAGCTGAGTGACTCCTGAGCAGGCCCAGAGTCGCATCAAAGTCAGCACAGGATGTGTGTATGGGGGGGTATTCTAGATGGTTCCAGAACAACTTTACAAGGACAGGAGGACACACACTTGGCCTCAGCACTGAAGAAGCTGGGCCTAGAGGATGGTGCCAGGCATTCTAGCTAGCTCATCTCTGAACTCTCTATCCTTCACTTACTTGACCTCCAGGGAACATTTATTTCCTTTATTTTTGCTTACTTTAAGCCATCATTCCCTGGTTCCTCTGTCTCAGATGTCCCTTGAAGTTCCCCCAGTTCCCCCCACAGTCAGTGGGCTGTTTCAGCTGAGCAGGGTCACCAGATGTCTCCGAGACTGGTAGGAAGTTGCTATGATAGAGTGGAACCCTACAGCACAGTGGCACACCCAGGACTCCGGAACACAGGTGGCTATTTTAGATGTGGGCCACCCATAAGGGCATGAACATGAGAACATAGTTTACTGCCAGGTCATTTGTGGACTTAACTCTTTGTGAGGTGACCCCTGAGAAACAGCCCTGTTATGTCTGCTTGATTTCAAGTTTGCTTAACGTAGAGTTTCAGGCACCCCTTAGACACAACACTTTGAATAGAACCTAAGCTCATCCAGCGAAGAGTTGTTCTGTAAACACGCTGTAGAGTGTCTACTCAGCCCCCACCCCAGGTTTAGGGAACTGAAAGAATCAGAGGCCTTTCTGGTTCCGGGCTCTGGGTCTGGAACGCTCTCTCCCGGGCTGCTGGCTAGTGCCTGCTCCTGAGTAGGGGCAGTGCTGGGGCCAGTGCCACCCTGCACAGGCCTTTGGCCTTTCGTGATATTCAGACAGGCAATGTTTTAGCTCTGTGAGGTTCAGCAGGGCCAGAATCCCAACATGCTAGTCCAAGAAGATGTCCCAGCCTTGCCTGGCTTCTCCCTGCAGCCCCTGCCACTGCCCTGTAGCCCCGAATCCCCTCTGCTCTGTGCTTTGCTCTCAGCTGTCCAGCCATAGACAGAAAACAGGTTCTAGATCTTTATCTTCAGCTATGCCCCCACCTCCAGACCGTACCAGCCCCTAAAAGCCAAGGCATTTCCCATCCTCTGTTGCCTCCAGGGGAGGACACACTGTAAGCCTAGAGCAGGCTCCTCCATTTCCTAATGCTGAGTCTCTGGAGGGCATGGCCCCTTGTAAAATGAGTGGCTGCTGGCCACAGCCCAGCCAGTACCCTCCTCACCAGATGTACCTACCAGAGATAGTTCAGCCCTCCAGGGCTTGGGTTTCAGGCTATCAGTGATAACGAAAATTCTCTCCTTACTGTGCAGGTCCAGGTTTAAGTTATCAAATTGCGGAATTCCCTTTTGATTTTGGTTTTTTAAGACAGGGTTTCTCTGTGTAGCCTTGGCTGTCCTGGACTCTTCATAGACCAAGCTGGCCTTGAACTCACAGAGATCTGCTTGCCTCTGCTTCCCAGCCCTTTTGATTTTGTTTTAGACTTCTGGGTTTCTTTAGTTTGGGGGAATTCTTCTTTTTTCATTATCTTATGCATGCTAGGCAAGTACTCTTAAACCTGAGCTATAACTCCTAATTATTTAAAATTGTAAGCTCATAATCACCCCATGATCACTTTCTGCTTTGGAGAGCAGCTAATGGCTCTGGTTCTGTTTTGCTTCCTCCCCATCTTCTGTGCCACTGCTGGAAGCAGCCATACCTATCAGGGCTACTAATTTGGGGCACAGGTACTCCGTCCCCACACCTGCAGCCACTGGAGGGCACTGCCCACCTTTGCCATCCCTCTGCCCACCTCCACTAAGAACCATGAGCCCACCTGCCCTGTGCTTGCATCTAGAGTACCAGGAGCACTGGTTTTACTTCGAAGCAAAGTGGCAGTTTTATTTGGAGGAAAGAAAAATCAGTGAGGACAGAGAGGACAAAGCCACCTTCCCTGACAACTATAACGCAGAGGAGAGAGACAAGGTGAGTCCAGCCCCAGCCCTGGAGTGTGTCTGGACCCTGTGGCGCTTAGCCAGGACACAGCGAGTGAGTGAGAAGGACTGGTGGGTGGACAGCAGCCACAGGGACAGACGTGGGTCTTCTGACAGTCGCACACTAACCCACGGTTCTCCTCAGACCTACAAGAAGTGGAGCTCAGAGGGCCGCGGGGGACGGCGTGGCCATGATGCCCCCATGATAGCCTATGATGCCCTCCTTGCTGCAGGGAGCAACTGGACTGAGCTGTGCCAGAGGGCCATGTTTCATGGAGGTAAGATGTCCTTCTCTGAGATGGATACTTCCAGAAGATACTAATCTATGCCCTGAAGCACTTCTCGGTATCTGGGGTCCACAGACACGGGACCAGCCCCAGATGCAAGCTCATCTCCATTGCTGGACACGCTCTAGAGTCTCTGGCTGCGCTACACACACTAGCACCACAGGCCACAGACACAGATGCAGTAACCCACTGTGAAGTAGCCCACAGTCCCACGAGAGACCACTGTCAGGACAGCGAGCAGGTGTAGGGACACTTACTCGGAGCTGGCATGTGTCCCTCGAGCTGGCTACACAGGTTCCCCAACCTGCAGTTCCGTAGCCTGTGCAAAGCCTGACTCTGGAGGAAGTGCTTCTCTTCCTGAGGCTGTTGTCCCCCTGTAGCCCCGACTCCATGGGGGAAAACAAGTGATGAGAAGAGATGCCTACCTCCCCACCTGTGCAGAACTCCAGACGCTAGGCTCACTAATGTTGGGTGATGACAGTACTTCAGCTAGGATAGCTGATGCTGCTGAGGACCGCTTGAGGAAAGCTCTGAGACAAAGAGGAAGACAGGGTGCCAGGAGTGGCCAAGAGAGGCAGGATGGACGTGGGTGTCTAAGAGAAGCTCGTAAGGAAGTCGCTGCCCTTGCAATTGCCCCTGACTACTAGTGCTATTAGTGCAGTTGAGTGCGTGGCCGGAGCCCTCAGCTGCCAGTGGAAAGGTCTGTGTGGGACCAGAACTTTGTCCCACAACCCACTGGGTCCCTCATTTTCAGCTTTCTTCTGAGAATGAACAACTGTGTCAGAAGCACCCTGGAAGCAGGTTTCGGTGGAAGGAGAGAAAGAAAAGGTGTGGAAAGTCAGGCCTGGCTAGAATGGCTCTTTATCCGTCTGGCTGTTCCTGGCTGTGCTCAGGCCTCTCCCGGGACCAGCACCCAGCTCTCTAGGCATGTCTACTCCAAGAACCACCGCCCCAACTTCCCTGCTCCATCAGCCATTGTGGTCCCAGCCTTATTCAGTCCAGTTCCTCTCTGCATTGTGTGTGTGTGTGTCTGTGTCTGTGTGTGTGTGTGTGTGTGTGTGTGTGTGTGTGTGCACAAGCATGCACATGCTAGTGCGTGAGAGCGTGTCTGAAATATTACCAGGACTCAGAAGCAGCCTGGGGTCAAAGGTCATGTGAGGAGGAATCAGAGGCAGTTTCAAGGTTCTCAGCCAAAGAGACAAGGGCCACATGACTTGGAGATCTTGGCACAGCTTTTTTTTTTTTTAGAACTGGCCATTTCCTGAAGTTTCAGACCCTGCTTGTGCACACCTAATTGCCCTCATTTCACTGAATTGTACAACTGTCTGAGACTTCGGGAAGGAGGTAGCCCTGAAAAGTGATTCTGAAGAGCAGACTGTGGGGATGTCGGAGTGCTTGCTGAGGATGAATGGGCCCTAAGTTTGATTCCCAGCACCACACATGCATACAAACACACACACACACACACACACACACACACACACACACACGTCATGGTGTTGCATACCTGTAATCCAAGCATTGAGAGATGGGGACACGAAGGTCAGACATTCACACTTGGCTACATAAAGAGTGGGAGGGTAGCCTGGATCACATGGGGATAGGGCATGGCTCAGCAGGTCAATTGTAGCTAAGCCTGATAGCCTGAGTTTAACTCCAGGACATGGCAGAAGGAAAGAACCAAGTCCTCCACACAAGCGCTATGGCACATGTGCTCACCCACCTCCACCTACAATAAAGAAGTGTGCTAAATCTTTAGAAGCTGCAGGGTGAGGAGGTCAGTGTAGCTCAGCTGGTGGAGTACTTGCCTAACTTGCACCAATCCTGGCACCTCACAAACTGCCTGTGGTGGTGGCACATGCCCGTATTCCCAGTATTGGGGAGGCAAAGTCAAGACGAACACAAGCTCAAGGCCAGCTTCAACTCCATAGCGAATTCAAGGCCATCCTGGGCTGCAAAGGATCCTGACTCAAAAACAAACCGTGGGCCAGAGATCTAGGTCAGCGCTTACGTGTACTTGCTGCTCTTGCAAACACTTCAGTTCAGTTTCCAGGATCTATAGTAACTTACAACCATCACTAACTCTAACTCCACGGGCTTTGATATCCTCTTCCAGCCTCCACTGACAACTGGCACACATATGGTGCACATACATTTATGCAGGCAAAACATATACATAAAAGAAAAATAAGTATATTAAAAAAAAGACAAGCAAAAGTAGGCTCTGATTGACTTTAATACAAACCAGAGATGGAAAGGCCATGAATGCTCAACTGTCAGAAACAGAGAGCAGCCCGGCAGCTTTTGCGCATTCCATTTTAAGGACAATTTTATACATTTTTATGAAGTGGGGAGCATATTCATGGAGTAAGGTAGTGCCTTTCTCCTCCCAATCATGATGGGAGGATCAGATCTCCCTTTAGGATATTTCTTCCCATAATCCAGTAGAAAACCCGGAAAGGGTGGATGAAGTGCACAGTGTAATGAATCCAAGCGCGCCCATGCAGAAGCTGGGAATGTGTCCTGCTGCCTGGGCTCCTGACAGAGGAACAACCTAGCCTAGCATCAAGCGTGCTGACCACGCAGGGGCTCTGACCGCCAGGAGACACAGCAGCCACAGGCAGTCACATTTTCTTGCTCACGTCACACATAACCCCTTTGGGAGATTGCTCCAAGCTGTCTATCAGCTGAGACACTTCAGGGTTTATTATGAGAGCTAAAGCCAGCCTTTTCCAGATGTTCAGGCTGCACAGACAGGGACAGGGCTCGTGCTGTCTGTTAGACTTTCGTTCTCTCAGCTCCGCTCTGCACACCTATCTGCTGCCTAATGCCACCAGGTGTCACTTGGGTAGGAGAAGAGACAGAAAACACCTGCAGAGTTTTGTTTGTTTTGAGATAGGGTACTGTGGTACCCTTGGCTGGCCTGACATTCACTTTCTAGCCCAGGCAGGACTTGAACTCAATATGCTCACCTCAGCCTCCTGAGTACTAGGATTGTAACTTGGCTACCACGACCCATGTATCCTCCAGGATGGTCTCAGAGATTGGGGGGAGCAGGCTGACTCGGTGGGGAGCCCCCTAAGACACACTCGTGTTTGCTGTTCCAGGTGAGAGCGGAGCCACAGGGACAATCGCCGGCTGCCTGTTCGGGTTGCTGCACGGCCTGGCCACTGTTCCACGGGGCTTGTACCAGGAACTGGAGCACAAAGACAGACTAGAGGACTTGGGCACAGCCCTGCACCGCCTGTCCACAGAAGAAAAGTAAAGTGTTTCTGCCGTTTTCCCTCCTGGAGGGCAGTCCCGTAGTGTCCCCACGCAGGCTTAGAGCCTCCCCTAGGCCAGGGTGTGTGCGTGCAGTGTCCACGGGAGGAACGCACCCCTCATGGGCTGTAATGCAATTGGAACTTTCCCTTCAACATCAGACATATTTGCTATATAAAATACATGGTCCTAAGAGAATGGGAACCTTCTTCAGTCTTTCTCCCACCCAGCTATGCACTTCTGCCTGCTACCCCCGCTGGCATGCTAGGGGGCGAGGCATCTCTCTCGGCAGTCAGATGTGTTCATGTCTCACATGAGACATGTGGCTTCAGGATGTACTCAGAGCAGTCACTTAACCTCCTTGCCATGCTTTGGTCACTAAGCTTCTACTGGAACCCTTTTGAACACTGAGGAAGCCAGGCAGCAGATGACTTTCTCTGCCTCATGCTTCGCCTTCCTTTTGGTAGGTTAGATCTGTAAGGAAGTCTTTAGCCACGGTGTCCTATTCTGTGGAATCTGCCTAGGTGAGGGGTGGTTAGCTGGGAGTGTGGAGAAGATGGGCACACACTCCTGCTCCAACCACAGCTTTCGACGTGGCTTTTCCTCAGTTAGGACGTAGTCAGCCACCACTGACGGCAAATGGCTGTGCTGTCCCAGGCAGCTCAGCTGGGCCTGTCTTGTTGGGGCTGTTTCCTTTTCTCGTAAGGCCTTGACTCTGAAGGGAGCCAATACTGTCTGCAGTGGGAGTCTGTGGGGCCCCTCTAGCAGGGTGGGGACTGGGGCAGAAAGTGCCCACCTGGAACCTGCACAGCCTGGGCCTTACCTGCTTCTGAGGGATGGTTAAATGGGATATGGGGGTGCCTCTGTCTTCCCTTGTGATGTATGTCTAAGTAGACGGCTGGAAAGGTGGCTGCAGACTTTATCAGCATGGGCCACCACCATAGGACATTGCCCTGTCCCAGGCATCCTGTTCTCTGGCCCCAGGGAGCGATCCTGTATACAGGTGTGTCTTGGGGCAGAGGAGTTGTTTTTTGTGGCTTCCATTTGGTAAAGAAGAGTAGAATCATTGTGGAAGGGTCTGTGGTGCTTGACACTGTGTAGGGGTTTGTGTGTATGTGTGTGCGCGCGCACATGCCCGCGATTGTGCCGCCGGCTTCTGATGACTAAACGAACACACTTATCAATCAGAAACAGAAAGATAGATAGATAGATAGATAGATAGATAGATAGATAGATAGATAGATACATAGATAGATACATAGATACATAGATACATAGATACATAGATACATAGATACATAGATAGATAGATACATAGATAGATACATAGATAGATACATAGATACATAGATAGATATATAGAGATAGATGATAGAGATAGAGAAAAGATAGATAAAAGATAGAGATAGATACATAGATACATAGATAGATACATAGAGATAGATAGATAGATAGATAGATAGATAGATAGATAGATAGATAGATATGGATAGAGATAGATGGATAGATAGATGATAGATAGATAGATAGATAGATAGATAGATAGAGATGATAGAGATAGAAGATAGATAGATAGATAGATAGATAGATAGATAGATAGATAGATAGATAGATAGATAGATAGATAGATAGATGGAAATCCTCACACTACACACACTCTGCTACACAAGCAGCCCAGAGGAGTGGACAAGAATTAATAGAGAATTCTGTCAGGGAAATAAACCTGGCTGGAATGAGGCACATTCGAACTTTCCCTAGACAAATTCAACACTTGGTATTTTGAAGAGCATCCTCTTATCACTGGCAGCCTTGCCCTGAAATTGGCTTTTCCTCTCTCTGTCCTTGACACACAAGATGCCTCAGTCAGCAGCATAGTATGGCAGTGTGGGATGGAGGCCCACGTGGGCTCCATCTTACTTCACTGGAGGGTTTGGAAAATGAAATTCCCATGTATGTAAGAATCAGAGATGTACAAAGTAATTAGAAAGCATAAACTAAAGTGAAGCTCACAGGCATTATAAAAGCTTCCCCAGTTTCATTTTCCTGTGACAGATAATGCAATGCTGGAAAGAAAAAGGAAGCCCTGGCTGGTAATGAGATGAGCCCGCTTCTACCGTGTTAGACGCGGAATGCTAGCGGGCTCTGTGCATACACGGCTTCAGAATTCAATGCTGTCGAATGCTGGCATATGGGACACACAGTCTCCCCAAAGTTTGCCTGTGCTCACACGCTAGGCAAACTTTGTACGCAGCATACTATGCGTTTCTTATGCATCCTGCCAGGATGTTTTTCTCTATCTTCTATCAGTGTTGCACGCAGAAGTGACATACCTGTACATGCGTGCTGTGTATACATGGTTTCTTTCATAAGTAGGATTGTAATTGCTGTATATACACAGGATAGCTTTGGGCTTTTTCCACTTGGCTTATCAATCTATGGTCCTGCATCATTCTGTATGTGTGTGTGAGAGTGTACATGTACATACGTGAACTATTCTAACTAGTAGTCCATGGCACACATCTGTGTGTAGTTCATAAACTCACACCCCTTTTGTGGGGCTTTTTGTTGTTATTAATTTGTTTCATTTAAGAAAGGGTCTCTATGTAGACCTGGCCTAGAACTCCCTGTGTGAAGTAGGCTGGCCTCACACTCACAGAGGTCTGTCTGTCTGCTTCCTGGGGACTAGGATTCAAGGCGTGCACCACCAAGCCCAGTTAAATTGTTCCTTTTCTTATTTTGTTTTGCTGGGATAGGATTTCACACTGTAGCCTGAGGTGGTCTCGACTCACGATCCTTTTGATGCTCTCAGCCTTCCTAGTGCTGGCACTACAGGCTTGCTCCACCACACCCAGCTGACCGCCACATCTCTTGTGAAAACCAATCAGTCTCTTCCAGTAGCACAGTAAGCTGTGTTTCATTCTAGGACATTCATTTTGCTTTCCTAGTTCTGAAATTGTGGCGGGGGCAACATTTTGCCCCCCCCCCAGTTTAATGAGTAGACTGAGGAACAAGCTACAGCTTCTGAGCATAATACCTTAGACTGAGGGAATGCCGTATGTCCTGCTTCAACACAAGGCCACGACATCTGTGCATTAGACTTTGGAGGGATCAGTGCTTCTCATTCCTAGGTGTCAAACTGGGGTGACTTATAGAAAAGTGTGGGTCATTGGTGCAACCTTTTGTACCCATTTTCTTCCTAAGTCAAGGCAAGCATCCTTTGTTGGATTAGAGGCATGGACATGTAGGTTGAATCTGGGGCACAGACTGAGAAGATTTCTGGAGAAGGTGATGTCAGGAGAGAGCTGCCTCCAATGTGTTCTCAAGACTGTATATGAGCTTGTGTCATGGTTCTCCAGCAAAGAGCCATGTTCCCAAAAGAGGGACAAGGCTGGTCAGGAGACACACGTTGTTTGTTTGTTTTTTTGTTTTTTTTTTTAATTCAGGCTGATTTAGATTAATTAACCTACATTCTCTGGAGAGAGGGACAGAGAGACAGAGAGAGAGCATGGTAGAGATGGAACCCAACGTCAAGCCCTTACAAGTGCCAGGCAAGCACTTCATTACTGAGTTGCAAACCCAGCCCAAGGCCTTTAACTTGTGTTTGAAATCATTTTCCCAAGGCATTCATATCTGGAATCCAGAGAAGAGGTGGGTATCGTGGTTGCCATCCTGTTCTGAAAGTTGGAGGGAGTAAGTCAGCTAGACGACATGAGAGACTGCTCAGAGGTTAAATTTAGATTCTTAAGCAGGTTGCAGCGATACACACTTATAATGCCAGCCAGTGCTTGGGAGACAGGCAGGAGGATCACAGGTTTGATACAGTCACAGCTACACTGATGGTGCAAGGCCAGCCAGAGCTACATGGCAAGACCCCCCCCCCCCCCGCCAACCTTGGAAGGAAAATAAAGAGCAACAACATCAAATATTTGTGGGTCAACTGGCAAAGCTAACACCAGGTACAATTTGTTGTTGTTCACATCCAGAGCTCAGCCAAATACCAGTTAAGCTGCAGAGCCGCTTGGCACCTGGCTTCCCCGCTCTCTGCTGTGACCATAGCAGTAACAGCCACTACTGTTGAGCATATATTCCATTGGTCTAGGTTTTCTGCGAGGTAGGTAGTGTTGACGAGCCTGTGTTGTAGGTGGGAAGGCTGAGGTCTGGAGGCTAGGGTGTCCCACCTGGGACAGAGCAGTCAGAGGAGTTTAAATCCAGTGTCTGACAGCTAACAGCTTTCACTCTGCTCCCTGGCCCAGATGGCCTCTGACCCTACACACACACCCCTTATGAAGGGGAAGTCAGTGCACCTGTCTTGAATGTGGGTGGAAAACCAGCCCAAGGGCAAGTGCTAATATTGAAAATGTCCCAACTGATGTTCAACTCAAATGTCTGGTTAAAATCGCCATCATTAAAATTCATCGCAAAGGTTCTGCTAAGTTGAAAAAGTCTTTTAGGACACTGAGACTAGCATAGCTTCTCTGATGTTAAAACTGCTCCTGAGTTGATTTACTTTTCGCTATTAAATAGAAATAAGTTGAGAGCACACCCAGGATGTTATAATAAAGAATCTATATGAGTATGAAAGTGAGGACTCACACCCTCGGGTGGCCACATCGTAAATAAGAGAGCAAGCTATAGAAAGCATGACCACCAGTGCCCAGGGCACAGCCCTATACCCCATGCTTGGTTTACTCAGACTTCCTATTGTCTTAGGGCCAGAGCAGGTGACCCTTCCATGACCTTTGGACAGCACCTTTCTTACCTATTTGCCCTTCCATGACTCCTGTGGAGGGGATCACTTAGGGCCACTACCCTTCTTGACTAGTACCCCTGGTAATGCCAACTTGGAGAGCATCTGTCTCCGCAAATCACCCGCAGTGTTAACCCCCAAGTCTTAGGGAGGCTCTGAAACTCTTTCCATGACCCACCTATGTCATCAGCACCCTTGAATTCTACTTGTCACACCATGGCTTTATGGTTTTGTTCTCCTTGCCTATTTTAAATATTTTCAAGTCACTTCCTTGATCTCTCCCTCCCTTCTTCCTTCTTTCTTTCCTTTCTCCTTTTTTTAATTTTTTCTTTTCTAAGAAAGAGTTTCTCTGTATAGCCTTGACTGTCCTGGACTTGCTTTGGAGACCAGGCTTGCCTCAAAATTCACAGAGATCTGCCTACCTCTGCCTCCCCAAATGTGGAGATTATAGGCTTGCACAACACATGGCTCTTGTCTTTTTTCTTTTTTGTTTTTGTTTTTTGTTTGTTTGTTTGAGATAAGTTTTCAAAACCCAAGTGTCCTCAAAATTTGCAGTCTTCCTACCTCTGTCTCCCGAACATGAGAATCACAGATGTGCATTGTCATGCCTGGCTTTGAATAACTTCCAGTGTAGTTTAAAAAGCCAAGTGTGGCTGGGCAGTGGTGGCACACACCTTTCATTCCAGTACTTGGGAGATAGAGGCAAGAAGCTCTTTGTGAGCTCTGAGTTTGGGGCCAGACTGATCTACACAGTGAGTTCTAGGGTAGCCAGGGATGTTACATGGAGAAAAAAAAAAACTGCCTTGTAAAAACTTTAAAAACCCAAGTGTGGTGGATCATACCTATAATTTCAGAACTTGGGAGGCTGAGCCAGGAGGATCACCATAAATGTAAGGCCAGCCTGTGCTGTACAGTGAGTGCCGGGCTAGCTTTAGCTCTGAAGTCTGTCTCAAAAAAGAAAAAAGGAAACCCAACATTCAAAACAGTAGACAGCTCCTGATTCTTCCCACCCAGTTTTATAGCTACTGATGTTGGGCCACATCTGGCAAGTTAGTTTTTCTGTCTCTCTGTCTCACACATGCGCGGGTAGCCACAGACACAGAGACACAGTTAGAGAAACAGAGATACATAGAAACACAGAGGTACAGACATTTTTTTCAATGAATCAGTTAACAAACCACAAAACTTGTGTCCTTGTGGGTTTTGTCTAAGTGTTTCCAGGTTATTTATTCATGATAAGTGTTTCCATGAATTTTTTGAATGAACATACTCTTCTCTCATCACTGTAAACCAGAAGGGTTGGCCTGGCTAGAATTCTATAGCCCCGTGTACTAGCACACTACTCTGAAATACTGTTATTTTATATTATATGACTGCCCACTGCCTCACCATGGCTCCTTTCAATCTGCTTTTCTATGTCACATCATCACACAGCAGTTGGAAACCTTCTCCTCTGTGTCTACCTAAGCCCTCCACCTGCCACAGGACCTGAAGATGCTGTCTCCAGAGTAATATTCCAAGAACCCTTTCTTCCTTCTCACATTCTAAGACATTGAAAAGTGCCCACCTCTTAGGCCTGGGTTGGCCAGGTGATGGCTCTTATCTGTCGCTCACAACCCAAATGACCAAATACCCCATCACACCTACAGCCACACGGGTTGAATCCACATGCAATACCAGGGGTATTGGCCCAGGCAAACAGCCACCAATCTTGAGACAAGTGTGTTTCCAGGTCTGACATTCAGATTCCAACTCAGGATTCCACCCATAGCCACCTAGTTGCACATGTAACTAGGGAGAAGTTAGCACGCCTCTGCTGCGGAGCTCTCCTAGACAGCAGTCACTGTTAGGATGAGCTTACAAGTCACATGCAATGGGCAACTCTAACCTTGGCTCTGTGGCTCAGCCTGAAACAGAGACATGGCTCATCTCACAGCCATCCTCACTGGATCCCTAGTTGGGTCTTCTGGACTGTTTGGAAGAAATTATTCTTTCTCTTAGAAATATATTTTTCACCGCTCATCAACCTAACATTAGATCTCCTAGTGATATATTCAGGACCTCCACTTAAAAGGCCCTGTTACTTAAAGCCAGTCTCAGTGGACTAAATGTAGCTCTGTAGCAGAGTGCATGCCTGATATACATGAGCACCTGGATAGGTTCCATCCCAAGAAAAACTGGAAGGCAAAGGGCAATCTTACTTATAAAAGTAAAAATGAACCTAGATTGCATCTTTCTTCATAACACTAACTTGGCAAGTACAGACACGGAGCCCTTGGACAGGTCACTGGCTGGGGGCCAGGCCTTTGAGACAGATGATTATTGCTCTATAGAAGTTGGTCAGGCTGTGCACATTGTTCAAAGTCCCTATATCAGTGCCCCTCTCGGACACTGAGCCTGTCAAGGCCTGGTTGGCTGGGTGAGACCATCCCAACAAAATTATGAGGGTAGCCTTAGAGGGTCCCTGTCCTCAGGGCCACCTTGTCCTTCCAAAGTGGCTGTGAGGGCCTAGCGGAGGCTGATGAGGCAGCTGGGAATCTATCCGTGAGCTGCGGGAGGTTGAGCGATGGCAGGCAAAAGCCACGAGAGCCAGCGAGGCCTGATTCCCTCATATTCACGGCTTCTGAAATATGGTCTCCAAAAGAACACCCTAAGAGATAAAGCATGGAGGTCAATCAGCAAGGCTTCCTGAATGTCCACCATACACTGGGCAGGGTGCACAGAGAGAAGCTGTGGCCCTCAGGCCTTAGTTTCGGGGTAAAGAATATGGGTATAATCATGTTGTTTCAGTTTGCTTTTCTGTTGCTGTCATAAATACCATCACCAAAAACAAACTTGGGAGAAAAGGGTTTATTTCAGCTAACATTTACTGATCAGGGAGAAGTCGGGGCGGGCACTCAAGGCAGGAGCTATGGAGGAATGCTGCTTGCTGATCTGCTCCCTGGGTAGTGCTCAGCTAGCTTCCTATAAAACCCAGGACCACCTGCCCAAGGGTGGGACCTCCTCCCAAGGGCTGGACCCTCCTGTATGTGTCAATTATTAGTCAATAAAATGCCCCACAGACATGCCCACAGTGCAGTCTGGTTGAGGCAATCCCCCAGTTGAGACTCACTCAGGTAGCTCTGGGCTGTATCAATTTGGTAGCTGAAGCTAGGAAACAGGAAAAACTGGTCCATAGAAGATCCTGATGAAGACATGTCTTCTTGTTGGGCACACAGCATCCTGGTATGGATTTGTTTCATTCTGAGCTACAAGAGGCAGCCAGGGGCAGGCAAAGAGACAGGCTGGTACAGTGACTGCAAGGCAGCTGCAGTCACTACAGAGGAAGAAGGCAGGTGAGGACTGCGCTCTCACAGCTTATTCTAAGGTGGGCACAAAATGGTAGCATCATGGCTCACCAACTGATCGGGACCATGACGGATTTGATAAATAACAATTTGCCATGGCTCCTGTGAGTCTCGCAGTAGCAGTGTGGTTCAGGATGTGGTGCCCTAACAGGCTAAGAAATGGGTCTCTCTGGCAGATCCTTGCAACCACGCTAGGGTTTGTTTGAGACCCCACTTCTCCTACAAGGAAACTGAGACAGAGGACATTCAGAGCAGAGGCCCAGCAACCCTAGCATTGCCCCTGACTGTGGGGCAGTTAAGCAAGGCCCTGCTGATCATAGCTGATGAGGGGCTGGACTGACCCAAGGCTGCGTGTGCTCAAGTGGGAGGAGGCAGGCCCTGAGGTTTGCTGTCCTCTGTCTTCCGTAGACATCATGGTGGTGACATTCCTCAGTGCTGAACAGCCTGGGTGTGTCCTGAGATGATTGTCCAATCTCCTGTCCTAAACGACCTTGCCTGCCTGCCACTGGTGCCTAAATTAGGAAGGTTTATGGGCCCCCTGTTTGTGTTGGCCATGGAGGGGAAGATTCTGTTCCATCCTGGGCCAGGCTCTGCAGCTCATCCTTGGGGACTTGGAAAACAGGCTTAGTCATGTCCCCCACAGGCAGTATAAGGCCCCCGCAAGCCATCCTGGTGCTCCACTGGGAGGCATGTTCATGCAGCAAGGACTCTGGAATGTTCTGGCATAGATTACGCCAGAGGTGCCAGCAGCTCGGAAGAACTGAGGTGTATGGGAGGAAACCATAAGGAATGGCTTGGGCCTTGGGAAAGGCACAGAGCCCAGGGAGGTCTCTGTAGGATTGTGGCATAGGACCCACAGCTAGAAAAAGCACCTTGAAAAGGGTCCAGAAGTGGGCAATGGAGGGCCAGAAGTGGCATGCCAGTGAAGAGAGTGGCTGCCCTGCCTAGGAGGAAACAGATTTGGAAGGCTGGGGCTGGAGCAAGAAGAGCAGGGGGGGGGTCTGCACGCTGTCTGCAGCTGCCCCACAGAGACAGTGAGCCAGGTGTCCACAGGCATCTACAGAGGCCTGGCTCTCATGCTGGGAACTCTCTGGGCCTGGAGTGAAATAGAGAAGAAAACAGACAGACTCCCTAGTCCCATGAGGCCTTTGCTGTAGTAGGGGGGGTTGTGAGCAGAAGTAGAACAGCTCTTGAAATTGCCCTAGGAACTCAAAGTGGTCATGTAATAACTGGCTACAGCTGCCAGTGTGCTGGGGCACAGCCGTGGCTGTGAGCTTGGGGCTGCCCTGAAAAGGGAGCGATGAGGCTGGGTCCCCAGGGCCTGGCAGTAGGTGTCCTGAAGACAGAGTGCCTCAGGCAGATAAGCTAAAGCAAAGATCTCAAGGCCGCTTCCCCAAGCTTACCCCTTCATCTTGAGCTTTACCAGGAGTTGGGAGAACATGAAAGCCTGGGCCTGAAGTCAGAGGAGGCGTTCTACAAGAGGATGGAAGCACAGAGTCACAATGGATGGTCTGAGGGATGATAAGCAAAGATCCTCATGAAGGGAGAGTAATTTCTGGTTAATAACGTTTGCTAAACACAGTTTTGACTCATTGGAGTGAACTGGGAAATCCCCGTTTACTCATCACTTACAGCGCAGATGTCCCTCCTGTGTAGGGCCAGCTGTGGCTCACCAGGAAAGAACTTAAGTCCCTGCTCTAATCTGCTAATGCTAGCCCATAAATCTTAGGAAAGCATCCACCCTGCCGGGACTGAAAACATCTGAGGTGATCATGGAAGCTTTGGAGAACTTTCTGAAACTCCATCTAGGGCTTGTAAGATAAATCCCCCTTTCATGTCTGCCGAAGAAGTTAGAGTTGAAGGCTCCAAGTGGCCTCAAGTATTGGTCCTGGTGATGGGCAGGCAGTGAGCTGCTGGACCACACCCTGGCAATATGCCAGCTTCTAACTGATGGTGAGCCAAAATATGATGTATCGGGGCTTTGGCCCAAACAGCCATGCTGGTTTACACACCGCTCCCTAACAGCACCCTGCTTACATACCACCTCCAAAAAGTAGGCACTACCCAGAGCAGAAGGCAGTGTGGAACCATGGCTGGGGGCATGAGGAGACTCTAGGCTGGCCCTTCTGTGGGAGAGGCTGGACAGTTAATGCCAGATGGGTTTCTCATTTCTGCCTTTAGACCACAGGCTCAGGAGCCCTCAGAGAGGCACTTGGGAAATGATATCAGTGTCCTGCAAGGTGGGGCCTCGTGGCCTTTAGTCAGTCGGTCAGAATATCCTCACTGCTTGTTGCCAATACAGTTATTGCAGTCATCCTAATGACTCACCTGAAGAGTCACTAAGA
Source organism: Meriones unguiculatus (assembly GCF_030254825.1). Taxonomy (NCBI): domain Eukaryota; kingdom Metazoa; phylum Chordata; class Mammalia; order Rodentia; family Muridae; genus Meriones; species Meriones unguiculatus. The sequence continues at coordinate 8,156,320 of NC_083352.1, read as the reverse complement.
CAGTTGAAATAGCCCACCGGCCTCACGAGCTGTGGGACCACAGAGCTCCAAGACGCACACAGGCTCTTTGAGCCTCCTCATAGCACCAGAGCCAGGTGAGTCTGTCTGCAGACCCAGGCCTGAGGAGCAAGACCCTCGCGTCTCTACAGGCTATGTGCCTCCTGGGAACTCACACAAGGGGGCTCTTGTGGCACCTCGTGGGCTGCCCAATTGAAACTCCTCCTCATGGCAACTGCAGAGTGAAGCCCAGGCCCCGCTGCAGGGTACAAGCTTTGTAATTGCAGATGTGTGAATTCAGTTTGCGCTGGGCCCCAAGCCTCTCTTGAGACTCTGATATTCATGATGAAACAGTGGGCACATCCTGAAACCAGACCAACAGAAGATGGTGGCAAGAAAGACAACGTAAGAAGGGTGTGACTGTCCAAAGAACATCCAAGGAGAGCAAAGGCTGGATGTGGCTGGCAGAGGCGTCTGGTCATGTGGTCTGTGGCCATCAAGAGCATGCTGTTGTTGTTGGCTGTCAGGTTCAGCTGTGTGCATGTGGGGCAGGCAAGCCAGGAAGAGCGGCAGGGAATGGGGCCAGCGACAGTCTGACACATCTTAGGGCGTAGAGGGTAGGGCATAGAGGCCAGGAAACTCCTGTGTGCCCAAGGGGCATGGTTAATAGGAGGAGGAATTTGGGGTATAAGGGCTTAGTTCATAGGCATGCAATGTGCCTGTGAGACCCCAGATTTCCAGACAGAAGCTGGTATCTAGGCAGCTGCCAGAGGTCGACCCCAAGATGTAGAACTTGGTGGCCACTAATTACAAGATGCCCTGGGAAAGGGAAAAACTCCACCCACAGCCAAAGCCAACCCACTTCCCAGACAGCAGCACCATCTTACCTCAGAGGCAGGAAATCTGGGACCACTTAAATCCATCCAACTCTGCCCAGGTTCCCTCAAGCCCAGCAGGGGCATATAACCAGCGACCCCGTGCTCTCTGCCTGTGGCAGCTGTTAAGGCATGCCCCAAACCCTCTGCTGACGCTGTTGCAAGATAGTGAGCCACCTCGGGTGGAAGGGGGTCTCTCTCCACCCATGGCAGCTTCCACGGGTGACCAGATCAGAGAGAGATGTGTCCACAGGCCATCTGGATGAGAGACAGGTCAGGTGCCACAGGAGCAAGCCTGAGCTCCCAGTCTGCTGGCTCCTCAACCCTGAAACAGACCAATCATGTGGCTTTCCACTCTGGGCCCAAGGGAGTGCTGGGGCAGCCCCAGGATTGGTTTACTCCAGTCCACTTCGGGGACTGGCCTGACTCCCCGGAACAATGGCGCTCCTGGTGACCGGCAGCACAGCTGCTGCTCAGGTTGGATATTTTTGCACAGTGGTCGCTGCTGTGCACCGTGCTTACTCACACCCTGCCAAGGCTTTGTGAGTGCTGATGGCGTGGCTCTTGTCCAATGCTCCTATTTATATGTCAACTCTTGAATGCATGTGTCTTAAGCTTGGAGAGGACCCACTGTCCCTTGCAGTGCTCAGGATCAGCATCAGTCCCGGCAGTCAGACTCCTGAGAAGGAGCCCCAGAGGTCCTCCAGGAGCTTTGATGCTGTCCTAGACAGAGTTACTGTTGCTGTGATAATGCTATGACCAAAGCATGTTGGGCTGGAGAGGGTTTATTCGGCTTATGTTTTCCACATCACAGGTCATCATTAAAGGAAGCCAAACTCAAACAGGGCAGGAACCTGGAGGCAGGAGCTGATGCAAGAGGACGTGAAGGGGTGCTGCTTCCTGGCTTGCTCAGCTTGCTTAACTTGCTTTCTTATAGAACTCAGGACCACCAGCCCAGGGATGGCCCCACCCACAATAGGCTGGGCCCTCCCCCATCAATTGCTAATTAAGAAAATGCCTTACAGGTTTGCCTGCTTGCAGCCCATCTTATGGAGGTTTTTCAACTGAGGTTCCCTCCTATCAGATGACACTAGCTTGTGTCAAGTTGACATAAAACTAACCAGGATAAAAGTAACCTTAGGAATATGACAATAAAATATGTGACCGTGTGGGTCTTGGGTTTTGTTTTCCTTCAGCTCCAAGAGCAGCAAGGTGTGCTGTGAGAAGATGGCCGCCGATGCACAGATGCTGAAGAAGAAGATCAGCAGGACCTGCGACGAGGCAGCCCGCACCCTTCTCAGCAGCCTCCTGCTTTATGTCCTGGACCGTGCAGATGGGCCCCAGAAGGCAGAAGACAGATCACACAGGGCCAGCCGCCCGCCCCGACTCCAGGAGGTGGGCCGGTCACCCACACGGTTCCAGCTGTTACAGGCTAAGTTCATGGGCACTGGCCGGGAGCCCCACCTCAAGAAGACCCGGGAGGTGGGGAGGCTGATCTCCAAAGACAAGCAAGGACCTGGCCGGAGTTTCGTAAATGCTGCTATCAACAAGCTCCTGGAAAAGACCAAGGAAGGAGCTGGCAGTGGCGGCCAGAGGCCCCCAGCCAGCGAGAAGCCCCGGTGGAGCCCCGTGGGTGGGAAGAGCACTGTGAAAAACATCCTGAAGAAGTTCTTGGCTGCAGAAGAGAAGGAAGCTAAGGAGAAAGAAACACGTGACAAACCCCCGTCCCAGAGGCCTGGAGCTACCAGGGGCCTCCTGCCGAGAATTGTGGGCCGGAGCTCCATCCTCTCCAAGCTGAGAGAAAGGTTTGAACAGAGCAGCTGCCTGCACTCAGAGGCTAGTCTGTTGCCCCTGCACAGGGAAGGGAGGAAGAGCAAAAGCCTGCAGAAGAAGAAAGTGCACAGGCCACAAGTTCGGGTGCTCCACATGGCCACCATGGCCACCAGCTGTACCAGAATTCCCCCCGCCCAATTTCTGGCCTGCACAGCTGAGCCCCTGCCAGCCCTCAGCATCGCCACCATTGTCTGCGGCCCCCAGAGCTGGTTGTCCCATTGTGCCAAACTTAGTCACTCCGAGTCCCGACGTTGGCCCCTCGGTGAAACCACCATGTCCTCCAACTCAGAAAACTTGGGAGCCGGAGGAAACAAAACACAAGCACCCATGAATGGGGAGCACAAGGAACAACTAAAGTCCTCAGCACCCCAGGAGGCGGCTCTGAACGCAGGTCTCTCTGGCATGTCTTCCAAAGACCAAGCCCTGCCTGGCCATGTCCCAGTGTTCTCCCCACTTGGACTGGACAGCCCAAGAGGTACTGGGTCAGTCAGAAAGGACAGAACAGCAAAGCCAAATACACAAGAAGCGGCAGCCGACACCCAGGGGGTGAAGGATAATATGAAAGGGCCGCCTGAAATCAGCATGACTGTGTGCAGCTCTGAGGATGAAGCAGAAAGGACTCCCCCAGGCTCAGAAAGAGAGCCGTTCTTTGCCATCCCGAGGCACCTGCCGGAACAGGAGACAGTGACACAGATCCCCCTCCTGGCCCCTCTAGCAGTCCAGGCTAAGCGGCGAGCACAGCCTGCCATCAAGCCTCCGCAAATAACAGTGCAGCTTCCCATAGTTCACGAAATGCCAGCCTCTCCTGGTCCTCGGCAATGGGCAGCGAGTCTTGAAGACATGTGTTCTGAAGTCATGAGAAGAGAGGATGTGGCTGGCGATAAACAAGCAGCATGGTCCACTGTGAATGAGGACAGGAAGGGTCCCCAAGCCCCAACAATAGGGAGCACACCCAGTGGGATGCCCATGCGTCTCCATCCTGCATCGAAGTGTGGACTCCAGGAAGACCAAGGAGATCGCACCAATGTGGATGCTGATGCCTCACAGGGGTCCCCAATACCAAGTCCTTCCAAGACCTTTCCTGGTGGAATAGAGAAAGAGTACAGCCTCGAGGACTCATGTGACCTCAGGAGCTGCTGTGGCGCTTCAGAACAGAGTATCTCTGACCCCACTGGGGAAAGGCATCTATGTCCGGAGTCACGCCAAACACCCACACCTAGCCATGGCACTGCTGGGAGAAGCTATGCAGCAGTGGGCACCTGCTCTGCCACTGGCCTCCAGGAAGGGGTATCCACCCCTGGGCTGGTGACGGCCCAGGGCTGCATAAGGCCTGACAGCTCTATAGCATCAGGCAAGAACAAGAAGTTTGGACAGGAAGAATGCCAAGGACTCCTGAGCAAGTCAGCTCCACCACCAAGCATTGCTCAGGAAGACATCAGCCACGATTTGGTCAACATCAGCCAGTTGGCATTAGATAAACAGCCCATGACGGGTGTCAAAGCCTCTGGGGGGGTGACAGCCATAGGTGTCACTGGTCACCCAGTACCACAGCCATGTGGTACCTGGCACCCTGATTACAAGATAACAGCATGGCCGGATGGTGCTCAGGACACTGACCTCCAGATAATGCCACATACAGGTGATTCCAAGGATGCTGAATCCAGGAAAATACCACAGCCAAGCGGTACCCAAGATGTTAGACAGAAACAAATGTCATGGGCAAGTGCACACAAGATGACACGGCAGCCACACGTTTTCCAGGATGTTGAGCCCATCGTAACAGCACATCTAGGTGGTTCCCAGGAGCCTAAACAAAAGACACCACTGTGGCCGAGCAGTGCCCAGAATGCTGACCACAGGACAACATCACAGCAAGATAGTACCCAGGACACTAAACAGATGGCACTATGGCCAGTTGGTGCCCAGGACCCTGAACCTGCAACAGTGTCACAAATAGGTGATACCCAAGGTGCTGGACACAAGACAACCACATGGGCAGGTGGTGCCCAAACCCCTACACTAAAGGTGACATCACAGCCAGGTGGTGCCCAGGACACTAAATACAAGATAACGCCCCAAGTGGGTAATACCCAAGACACTGAGCACAAGAGGGCAGCACAGGCTGGTAATGCCCAGGATGGTGAGCCAAGGCCTGAAAACAGTACAACACCGTCATCAGGCAGTGTCGGTGTCTATAACGAAAAGGTAACACGAAAACCCAGCAGCCATCCTTCTTTGGTATCAAGCAGGTCCTCAAAGCAGGGGAGTGGAGCCACTGAAGGAAGAACCTCAGAAGACACAGTGCAGAGCCATCCTCTAATGCCGGCAGCCCCAGCTGCTCTGCCAGGGAGCACTGCGGATACTTGCCTGGTGTCTAAGTTCGCACCACACGATTCAAGTGAGCCAGCAGTGAGGAAAAGCAGCTCAGGTACAGGGAGTGGAAGCACAGCCATGGAAAGAGACCCTCTACACAAGAGCAGAGCATCCCCAGGGCCACAGAGGAAACCAGCCGAGCATCTGGACCAGTCGCAGCTACCCTCTGTGGGTGCACAGGCACTCGATGGAAAGCATCCCGGGAGAGAACAACGCTTCTCAGGTGCAGCACACTCCCCTGCACATCCTACAAGTCCAGCCGCAAAGAGAGAGACCAGGCAGGTGGAGCAAGCCCATGGTCCAGAGCCTCCTGTCCCCACGCAGAAGGCAGGGCACAGGTCTGGCCCCCAGGCAGAAAGCTTGAGGGGTGAAGCCAAAGAGAGTCTACCAACAGAGGTGGACATGGGCAGGCTACAGGGCCACGTTGGATCAGAGGAAACTGGTACAGGGCATGCCAGGTTACACCAGCCTGGGCAGTCAGGTACTGTACTGCGCAACGCAGATCCTCAGGCTTCTCGGGACCTAGGAGTGAAAGAAAGGATGCCAGTGGAGGAGAATCCCTGCCAGCATGGGGACAGGGGTCAGGAGCATCTCCCAAGACCACTGGGGAGGCAGGAAAAGAGCCCAAGTCAAGGGGGCAGCTATCAGGCCGATGAGAACTTAGCCACCCCAGGGATCCCTAGGAAGCCTTGTGGCCTGGCTATGCAGAAACGGACCCAGAGTCAGGCACAGGCCAGCCCCTCAGCCCCTCAGGCCTGGGGACAACCTGACAGCACAGCTGAAGGGAGCCCCATTTTAGGCAGTCAGCAAAGTCCAGATGCCCAGCACCTGCTCCAAGAAAGCCAGGCCCTGGCTGGTAGCAGGACCACAGTCCACTCCCTGGAGACAGCAGACCGCTCTCCTTGGCTCACATCTAATGCCGGGGGCCGCTCACACTTCCAACCCCTTGCCCAGGATGGACCTTCAAGTGCCCCTAGGGCAGAAAAGGACCTATCAGACCACGGGCATCGCAGGACGGTGCACTTTGCAAAGTATTATGCCCAAAGCTTCAGTGACCAGAAAGCCTTCGATCTGTCCTTCAGGCCCACGGTCCTCAGGGCCAGTGATACCTTTGAGCCCCCAAAGTGAGAGCTCATGTTGAGCCAACACTCCTGTCTCCAAGTGAACATGAATTTGAGCATCCTGTATGGAGAAAATGTAGACATTAGTGTTTCTCATCTCCCTCATGTTACATGAACTAATCCTGGGGATGCGTTCGGGTGGTGCTTATGGACGTTCCAGTGAGGCCTCTTGAGATGGGGGAAATGTTAGCCATCCCAGGCTAACCAGCATTGTGACTTGGAGGATACAGAGCACTCAGTCCTTTCTTGGCAGAGGAGAGATGAATGTCATGACCCTTCTGTGTCCTCTGGCCTTCTGCTCCCCAGAGCTTCCCAACCATGTCCCTGCCTACTACCCAAAGTTGGTGCCTGTGACCTGTGACCTGAACCTCACATATATAGGAAGTGCGTTGCTTGCCTAAGCCATGTATCACTCCTAAGCTGGTATTAGAGTCTTGCTGATCACAGCAGGCAGAAGGTTGGGGTCACGGACTGGCTTGTCCCCACCGCAGACGTCAGGAAAGGGCCTCAGGAGGCTTTCCCGACACTGATTTGAGGCACACAATTCCAAGAGTGCCTGTATTAGTTACTCTGACTGCCTACATCCTACTCTGCAGTATCCTCTGTAGGATTCATGAAGCAGCTCTGCCATCCTGCTGCTGGCCAAACTGCACAGGATTCAGTTGTTTCCAGCTGCAGACTGCATCTCTGTCGGGAGCATTTGCTGTCCTGAGGCAGATGAGGAAGGTGACAGCCGTTGCCACACTGCTCAGGATGGTTTCATTAACAGCTTACAGTTTCCCGGTAGCCCCTTGGTGTGTCTGCTGTAACCTGGACACTTAGAGACTTGCTGTTTGGTTTTGTCACAACTGAGAAAGTCCCAGAAATGCTCCCCTTGCTCTGGAGATGGCTCTTTATTCTCTGGGACTTCTTTTGTTTTCTAACTCAAATATCCATAACAAAAATGTCCTGTCCTATCCCTGATGAGGCTGACTATGGATGGTCCCACCCCAGCGCAGGGATACCTGGGTGGATATATGGACCGTTGCTCAGAAACATGAGCCCCTGGTCAAGCAGGAAGCACAAGGTCCCTGTGTGTTGAGCTCAGCCGGAGTCAGCTCCACAGCTCCCTGCAGTCACCGTGCTCCCTTTGTAGGAGGCAGTGCTCCTCACCCCTTTCAAGAGCCTTTGCTGAAGTTACAGGGAGTATGTGGATTTCCTGAACCCAGGGCACTGCCGTCCTTTGTGCACCCTTGGGGCCATCCCCCATATCCTGGGGTACTGAGGACACAGATGCCTGGGTGTTTGTTTTTCAAGCCCAGCCAGTATTGGGGGTACATGGAGCTAAGCTGCAGAGTGCAGTGATTCTCCATCCTACCCAGAGTCTCTATGAGGCCAGCCCCTAGGGACTATGAGACAGGGTGGTAGGTGTGGTCCCAGGAAAGGCCGCAGGCCTCCTATTGGCCTTTTCAAAGTTATTACCATCTGCTCACATCAGGGGTGTCCATGGAGCTGCAGTGGCTCCTTGAGATGCCCAGGTGTGACTATCTGCCACCAGACAGGTGCAAAACCATTTCACTTGTTTTCTTTCTTTATATACCTTCTCCCACAAAGGACGTGAGATGATGTTTGACAAAAAGCATGATAACAGACAGGAGATAATAGAAACTGCATGCTCATTGGGCTTCCTTTTAAGAAGCATTGGTAATAGGGCCTTGCTGAAGGGTTTTATTTTATTTTTTAAGACGAAGTACTTTTACAAAAAAGAACAAGCACCAGGCGTGGTGGTGTACACCTGTAATCCCAACATTCAGGGAGGCAGAGGCAAGTGGATCACTGCGAGTTCGAGGCCAGCCTGGTCTACAAAGTGAGTCCAGAATAGTCAAGGTTATACAGAAAGAAAAAAAAAACAAAACAAAAACAAAAACAAAACAGACAGTTCCCTTCCTGCTATTTTAAACAGGCCTGAAAGTTGTGACGGCTGAGCAAGTAAGGTCATTAAAGGCATATGCCACCACTGCATGGCCTCACTTACTCTTTTAATCAAAGATGTCACTGCCGTCTGAGTCATATACCAACCCATGGCTACCTTCTGAGTTTTATTTCTATCCTTCTTTATATATTAAAAACTATAAAATAAATTAGTCAGAGAAAATATTTTGTTACATTATTTCCTTTGAATCTGTATTAACTTTGGATAGCTGGAATTTTGTAAAAGGAAATAAATGATATTTCTTATCATAAACCTCTTATGTAGTCTGTGGGAAACAAGATCTTCACTCTGTAACAAATCTGAGACTAGAGAAAGTGAAAGTTTCAAACTCTGTAGAAAGAGAAGCGAGCATACAGAAAATGCAAAAAAAAAAAAAAAAAAAAAAAAAAAAAGACAAGCAGGCACCAGCCAGGTTTCCTGCTTATCCATGATGCTTTGGTGAACTCTGCACACACCATATACTGAAAATGGACCATAGCAATTTATGTCTTGCTTATCTTTGGACGTGCTGTGTAGATGAAGTAGGCATCACATAGGAAGTACCGTGAAGGGAGAAGAAAGCTCGGTGGGGCAGAGCCTGGTCTACGCATGACATAAAGAACTGCATGGCACATCAGCCCTGGGCCAGCAGGGACGGAGGCTCCATCCGGAGGTGTCATGTGTGGGAAGAGAAACCGTCAGCCTGTCTAGGAAGAATACAGCAGCACCGTCCCAGGATCTTCCCTGGGTCTGTTTAAAGAACCCAGGTGCCTGCTCTGGGGACAGGACTGACTCTATGCATCTGACAAGGAGGCTCTTTTGCTCTACCTGCAGGGAATTGTGGGCAGACAAGAAACTCAGCACTTGAGAGCAGCGGACAGGCGGCACCCTCTAGTGTCACAGCTCTTGTGTGGGTGCCCGGGGTCCCTTGTCCCTAGAGTGCAAGAGGTTAGCAGCTCTTGTGCAGTCCTGCGGTATGAGAATCCTTAGCTATACAAGTGTCTTGTATAGCCCTAACAAGTGATCCCTCAGCCCTTAGCAGTGACTAACATCAAAGCTTCCAGCCCTCTGTATCAGGATCCGGGTGTTGCTGCTGCTGTTGCTGCTGCTGTTATTGATGTCATAGCTCCTATTCCTTCTGTAGTTTTCCAAGCAAATGTCATTGTTCTGGGCCTGGTCACCATTCATTTTGCTGTTGCCTCTTCTGTTGCTTCTTCCTGCTATTAGCTCAGTCACCTCTACTTAAAAGCAATCAAAAGAGACCGCTTGACAAAAGCATTTTATTGAGTTTCATGTTGCATCACCAGGGAAGGCAACTTAGAAAGATATCTCCCAGCCTGCTCCCCAAGTAAGCCAGACAGCCTGCTTAGATAGCCAGAGAAAGGGCATTTGTAGCAATTCCAGCAAACCTCTTAGAGAAAGTACAGTATTTCCATCAGTTTGTAGCATGATCCCTCATGCAAATAGGAAACTCCACTGGGACCAATCACAGCAGTCCTATGCAAATGAAAGCCTGTTCGCCCCAGCCACAGGCCTTCTGCTGGGCCTCCAGAAGCAGGGCTCCTTCTCTGCTGTAGGTAGAAAGGCTGTAGAGCTGTCTGTAGTTCAGTGAGGGTCAGAAGGGCATTAAGTCCACCACAGCTGAAACAGTTGTAGATGGAGCTGTGGTTGTGTCTTTGGGAGCTTGAAGTTGTACTTGAGCAGAAAGCGTCTGTGATTGCCATATGGCTTACTCCAGCCTTCTTTGGAGTGCTCAGAGCAGCTGGTGCTGCCTAAGCGAAGCCCAGCTGACTCTGCAACTGACACCGTTTCCCTCAATATAGCCAGGACACCAGGGAAAGGTCTAACAGCTGTCGACTAGGGCAGGACCTCCCACCATCAGGAAGGGCGCTTGCCACGAAGATGCACCGTCGGCAGTTTACCAGCAACATTCAACATCCTCCAACAATACCTGGGCAATGCTAACCCTTAGGCAGAGAGAGGTGGGCTCTTCTAAGTGTGTCAAGAACACACTTAGGTGGAGGATTGCTACTTCAGTGGAGACACAATGTGGTGAGACCTCTAAGTAGCCTCGGACATTCAAGGAGACAGAAAAGGAGCGAGGAGAAGACTACAGCAGGCCCCTGGAGTACAGGCCACTCAGTGTCTCACTCTCAGTATCCAGTCAGCCTCTGGCCGTGAAAAAGTACAAAGCAGAGGACCTTCACTCTGAAAAGAGAAGGGACTCTGTCCCAGGAGTGGAGCCCTCGCCTGTGCCACTAAGAGCGTGACAGCACCTAGGGAGTGGAGGACCTACCCATGGCCAGGGCTTGGGGGTGATCTGGGGACTTCTAGCAAGAGATGAAAGCCTGTGTCACGAGCCACGATGGAAACTTTCTATAGGATATGTTGTTTGTTTGTTTGTTTGTTTCTCGTGTCAGGGTTTCTCTGTGTAGCCTTGGCTGTTCTGGACTCACGTTGTAGACCAGGCTGGCCTCGAATTCACAGAGATCCAACTGCCTCTGCCTCCCTGAGTGCAGACAGTTGAGGCTGCTATGTGGATGCTGGGGACTGAACTTGGGTCCTTTGGAAGAGTAGCCAGTGCTCCTAACCCCTGAGCCAGCTCTCCAGCCCTAATTGAAAGCTCTTATTGGAAGTCTTCATTCTTTCCTAAACATTAGAAGAAGCACTGGCCACACCAGAGAAGGTTCATTTATTAGTCTGCTGAATTCTGGCCATTTGCTACGATTAAGCTGACTCTATGATTAAAATCTGTTTCTGATAGGAACTTTTTTTTGGGAGGGGGGGTGTTGAGATAGGGTTTCTCTGTTTCTCTGTAGGTGACCTGGAACTCACTCTGTAGACCAGGCTAGCCTCAAACAGAACTCTGCCTCCCAGGTGCTAAGATTAAAGGTATGTGCATCACCACCACTACCTGGCAAGGAACTTACCCAGTGTATCCAAAAGCCCACCACTGATTAACTCACCATGAAAGGCATCTCTAAATCCACCCAAAAGTGTAGTCACCTATTAGGAAGTCACATGCAGACTCCTGCTAAGAAAGTGTAGAGGCAGCATCACACCTCTGTGCGGAGAGGGTTGGCACAGTTCTGCTGAGGGCTATTTCAGTGGTTCAGTCGCAGTGACACTAAGGGACTGGGAAAGCCCTTGCCTGTGCTTACTCCTGTGGCTTTCCCCAATACCTGGGCTCTCTACATCTGGGTTCTCCTCTCTGAGCTGGAGACAGGGATGTTGTGAGGGCCAGCTGTGGCTGGCTGCACCGAGGTCCCAGTGACTCTTGCTTCTCAGGCGCCACCAGGGGGCACTGCTAGCCTCCAGATGGCTGTGCTGGCCAGGCTCCAAGGCACAGCTGCAATTGTGCAAAACCAGAGACAACACTCAGCTGCTACCAGTGTCCGTGGCCTGGTGACTTTACCAGAATAAAACCGAGATGAATGGAAGCATGGGGGGAGGGGGGAGGCATGGCACACAAATTCACAGCATGTGAGTGGTCCTTATTTTCCACTGAAGGTCCCCCATGCCAGGCAGACTCCTCCTCTGATGGCAATGCTGCTGTCTGGGTCTCCTGCCCTTTCCCTGTGGAGGGGCACCGACTGCCTGGGTTTCTAGGGAGATGGGGCAAGACCTAGGACTCTAAATAGGACACTGCATTCAGCACTCAGCGCAGTGCTGGGCACAGTGCCTACTGGCAGGTGCTGGGCCTCCCATGCCCTGGCCTGAGGTTGTCTTCCAAAGTTACTCTCCTCTCTGTGGAGGGACACGTTCCCTACCCACCCCGCCAGCAGATGTGAATAGTGTGGCTTTGTTTTGCCTTGAGGGGATGGAGAAGCACTCTCCTTTAGCCACTTCTTCCTGCTCTCAGTCGGGACACCTCAGTGCCACTGAGATCTGAGTGGAAGACCACAGGACAGGTGAAGCCACCGCAGATGAAGCAGACCAGCAGAGAGTAATTGTCCACGGCCTTTCTGTGGTCAGCAGCCACTGAGCACCCCAGTGCCCAGGTGCCACATGGCAGCTAGAGCAATAAGGAGAACAGCCCCACCCAGATAAGCTAGGTCATGGCGACCCCTTCCTGCAGTCCTCAAGGGCCAGGGGCTCCTCCATGTGTGCTGGGAAGTAACAGTAGACATCGGGCCCACCATGTGATGCCCCTAAAACAGAGCCTCTTGCAAGATGTCTCCTCATGAGACATCTCTGCCACCAGAGGTTCTGACTGGGGGAAAAATGGTTAGTGAGCCATCTTTGCTTCGGGCTCATCCTGAGCTCTTCTGGGGCAGCAAAGTCTAGACCCAGATCTACCTGAGTGGAGGGTCCTCAGTGGAGAACCCCTCAGGTTCCCAGTGGCAGTCTGGCCTGCGTCTCCTCACCAACACTGGCACCATCACAGGCCTTTGCTCTTTAGGTGATATTGTAGGCCTCCTGGACTCCGGCCTGTTGGTGCTTGAAGCCAAGACAGTCCCCCCCAAGCCCAGAAAAGAAAAGACGCTGTGTTTGCCTCATGGGACAAACATTCCTGTGTGTAGGGAAGGCCTGTGGATCCACTGACAGCAATAAGCTAGAAGAAATGCTGCTGCACAAAAAGACCCCCACCACACCAGTAGTCAGAGGACTGCAAATCCAGGATCCGGGGATAAAGGAATGGAAAGGTAGACCAGGCAGGTCCCCAGGGAGGCTGCAAAATGGCCACCTCCAAGGGGCCTCACTCAGGCTCAGGGGCTGCATGGAGTTTGCTCAACTGGGAGAGAAACCAAAGGCTCGGGCAATCCCACCATGCTGAGAGGAAAGCAGCTGAAGGGGGGGAGGGGAGGAAAAGTGCCAGCATTCCACGTGTGTGCAAAACCCTGGCCCCGACATAGCCTTGGTGACTGCAGGAAGCACAGCACCCCATGGACAGGACGGTCAGTGTTCACAGCTGCCCCTGAAAGGCCTCCGTGTGACCACCATCCATGAGAGAGGGATGAGTGTCATGGCAGATGCTCTGGACATTGGGAAAGTACATCGCTGCTCTGAGGCTCACACAGCAAACCACTGCAGAAACCCTGCCAGCTGAAACTTCAAAGGGGTGGATTTTATTGTGCATAAATCATCTAAATCATCGTACTTCTACACTGCTAGGAGAATGTGAGAATCTACTACACTGAAAAGGCAGGGTGGTTAAGAGATGGTTCGGTGGTTAAGAGCATTTGCTGCTCTTGCAGAGGACCTGGGGTCAGTTCCCAGCACCCACATGGTGGCTCACAACTGTCTGGAACTCCATTTCTAGGGGATCCAATGCATTCTTCTGGCATCCTTGGGCACTTCGTGCCTGTGGAACATTTATATTTATCAAAGCACTTATAAAATAAAAATAAAAACCTCAGACACACCAGGCAGCAACAGGTAACAAAATTTATTACAAGTGAAGAATACACACATGTTCATATCACAAACACAAATATCACACACACGCACATATACATGCACACACGTACACACACACACACACATACACGCGCACACACATACACAGCAAAGCACAGAGAGAGACTTCCTGCAAAACAGAGAGAGGACTGATAGCCAAATCCCATGGGGCGGAGCCTGGGTCTTTCAAGCTTTGGGGCTGTTTTGGCAGCACAGGGAAAGTTCCCCTCCCAATATTGGGCTGGTCTGCTTAAACAAAGAAAGAGTTGCAGATAGGCCCACAGCTCTAGGTAAACACGTTTAGGACAGACCTTGTACATATCTGACCAACCTTTGACCAGTCAGTCAGAAAGGTCCCTGCCCCTCCCCTGAGGCTTTGTCTCAGGTCAGGAAGTCGAGGAAGAAGCTAGAAGTTTTCCATCTTGATTATCGCTCTGTGACCCTTTCCCTATCTGTCTGCCTGTCAGGGATGTTTTTTAGCTTCTGCTTCCTCAGAAGGAGAGAACCGAACCTTGAGAGTTGCTCCTGGACCTCTCCACACATTTTGTTGGGTGCCCCCTCAAAACAAACAAACAAATACAATAAAACTTTTAAAAGATGCAAGAGTGCTTGTGTTTTCAATGACCCTCATAGGAGAAAAATCAAAGTATTCTCCGTGCACCCTCAGAGTTCTGAGAGGCCGAGCCCCTTGGGGACACTCCTCAAGTGAGGCAGGTTTCTTGTGCAGACCCTGACCCCCCAGCAGGAGCTTGGTCAATAACTCAGAAGAGAAGGACCAGCCAGCCTGCAGCCTGTGAATCCCGAGACAAAAGTAACAGCTGTGATCACACCTTGCGCCCTACCCCTTAGAGCACCCTGATAAAGATGAAAAAAACATAAAGGAGAGTGAGTAGGGTCTACCGTGTGAGTGGCAGAGCTGGCTGTAGCGGAGCCCGGAGTGTGACAAGAGGCCAAGCTGCAGTGTGGGAAGACAGGGATGGTGGTGATGAAGGCACAGCTATGTGAGCCCACCCTCAGGAAGCTCCAGATGTTGTTGTATGTATCCTGCCCGTTTTAAAGAGGGTAGGCCCTAAAAAGAAGGCTCCGCGGTTAAAGAGTACTTGCTGCTCAACCACAAGGACTGGAATTCAGATCCAAGCACCCATGCTGAGTACCTCACCTATAATTCTAGCTACAAGAGATGCCTTTTTCTGGCCTCCTCGGAGGCCAGAGACCTACATACACACCATCTTACACACACACACACACACACACACACACACACACACACACACAAATAAGTAAATAAATATGTTTAAAAAGTAAAGGAAAGTAAACCAATAAAAGACAGTGCAGCCCCGACATTGTAGACAGGGTTCAGTGGGGTGAGAGGCTGGGGTAGACACTGTCTCTTCTCTATGCTTGGGGACAGCTGTAAGGCTTTGGTGTGGCAGGAGTGGCAGGGGCGGAACTGGCTGTTGATAAATGTCAACAGCTTCTAAAAATAAACAGCCCCGAACACTGGTGCTCAGAACTCCTGAAGGTAGCGCCACTGCAGTGCGGGCCATCCCTCTGGGGGCACTTGGAGCTTTGTGCTGACTCTACATCAGGAGCAGGGACCCATATTAACTCAGCTCATCTGTGCTAGTCCCCTGGCTTCCCAGCGCCAGTTCCAGGCTATGCCAGGAAAACTCCAGGCCGCTGCTATCGAGCCAAGACAAATGGCCAAGCTGCCCGCTGTGCTTGAACTGGGTCTTATGACACACGTGTTCCCCAGGCTATGCACCAGACACTAATGCACAGGGCGTGGCTGGCTGTGGGTGCACGCTTGCAATCCTAGGCTCCAATAGTCTAGAGCACGACAATCCCCAAAGCTTAAGGCCAGCCTGAGCTATGTGGTGAGGTCCTCCTTCAAAAGCAAAACCAAACAAGGGCAGGCAAGATGGCTCACTGAGTGGAGGTGCCTGCAGCCAAGTCTGACTATCTGCATTCGATACCTGAAAGCCACAGTGTAGAAAGAATGTTGGAAGAGAGAGTTGTTTCCAGAGAGCTGGCTTCTGACCTCCACAACACACATACTAAATAATGCAAATAAGTGTAAAAAAATAAAGAAATCAGGGAGATGGACAGGAGTAGGTGGAAAGGTTGGCCAACCCAAATAAGTATAATTGAAAATGCCTGTAACTTTTATGCACGTGGAAAATATTCAGTTGAATGGAGGCTAAATGGAGAAGGAAGGAAAAGCGTGCAGCTGGCCTGGAGGCCAGTGCTCTCCAGGCACTATTGGCAAGCTATCTGAGGCGTGGCAGGGAGAGCTGCATTCTCCTTGGGGGAGGAGCCTCTTGATCCAGCACAGATGTTCACTGCGGGAAGGAGCAGGTGACTTCTTCAAGGAACAGGGTGAGGCTGACAAGTCTGCATTTTCTGGAGGCCTGACCCCACCCAGGATTCTGTCAACCCACAGACCCTACCCTGGGAGCGGAATAATGCCTTTCCCAGTGAGCCCTTATGGCACTGTCAAAGCTGATGAATATACTACAGTGTGTTTGGCTTCGTGTTTAAGGAGCTCACAAATAGCATTTCCTCATCCTGGCCACGGTGTCCAAAGGTGTTTAGTCACTGTTCAGTGGCAGAGCAAGAAAGCAAGGTTCTCACAAAGACTGTCCCTGTGTCTAAACATGTATTGCCAAGGCTGCTCCCAGCCAGAAGGTGGCAGCCAAACCCTTACCCTGGTCCCTCAATGTTTCCTCTCTTTGAAACAGTCTTAGCCAAGCACGGTGGAGCACCCCTGTAATCCCAGCACTCAGAGAGGCAGAGGCAGGCAGATCTCTGTGAGTTCAAGGCCAGCCTGGTCTACAAAGTAAGTCCAGGACAGCCAAGGCTTCACAGAGAAAACCTCCTCCCCCCAAAAAAGTCTCACTACATGGCCCAAGCTAAACCAGACCAGCTCAGGCTGGTCTCAACATCATTATCCTGCTGCCTCAGCATCTCTAGTACAGGCCTAAGCTAGCTACCTTGATCCTTTATGCCTAATCTATTTTAACATCTTATGTATGCTCGAGTGTTAGATTGTGGCTGTGGATGTGCCAGAGTGTGAAGGTCCGAGGATGACCGTCAAGATTCTTTCTCCACTTGTACTTTCAGGCACCCTTCCTTGTTGTTTCTGGCACGTGGTGTACTTAGGAGACTCCAGCTAAGCTGGCCCAAGAGCTCCTGTCTTCGTCTTTCATCTTGGCGTAGAGGTGCTGGGACTACAGGTGTGAGCCACTGTATCTGCCTCTTTTACGTGGGCTCTGGGGACGGGACTCGGGTCATGAGGCTTGCATGCAAACACATTTGCCCAATAAGCCGCCTTCTTCTTCTTCTTCTTCTTCTTCTTCTTCTTCTTCTTCTTCTTCTTCTTCTTCTTCTTCTTCTTCTATGTAAGACGTTTATTAGGTGGGTATGGAGGGAAGGGGGAAACAGGACATGGTGGAGAGAGAGAGAGAAAGGGGAAGGGGTTGCCCTGAGAGAGAGAGAAGAGTGAGAGAATAAGAGAGAGTGAGAGCCCTATAAGCCTTCTTGCCAGCCTGTTTTTATTGTTTTTCATTTTATTTTGAGACAGGACCTCATGTCTCAACCCCAGGCTGGCCTCAAACTCATGCAAATCAAAAACGTAACACTCTCTCTCTCCCCTATATCTCTGTCTCTTTATTTTAGAAACAAATATGAATGACTATTACTTGGGAACATGGATTTAGTTTACCCTAAATCCCATGTTACAATGTGGAAGCAATTTTATGAAGTTTGTCTAGTAACAGAATAAAACCATCAATTAATCAATAATAAATGCCATAAAAAAATCTTGGTTAGATATTTTTCAAATTTATTTGTGGAAGCATCCAGAAGCAGGCTGCAGCACAGTGGAGAAAAGTCTGCTCTAGGCCGCACATGATGATGATGCTTTCAGCTTTTGGGCTGGTAGAAGCGAGTGAATATGTTCCTAAGGAAAACTGGCTATCTGTACTTTCCAACTGTCTCACCTCTGCCACAAAGCTGCTAGGCCTATCGGGAGGGATTAAAGACGGCCTGAGATAATTTGGCTCTGAACTTGCAACATTCCAACCTCCACACAACCACTGAGTGTACCAATCAGCTATCAGCCCTGCAGAAAGTTCAGTTTGAAAAAACTTCTTTCTGGGAAATTTTGTCCATATTCGCTATGTAGCTGAGGCTATCTTGCAGCTCCGAATCCTCCTGCTTTTGCCTTTCATACGAAGCTTCCATCTTTAAAGAGAGAGAGAAATACATCCTAGAGTGATGGGGCCGGGGTGAACTAACATTCACCTGTTACTCTGGACCTTTGAAGTGTCTCACAATGAACTTAATGTCTGGACAACTGACTATTCTGTACATGTTTCATAGATAAATGCATTTAGGGTTTCTATTAGGATAAACTCAGTACCTGTGCAAGGAAGAACTATCAAAATCACACATACACACACACACTAGAGTGTTTTTCAACTTTAAGAAACATATCTTCCAGTGACCCTGAGCCATGGGAGGAGATGTATCACATCATGTGTGGTGAGAGTGTTTGGACCATGATGCTTCCACTGGGCCACCAGGGCAAATGCTTTTCCTCTGGTTTGGACAAGAAATGGCCACAGGACTGTGGTCTGTTTGGCCATGCCCTGCAGAGGTGAAGAGCCCCAGAGACCCGTACTTTGAACCAGAAAGGTCTTTCTTCCCTCAAGGAATTTTCAAGGCATTGTTTGCCCAGTTGTCTGAAAGAACAACTCTGCTGCCTTTCTCTTTCTTTTCTTTCTTTCTTTCTTTCTTTCTTTCTTTCTTTCTTTCTTTCTTTCTTTCTTTCTTTCTTTCCTTTCTTTCTTTCTTTCTTTCTTTCTCTCTTTTTCTCTTTTCTTTTCTTTCTTTCTTTCTCTCTTTCTCTTTCTTTCTTTCTTTCTTTTTCTTTCTTTTCTTTCTTTCTCTCTTTCTCTTTCTTTCTTTCTTTCTTTCTTTCTTTCTTTCTTTCTTTCTTTCTTTCTTTCCCTTCCTTCCTTCCTTCCTTCCTTCCTTCCTTCCTTCCTTCCTTCCTTCCTTCCTTCCTTCCTTCCTTTCTTCTTTCTTTTCTTGAGACAGGTGTTGAGTTTCAGACCTGGGCAAGCCTATTTAACATATCAAAGCAGACCCAGATTCTCCCAGCATCCCTTAGTCCCCATCTGTTACAGGGCATGGCTGGCATACCGGGCCCTTTATGCTGAACTTTCCAGCCCAGGGGCTGGGCTTCCTTTCCTTCCTCTCCTCCAGAGGCTCTTCACTATATAATTCAGACATTTTGGTTCTTTCTTTCTCTCTCTTTCTCCTCTCTCTCTTCATTTACATACTCTTACTTTCTTCCTTCCTCCCTTTTCTGTCTCCCTGTCTGCATGGTGTCTTCCCTGCCCCCACTCCCCTACTCCTCTGTTCCTTGGGACCTGTGAATTCACCTGAAAGAGCTGCCCCCCGATAACGCTGCCTTTTAATGCTTTAATTTGGCTTCCACCGGCTCATTTCGTAGGTGGAGAATACCCATCAACTAAGTCTTGCCCGGACTGACCTCAAACTTGCAGTTCTTCTGCTTCTGCCTCCCAAGCCGTGGGATTAGCAGCTTCAGGGACTTTCATCTCAAATCTCTCTCAGGGGCCTTTAAGATGCTGCCAGGGCTATTTTGCCCAGGCAGGAATACAGTAAAAACAGAATGTGTCTTCAAAGTATGGTGTGTGCCCTTGCCTCCTACCCTCCCCGCCCGAGGATAATCTGGCCCCAGGAGGCTGATGGGAAGCAGGCTCTGCCTACCGGGGTTGGGACCAGCTCTGGATCACCAGGTTATAACACACGTTCTACACGCATGGAAATGTCAGGACGAAGCCCATTCTTTTGTATGAGTGACATACCCCACACCGATAAATTGAAAAGGCAGGCCTAGGCCGTCTGACAAGCTGTATCTGGAGCCAGTTCCCTGGTTTATGATGACTCTTAGGAGCTCCATTCCAGCAGGTCTGGGGTTGCCCCTCCTCCCCAAGCCCCATCCATTCACCACCCTAAACCTATTTTCTTTCTTCAAAGTACTCCTGGGTACAGCCTCATGGAGGGCTGCTGGGCTCTGGGCATGCCTGGGGCAGATCAGATGAGCAAGCCCTCATGTTTGAAGAATTCAGGATCTCACAGGGACAAGGTCACCAGCTAATTATCCCTGGTGACCCCCTGGGACCCAAGGCTGGCCACACTGCCACCACGGCTCTCACTCCTGTGAGTCAAGCAATCTGTTGAAGTCCCTCTCAGGTGTAGCTGAGCTAGGCCCATACATCCTGGAACCCTGTGGTCAAGGTGAAATGGTCACCTAGACACTCCCAAAGATTGTAGTCTTGGGTCTTACGTAGGCCTCACGTAAAGTGCTAAAAGGGGGCTCCTAAGGAGAGGCCCCTCAAGTTCTGCCAGGAGCTGGAGATTTGGGACTTGTTATGTTTTTGAGACAGGGTCTTACTCTGTAGCCCTGGCTGGAACTCAGTATGTAGACCAGTGCACCAAACTGGCCTGGAACTCACTTGTAAGTGCTGGGATTACAGACATGCACAATTTGGTCATTTTCTGAGGTCACTGGGGACCCCCTCTGTGCTGATCTGTTTGCCCCTTATTCACGGCTTTGCATCGCCCCCTCACTGGACACAGCAGCAATGCATCTCCTGAGCCCTTTGCAGAGAAAAGTGTGTGTTGTGACCTCAGTCCTAAGGACCCGGCGTCTGGACAGGTGGGGTTCTGCCTCACCTCCGTGTTAGGAAGCTGTCCAGGGCACGGGGCTGGGGTGGAGGCCACTGGTTTGTCCCTAGAAGAGGAATGGAAAATTTCAAATTCAGACCATCTCCCCAGAGGGTTATTTTCCAGCCACAGGGGGCTGTTATAACTGGTCTCCTTTATATTTAGATAAAATTCTTCTCCTTTTTATTTAGATGAAGGGTTTTGTGTTTGTCCGTCCTAGTGCTGGGGGTCACAGGCAAATGTTCTCCCACTGGCCTGTCCTAATGCCCACTGCTGTGCTCAGCCCCTGCCAGCTGGAACAAGTTTGTTTGTTTTCCTTTTTGAGACAGGGTTTCTCTGTGTAGCCTTCGCTGTCCTGGAACTCGCTCTGTAGACCAGGCTGGCCTCAAACTCGGAGAGATCCCCCTGCCTCTGCCTCCCAAGCACTAGGATTAAAGGTGTGTGCCCCTAACACCCAAGGCTCAGTTGGAACATCTTTAAAAGCCACTTGCAAACTTGATGTTCTTCTTTTCAGTCAAATTTTTAAGGAGCCTGCCAGACTCACCAATGCTGAGGGCTGAAGGTGGTGGGTTGCTGGGGCAGTGAGTGACAAACACAAATGTAAGAAAACAGTAACGGGAGGGAGCTCTGGCCATCCTGGCTGCAAGATCACAGGTGGGCAGAAAGAGGTTTCCTTCTGAATGGCACTCAAAATCAGAAGAGCAGAGTGCGCAGCTGGGTGAGGGGCCCAGCGGGGCCCTGCTCAGTGCCGGGTAAAGGTGAGGGACAGAGAGCCATGTCAGCAAAGACACCTGCGTAGGCTTTAGGCGGCACAGGGTGGGGCTGGAGGACCTATGTCTGGCCTGTCACATGGGCCACATGGGCAGCTCATCTATAGCACACAGGCAAGGAGCTGTTTCCTATAGCACAAATCAAGGGTGTTCTTTATTTGTCCACTTTCCAAGCTAAAGGGTGTAGATGGAGTGCAAGAACTATTAAAAATAATTAGCTGAGGAGGGAGAAAGGGATTCTATGTCTCCACCCATAGCCGAGGAGCCAGCTGCTGGCTTCTGGAGGAGGGAGAGTCAGTTTCTTTATGGGTGTGTGGCCGCTGGAAGGTCAGGCACAACCCAATACTCCACATCTGTGAGTATATGGGCAGTACTAGACAGAGCGGGAGATCACAAGGACAGGGTTGGGCAGGAGAGGTGAACCAGCAGAAGCCAGCACTTGCTGCAATTGCAAAGGACCTGAGCTCAGTTCCCAGAACCCACAAGGTGGCTCACCACCATCTGTAGCTTCAGTGCAAGGGGATCCAGGCCTGTCGTCTGGCCTCTAGTTATGCCTACAGCCCCTCAGAGCTTCGGACACTTGGCTTTGCAGTTTCTCTGAGGAAAATGTAGGCAACCCACCCAGACTCGCCTGCTCTGAAACTTCTGTGATGGATGGTGTGTGAGAGAGACACACCATCTCCAGCTTCAACCAGCCCGAGGAGCTCTTCTCCACCCCCCACCCCCCTTCCACCAGTGAGAGTGTGTGGTAGTTTGAATGAGAATGGCTCCCAGAAGCCCGCGTATTTGAATGCTTGGTCCCCTGGTTGGTGGAACTGTTCAGGAAGGATTAGATGTGGCCTTGTTAGAGGAGGTGTGTTGCCACTGATGGGCTCTGAGGTTTCTGTTAGCTCTCTCCCTCCCATTCATGAGTGAGATGTGAAGTCTCAGCTACTTCTCCAGTGCCATGCCTGCTTGTCTCTCTGCCTGCTTGTCTGTCTGTCCGCCTGCCTGCCTTCTGATATGCTCCCCACCACAATGGTCTTGGACTCGAGCCCTCCAGAATTGTAAGCACCAGTAAACTCTTCTGCCTTGGCGATGGCGTCTCATCACAGCAACAGAAAAGTAACTAAAACCGGGAGGGCATGTGGGGAGCATCAGGGAGCTGATGCCATCCGTCTGGCCACCTCCATCGCCGGTATAGAGGACATGCCAGTGGACTCAGCTGTGCCCATCTTCATTCTACACCAATGCCCGTCCACTCTTCTTGGATCTGTCTCCATTTCCTATTTAGTCTGAGGGAATAACCTCAGAAAAGCCGAACTCCTTAAGGAAGGCTAGGCTTCTCTCGGACCCTCGTGCTGGGTTTGCACTGTGTCTTTCCAAGGCTTTGGAGTGGCTTCATTGCCTCAGAGGGTGGGACTGGGGAGGCTATGGACAACCACTGTGGGTCACTATGTTAAGACACTTGGGGAGGGGTGCAGAGAGGCTACTCGGGGCATGTGGCCCTTAGGTCTCCTCGTCCCATGTGGGTGCTTGCCGAGACCAGGGGAGCACGCTCACTACTCTGCTGGAGCTTTGTATCTACCCTCCCCACTCTTCCTGCAGGACAGGACAGCTGTTCTTATCTAATTGAGTCTGCCTAGAGCCAGCTTCCCATCCCATGGTCATATCTGGCCACAAAATTCTCACAGTGGAGACTATGCCTTTATTCTCAAGTTCAAGTGCAGGAGGCCCATGGATGTTTCCCAGCCTGCATCAGGGCCACAGGCCAGCCTTTTCTCCAAGACCATCCAAGGGACTAAGGTGGGATTCCCAAGCTCCATCAACAGAAGGCAGGAGTTATAGAGAGAGGGGTGAGAGAGGGCTGTTGAAGATGCTTTTTGGTGCTGGAGAGAGAGGTGGGAGCAGGACATGGAAAATGGACAAGAAGTGGGCTGTCAGAATTGAGCCTGCAAATTTCTCTTTTATTTGTTTTGATTGCAACAACCCATCTAAAGTAAGAAAAAAAGAGAAAACAGGTTACAGAGGCAGAGGCAGAAGGAACTCTGTGAGTTCAAGGCCAGCCTGGTTTCCATAGTGAGCTCCAGGATAGAGAACTACATAGAGAGATCCTGTCTCAAAAAGCCAACCAACAAAATCAAAAAGTGGAAGAAAAGAAGAAGAGGAGTAGGAGGAAAAAGAGTAGCAGCAGCAGCAGCAGCAGCAGCAGCAGCAGCAGCAGCAGCAGCAGCAGCAAATGTGAAGAAGGCCCCTGGTAGACAGCTGGGTAGAGACCTGGGGAAGAGCTATGTATGGCCAGACCAAGGAGAAAGTCATGTATGGCAAAGAATTCTGTGCTGCCTGTGGTCTGAGCCCCCATTAGGGAAAGGTCAAGGCCAGAGCACTGGCAGGGATGTCCATCCCGAGAGAAAGGACACCGGTGTTAAAAAGCCACTCACTGCTGGGCTGAGCTGGTCTCTGCAAGCTTTTCCCAGAGGCAGCAAGCAAGCAGGGCAACTGTGAAACCTGGAATTTGGGGTTCTGCTCATACCAGCACTAGATTTCATCAGAGAAATCAACAGAGACGCTCAGGTCTGTAGCTCTAGCTGGATTCTCAGGTTCATTCCTTGCTGTATTCTAAAAGAAATATGGGGCCAGACATGGTGGCACACATCTTTAATGCCAGCACTCTGAGTGTGTGTGTGTGTGTGTGTGTGGAGGTGGACACAGGCAGATCTCTGGGAGTTCAATGCCAGCTTGGTCTACACAGTGAGTTTCAGACCAACCAGAGATACACAGTGAGACCCTGTCTCAGTAAACAAACATACATTAAAAAAGCAAGAAAAAAGAATAAAATAAGTAAAAAAAAAAAAAAAAAAAAAGATGGGGTCACCAAAACTTAGTAAAATAAATAAATAAATAAATAAATAAATAACTTGTTTATTACAGTTTGGTCAAATCAAGGAGTGGATAAAATCCAAACAAATCCAGGTTCTCTAATCTGTCTTCCAGTAGTCTCACAACCGCAAGGAAATGAAACAAAGGCCATAGATATACCTACATAGCGGAGAGACAGGTCCCCAGTGCTGCCTCTACTGTCAGCACGGAGGTCAGCTTTGTTTACACTGGGGTATGGGTGACGAGCGCTGAACACAAGTGTCCCAATGGACCAGGCTAAATTCTAACTGTCCTCCCTCCCGCCCCCACGCTTCCTGTTAGGTACATGGAGGCTTCTAACTAGCCCAAGTTAGTTCCCGAAGTCCAGCTGAGGGTCATTCTTACCTTGGCCAGCAGAGCTCATGGACTTCTTCAGAAGAGAGTTCTAGAAAGTGGGCAGCTTTCAAGGGCTCACGACAAAACACCGCAGAAAAGTGTTTCTGCAATGTCCGGTCCACGCCACCGCTGACCCCAGGGGTGGAGGCACCAAAGCCCTAAGCTCTGCCTCGGCAGCTTGACCAACCACAGTTCAAAAGTTTCTCCACAGGTTTCCGATGGCACCTCGCTGAGAAAGGCGGCCAGCTGGTATCCATGCCCAAAGTCTGAAATCTCGAGAAACTGACGGCGATTGGGACCACAAAAGAAGCTGGCACGGTGTTCCTGCAGTGGCGCAGGGGGCTGGGGTTTCTACAGGCAGAAGACAGTGAGGCGGCAACGATTCGTTCCAAGTCTAACCCCCGGGTTCCAGGGTGTGGAGAAGCGCGTACTCCTATATGGTGGCCCTCAAAGCAGTATGTTCTCAGCCTTGAAACTCAAGGGAGCCAAGTGAAAAAGACTCCTTTTTTTCTGCTTCGGAGCTCGAAGTCCGAAATCCAGTCTGCCAGGTACTGAGGCTTGAAGGCTACTTAGAACACTGCAAAGTAGATCCAGGTCTTACAACCTCCGCGAAGGTTTCCATCTTGCTGGATTTTCAGATTCCTAGTCCAGACTGCGGCAGGTGCACCCGGCCCCCGGCCCCTAGGCCCTCCCATACTCAATACCACCCCCACCCATCCCCGCCCCGTCCACCCACCCTGCCCCGCCCCCCGATGGCTCCGCCCCTACTCCCCGTCCCGCCCCCGTCTCGGCCACGCCCCCGCCGGAAGCACTCGCGCGCCCCGGGGCCAGCGGCGCACCGGGGTCCAGCGCTCTGGGCTGCGCTGCGTCTGTGTGCCGCGGTCTGTGGCCCTTCTCCGCATGGATCCCGCAGAGCGCGCGCAGGCGGCGCGAGCTCGGGTGCCCAGGTGGGTGCGAAGGCCGCGGGCGGGGTGCCGGGCACCCGCCCCAGAATGGGTCTGAGCCGGTCGCTGCTGCTCGGGAGACGAGCGCTGGTCCTAGGAGAGAGAAGGGAATGAAGGGGTGGAGGAGAGGAGGGGATGGAGGAGGGGAGGGAGAGAGGAAGGGAAGATGGACCGAGGATGGACGGAGGGGCGGACCGAGGAGTGTCGGGTGGCGAAGCTCCCGGACCCCAGCTCCCGGATCCCCGCGGGCGCAGAAACTTGGTTCGGAAAACAGGTTCTTTTTGTGTTTGTAGGATCGATCCGTACGGATTTGAAAGGCCCGAAGACTTTGATTATGCGGCTTATGAAGAATTCTTTTCCACGTACCTAGTGATACTCACCAAGAGAGCGATCAAATGGTCCAAACTTCTAAAGGGAAACGGTGGTGTCCGAAAAAGCTTGACAGGTGAGAGTCCTGACGCTGGCTGGCAGAGCAGCCATTCAACCAAGCAGGACCCCCGCCCCCTGCAGCCAGAACCCCTGTGGTGCGACCCGGGAGCTCGAACTTTGGACTGCGGGACCTCCTGCAGCAGGTAGAGTCCCTGTGGCATGACTTCCCAGCAGTAGAACCCAGTGTCGCGCCAGCGTGACTTTCCCCACTTTCCGCCCCCCAGCAGCAAGATCCTTCTGTAAGGGGACTCCGCAGCTGGCTCACTAAACTCCTGAAGCCTGACCTGCACGCGCACGCGCACACACTAGCAACTCCACAGGAGCTGGGCCCCTTTATAGTTGACCCCGCCAACCCCAGGCGCGACTCCTGGGACACTGTGAGACCCCTGCCCAAGCGCTGATTGAGGAGTGTGTGTGTAGCGCAGAGCAGGCCCGGGACCTGCACACCTCGCTGCCTTTACAGCCATGCTCACCACGCCCTCTTAACCGAAGATGGGCAAAGTCCATACTTCCTTGGAAGCCTCGAGAAAGCCTCGTGTTCTGAGGGGGTTTAGAACAGCGCCTAGTCCCCAGAGACTGGTAAGGGTGGGGCACTCAGGGTGGGGCTCCGGGTATGCCCTTTCCTAACAGGAGCTGCAAACTGGGGACTGGGGGACCAGATCTCATGCTTCAAATTCAGACAGGCCCCTGATGGCCCAGTTCTGAGACAAACTTTTCCTTTTGCTCTGAGCAGGAACTATCATGCCTTTTCAAGCCCCCTCCCTCCTTTTTTTCTTTCCCCTACATCATATTTGATAGCCGCTTGTTTCCTTGCTAGCATCAAAGGCCCTTCCCTGCTTGCAGGGAATTTTGTTTATTTCTCTGTGGAATCCTGGGTACAGGGAGTATTGCTTTGTTAAGATACTGGGGACTTTCCGTTTGTTAAAGAGGAGCGTGTGGAGGTGTTTGCCAGGTGGACTGACTGCTCGGCGTTAATAATGGATGACCCAGGCGTAAGGGCTGGGGCGAGGCGGAGGTCTACAGCAGTCTCTGTGTAGAAAACCCGCGTTTTCTTTCCTTCTGCGTTTATTCCTCGCAGTGTGCCAGCGGGTTTCCAGCAAGTGCCTACTTTTTTCTGTCTTTTAATGCTAGAAAGTTTTATTTACACGTAATACACAATTCATGGGCATGGTAAACGTTTTAGTTACGGGAAAAATACTAAATGAAGTTGCTTCTCGCCCACCCCAGGCTCTAGTCTACCACAGAAGTAACCACTGGGGACTGCCTTAAAGCCTCTCCCAGGAGCTCTTGGCCTTCAGTACAGGAAGTGATTCCTGTGGCTGGGAGGATGGGTATGGCCCTGGATTACGGAGGTCTGTTCAGATTTACACATGCCATTCTGAGTTTATCCTTCAAGGTCCAGGCAGGCCTTGAGCCTGTGACCTCCTGTGGGTCTCAGACACTAGGTCTGGTTTGCACTTGTCTAACCTATTTCAGCAGGTTTGGTTTGGTTTTGCTTTGCTTCTGAACACTTGTCTCAACCCTGTGAACTGGGCTGGAGAGAGGGCTTTGCAGTTAAGAGGGACAGTGCTTCCTGCTCTTCCAGAGGACCTGAGTTCAATTTCCAGCACCCATATGGGGTGGGCCACAGCCTCCTACAACTCTAGCCTCCTGGGAATCCAATGCCACTGGCCTCTGTAGGCACACATGCTCACGTGTAAACACACACACACACACACACACACACACACGATAAAAAATATTAAAAAAAATAGCTGGCTTTGTGGCACATGCTTTTAATCCCAGCACTTTGGTGGATCTCTGTGAGTTCAAGGCCAGACTGGTATATGTAGTCAAGAAAGCCAGGACTGCAAAGACAGAGCCTGCCTCTTTGCTTCCCCGCCCCCTTGAGACAGTGTCTCACTGTGCAGCCAGAGCTGGAATAGAATAGAGTTCTCTATGTAGACCCAATTGGTTTTGAACTCACAGAGACCCACCTGCCTCCATCTTTTGAGTGCTGACTGATTTAAGTGTGTGTGTGACACCACACTTGGCTAAAATGAATCTCCAAAAAAAAAAAAAGTTTAACCTGTTTTAAACTTGCTTTATATGGCTTTGCTTTCTATTGTCTTGATTATGTAATAGGCATTAGGCTGTAATTAAGGTAGCAGGTGTAACTGGTGTGATCAGATGTGTCTGGCTCCTGGCAGGAAGCAAGCCTAATGAGTAAGAGGTGTGGGGGTCGCTGGGCGTCTACCCTCGCAATGTAGGGAGCCTGCAGTGCTGGTGAAGGTTGATCAAGCATAAAACAGGAGCAGACAAGCTATTCCAGAGATGGGAATTTCCTGCCAGATATTCTAGGCTGACTGTGGTGTGATCAGCAGGGCAATAGCCCCAGGGGAGAGCTCACATGACCCAGGAAGATGTGTCCGTGTATGCGGGTAGGAGCCAGGCGCTCAATGTTAAACCGGCTCTTGAGCGTCAGTAAGCACCCCTTGGTATCTGCTGATCTGCCTCTCTCTCTCTCTCTGTCTGCCTGTATGTAGTCCAGACTAGCCTTGAACTTGAGAACCTTGTTACTGAGCTTCCTGAGTGCAGGCATTATATGTGTTTACCACAACACATAGCTCTGCTTTCTGTTTTTGGAGGTGTTCTGCTTGTCTGAGTCAGTAGGGGACACAGGGCCCCTTTTGAAGTTCTTGATCTCACCATTAAATTGTTTGAAATATGATCTTTCTATCCCTGGCTGACCTAGCCCAGGCTGGCCTCAAACTCACAGATCTCCACCTGCCCCTGCCCCCTGAGTACTGAGCTTAAAGCCTCGAGTCACCATGCCTTGGGGTTGGTGCAAGAATTTAAAGGGGTTGGAGGGAAACTCAGACATCTTACTGGCTTTCAAGAGAGGAAACAGTAAGGCAGCAAGCTGCAGGAGGAGATGGAAGGCGGAAGAGAGTAGTTACTGTCTGAGTTAGAAGAGAAGCCAGGAGTCTGCAAGCAGCTGATCCAGGGAGAAGTTTGGGGCACTGTGAGCACAGATCCTATTAAGGGCTATTACTCCTCCCATTCTCTTTATCACATTGATCTCATTATCGTTATCTGCAGGTGCCCCGTGCTTTCTTTCATCATCTGGCTTTAGGTCTTGGCCTTGTCTGTGTAAGGAAAGCACCTTCTGTAGTAAAGTGAGGTTATCAACCACTGGCCAAACCATCTATAAGGGAGTCACTGGCCACCAATCGTGCCAGGAAACGTCACCATGTTGGTATTCTGTATGTCCCAAGGAGGTTTCTGATTCAAGATGCCCCCCTTCTCTACATGAGAAAGGACATTTTAGGTTGTGGTTTGTGCTGTCGGTATCAGAGGAGACTGCCATAGTGTCTCAAATGGTTGGCCTGGAAGAAGCTGGCCACCTCGGCTCTTTTCCTTTGTAGTCTCCCTACCCAGTGTTCCCTAACATCCAGGTGTTTCCAGTTACAAATCTTATCCGAGACGTCTCAGATGACAGCTGTTATCACTGATGATCTAGACTGGGTACAGTGAATACTGTTTTCTTGTCCTATGTGAAGATGCGGGAGCCCCAAGAATGGAACCTGCTTTTTCTGTAGTTGGGAGGGGTCCGAACCCAGTCCTTGGTGCTGCCTTTCCCTGGGTAGTGTCCCTTCTTGGTGCACAGGGCAGGCAGTGGAACCGTTTGCTTCTTTGTCATAGTGGCTTAGTCACACACACCTGCACTCCAAGTAAATTGAAGAGGAATGCACACTCAGAGCCAAAGGTCCCAAACCTGGCTTTTGCTTGGCTTGGTTGGGCAGACAGGTGAAGCTAGTTCTCCACAGGGTGTGATGGTTATCTGTGGGTGAACCCTGCCCTCAGAAGGAGATCAGTGTGTGAGAGCAAGAACGCTGTCTTCATTCCCCTTGAAGAAACAAAGTAAGTTTAAATAGGCTAAAAGTGTGCTGGAGACTGGCCTCTGGACCAGCAGGGAGTCCCAGCTCCTCAACTGCGGCTGGACAAAGTCAGGAGGCTGCTGCATGCCTGCGTGTGGGGCTAGGAAGCCGTAACAGAGCAGGCACCGATGTTGGTGTGTGGGACTAGTTTGTCCTTTGCTTAAAAACAAACAAGCCAGGCGCCATAGTCCCAGCACTCAGGAGGTAGAGGATCTCTGTGAGTTCAAGGCCAGCCTGGTCTACAACAAACAGGACAGCCAGGGCTACACAGAGAAACCCTGCCTGGAAATAAAAACAAAAGCAAAACAAACAGAAAACCTCAGAAGCCTGTTGTGGTGACACATGCCTTTAATCTCAGCATTTAGGGAGGCAGAGGCAGGTGGATCTCTGTGAGTTCAAGGCCAGTCTGGTCTACAAAGAGAGTTCCAGGGCAGCCAGAGCTACACAGAGAAACCCTGTCTCAAAAAACAAACAACAGAAGCCTTATATTACTAAATTATTTTTAAAATTGATTATGAAACTCATTGTTATGAGTGTACAGTTTTAGGATTTCAGACAACAGCAAAACAGTTAAAATTCAAACCAGAGCCTGAGTTACTTTAATACCAGTTTTTAGGAGGCAGAGGCATCAGGATTGCTATAGCTTGAAGCCAGGCTGGTCTACATAGTGAGCTCCTGTCTCAAAACAATGAAAAAAGTTGGGGAGGGGTGGTGGCTGGCCAGCTGGGTCTGTAGTTGGGAGTGTGTACTGCTTACAGAGGACCTGAGTTTGGTTCCCAGCGCCCATATCAGGCTGTTCAAACTAAAACTCTAGCTCCTGGGGATCCAGTGCCCTTGTGGGTACCCCACATACACATGAAGAATTGGAACAGTTTCATCACATCAGAGTTCTATGAACTGCTCCTTGTCAGCCCGTTTCTAAGCCTGCCTTCCCAGGATGCCCTGTAGCTGCTTGGCTCGGTTGCAGCGTTTGAGTCTGGTTTCTGTAGTGCACTAAAGGTTCAGCTATGGCCTTGCGTTGCCCCGGTGGCTCATAACTTCTGTTTTGAGGTGTTCCTCGAGCCATCTGCTCATCATTGACATGTCGGGTATGAAAGGCCAAAGGAAGAAGTGCACATGGGCTTTTGTGTGAGCATAGGTTTCAGGTTTTCTTAGATTATGTTAAAGGCTTAAAACTGGTAAGAAATTGCATTGTCTACTGTGTGCAAGGCCTAGAATCTGATTCTCAGAATGAAAAGGAGTGGGATGGAAAGGGAAGCCAGAAAAGAAATTTCAAGAGCTTTCCAAAGCGGCTGTGCATTTTGCATTCCCACCACGCCCGAGGCTCCAGTGGCTGCTGATTTTACACTGTTGGTGTCATTTTTATTTTAGCCATTCTTTATTTGGACAGACTACACTTTTTGCATTGAATTTCCTTTGTCACTTTTGTCAAAAAACAATTGGCTTTGTGTGTGTGTGTAATTTTTCCTGCATTGCTTTTGTTATTTAAAAAAATATTTTTTAACTTTATGTGTATGGGTATTTTGTCTGCGTATATGTGGGTGCTGGTAATTGAACCCAGATCATCTGGAAGGCCAACTAGCGTTCTCAACTGTAGAGCCAGCTCTCTAGCCAGCTGTTTCTACATTCTTTATTGTGTACCATGAATCCACTTACCCAACCCTTCACCAATACCTTATTTGTTCCTGTGAGTTGATAGCATGGTGTGTGTGTGTGTGCGGGGGATGGGGTGTCGGGGGACAGTATTGTGGAGCCAGCTCTCTCCTTCCACCTTTACATGGATTTATGAGGATTCTGGGGACTAAACTCAGGTTGCCAAGCTTTTGTTGCAAGAGTCTTGACCTGCTGATCCATCTTTCCAGTCCACATGAAGTCTTTTTTTAATTTTTTTAATTATTTCTCTGTTGATCAGAACTGGTGCCACAGGGCTTTTCCTTTTTTTTTTTTTTTTTTGTAGTGCTGGGAATTGAACCTAGGACTCCCTGCATGCTACACAAATGCTGCGCTGTTAAGCTATACTCTGAGCCCAGGTGTTTTCCTTTTCGTGATGACTTACTTTAGGCATGGCGTTGCATGATATGGCAGAAGAACAGAGTTGGGTATCCCAGCTCACCACATAGCCAGGAGAGACGAGGACGAAGAATGCCTCTCAGTCCTTCAAGGTGCAACCGCCAGTTACCTGAAGACCACATTCCACACCATGCAAGGGGCCCGCACACAGTTAACATCCAAATTACTGCACTCCCTAAAGTTAGTGTCTTTTTTAAGTCATTACATGTTTTTATGTGTTTTCCTGTGTGTGCATATGTGTATCATATGCATGCCTGGTGCCCAAGGACATCAGAAGAGGGTGCCAGTTCCCTGGGACTGGAGTGGGAGGTGGTTTTAAGTTGCCATGTGGGTGCTGGGAATGGAACTCCGGATCCTCTGCAAATGCTGTTAACCATCGCTCTGGCCCAAGTAATGATTATATATAATGTCAAAGACAAACAGCAAAGCTTTGACCGTTGGCTTTGGAGAGGCGAAGAGTGAGGATGTCGGTAAAGGGAGCACTTGCCCTGGGCCAGGGAGCAGCTGTGGAGGTGAGAGGAGGGTGTGACGGGAAGAGACACCTGTGTGTGGCTGTTCTCTCCTGCCCCCCCAGTCGGGAGGCTCAGACCTAAGACGTCAGACTTTTCCCTACTTTCAACAAAACCTCCCCTGGAAGACAACGTGGTGCCCAGCAGGAGAGAGTGACCAAGATAGGGATGCACACTTGTGTTGAAGCCATGATCCCACTGGGCTCACGGTGTCTGCCGAGTGGGCCCTTCTGGCTCTGCCCCTGGAGCTGTGTGCTGGGTGGCTGTCAGATCTGGCTGGGGTCTCCTGCTTCCTCCAGGTTAGGAGCAGCGCCTGCTCGGTCTCTAAGGTCCCTGAGAACTACCTTCTTGAAGTCCCTTGGCCTTTGCCTCTCTACATCAAGTCTGGAGATCAGCAGAGACTCCATCACATCTCCACCTACTTTCCAGCTGGCCTTGAACTCACAGATCTGCTTGCCTCTGCCTCCCTGAGTACTGGGATCACAGCCGGGTGTGGTGGTGCCCGGCCACGCCAACTAAGGCATTTAAAAATTTTGTTTCTGTCTCTTTGGGTTCTGAACATAGGATCCAGGGCCTCATACACACCAAACACGAGCTATTCCACTGGGCCATGCCCCAGCTGGACCAAGTGCCCTTTGGTCCTACACTGGGTCTGCTCAGCGTGGTAGGCAGGGTGGCCATTGAGGACCAAGAACAAGAGCCTGGATAGCCTTCTGTCCTCTGAGCTTAGGGTATGTGGCTTTCGGGGCTGGTGGTAGAGAGGCTGAGTATGAGCGTCCAGCCCTAGCCTGTCTCCACTCTGCCTAGACCGTACGGTAGAAGAGAGTCGGTGCTCTAAGTCACTGGTGCTGTTCCAGTTCAGAAGCGTCGTGGGCTGTTTCTACCTGGGCAGAGTGAGGAAGCTTTGGGCCCTCTCTGGACTGGTTTAGTGCGCAGGTGAAGAGGGAAGACTGGAGCATCGTCCTGATTTCCTGGGCCCTGAGCTCACCTCAGTCTCTCTGGGTTTCAGTGAAGCGCTACGTCCGGAAGGGAATCCCCCTGGAGCACCGGGCCCGAGTCTGGATGGCTGTGAGTGGAGCCCAGGCCCAGATGGACCAGAACCCTGGATACTACCACCGACTGCTTGAGGGAGAGGGGAGCCCCAGCCTGGAGGAAGCCATCAGGACAGGTGGGAGGCCTGTGCTCAGTGCCTGGTGCCTGTGTAGCTTGGATGGGGGGTGGGGTGGACCAGGATCCATCCCAGAGCAGAGCTCCGCCCTTGCTCAGGTCCTAGGCAATCGCAAAGTCTGCCTTGTGGCCAGTGGCGGCGCTCGCCTTTAATCCCAGCACTCGGGAGGCAGAGGCAGGCCAATCTCTGAGTTTTAGGCCAGCCTGGTCTACAAAGCCAGGACAGCCAAGGCCAGACAGAGAAACCCTGTCTCAAACATCAAACAAACAAGTCTGCCTTACTTGAAGATGCACCTGCAGATGCTAAATTTTGGAAGTGGAAATCAAGAGTCAAGTTTCCTCATGACTGATAGATGGAGTTTCCTGTGAGGGTTTCAGGAGCTTTAGAAGATGGTATCACGTGGCCCCAAGCAGCAATGGCATCGGCTACGCTCCCTTGATGTCATTGTGGAGGTGGTCCCTGCACCCTGCCATCAGGTGGCCATTCTGACTGACCTGAGGGCTGTCTATGCCACCCCTCCCCCTGTCCTTTACCACCCCAGTGATAGAGCTTGAGGCTCAGTTCACATGACCAGGGCTCAAGGGGGCCATGGAATCCCGCGAGGTCCTCAGGTAGCCTCATGTATCTTAGATACAATTGGCTGTTACTGTTTGTGAAATGATTTTCAAGGTTGTTGAGTGTGTTTTTAGAAAAAAAAAATGATTTTGGGGAAATATGCATATCATACTTCACCTTCTCTTCCCAAACGGACACTCCCTTTACCCTGTCAGCACCAATGTCCTCTACTTTTGTCTCTTGACTGTACCCTGTGGGATACGCTTAAACTCCATCACATAGCCATTTAAAATTTATTTTTTTTTTAGACACAGTATCTCACTGTGTTGTCCTGGCGCTAGCCTAGAACTTGCTATGTAGACCAGGCTGGCCTCAACTCTTGGCAGTCTGTCTCTATCTCCCAAGTGCTGGGACTAAAGATATGCAACCACTGTGCCTGGCTTGTTTTATATTTTTAAATTACGTTTATTTGTTTGTCTGTTTTGTGTGTGTGTGTGCTCACATGCATCTATAGAGGTTAGAGGACAGAGATTAAAGGACAACCTGTGGGAACTGGCTCTCCTGCCATGTAGGTACCAAGGCTAGAACTCAAGGCATCAGGCCTGGTGGCAAGTACCTTTGTTGTTTTTATAGACAGGATGGCCTCCCAGATTGTCCTAGAACTCCATATGTAAGCACGAATGAGCCGCCTCCACCCTGGGTGCTGGGGTTACTGATGTATGCTCCCGTGGCTGGTTTATGTGCCACTGGGTGTCAAACTCGGGGCTTTCAACATGTAAGCAGCTCTTTACGGACGGAGTCGGAGCCCCAGACCACATGGTGGAGTTTCCATGTTCGCAAACATGGAACACAAACAGGGCCATAAGCCTTATCCACACTCCCTTTACCTGTACCATAGCAGGACGTGAGGGTACCATGTAGAGTAAATGCAGCCTGTGGCTCTAGTCTGCCGTAGCGAGCCGCTCCTGTTCCTGTGACCGGTCGGTGTCGCCGAGTGTTTACAGTTCCAGAGGCGATGTTTTGGATCTGAGAGGTTATGGAGGGTGAAGGAGTCATGAGAGCAGGAAGTGGTGGGGCAGGGAAGCTTCAGCACAAAACCCGGCAGCATGAGTTTACTTAATTCCTGGCATTGGTTTATCTCTGAAGGCAGTCTTGGCTTCCTATGTTCTGGGCATTTTTGTTTCAGTTCTTTTGACACTGCAGGACACTCTGTAGCCCAGGCTACCCCTGACCTCAGCAGTCATCCTGCCTTAGCCTCCTGAGTGTAGCAGTTACAAGTATGAACCACCAAGCCTAGCATTTTGTTGAGACAGAATTTCACTGTGTAGCCCTGGCTGGCCTACAGTCCTGTATGTAGACCAGGTTGGCCTTGAACTCGTAGAAATCTGACTGCTTCTCTTTCCATAGTACTGGGATCAAAGGATCAGAGGGGTGTGCTCCATGCCAGCCCTAGTCTTGATATATTTGATCTTCAGAACCTGGAAGCTTTCTTCCATACTGACAGGGTAGTTGAAGGGTCCAGTGGAGACCGTAGCTGCAGGAAGCCACCTGCCATTCCCAGTTCTGAAAGAACACTGGTCCCCATCACTGCTGTCCTTCCTGGTGCAGCATGCCATCTCCTGTGCTACACCCGGGCTCAGTGCAGCTCGCTGAGGTGGCCACTAGGTTTTTCTGGGGTGATTCAGCTGCAGCCGGATGGGGCCATCCCTGAAATCCAAGACAGAGTCTGGCCACCTTGGGGATGCAGAGCGGCGTGACGGTGACACTGGTGAATTTCTGTGTAGACCTGAACCGGACTTTCCCTGACAACGTGAGGTTCCGGAAGACGGCGGAGCCTTGTCTTCAGAAGACCCTGTACAATGTGTTGCTGGCCTATGGACTGCACAACCAAGCTGTGGGGTACTGCCAGGTGAGCCCCCAGAGCCTTAAGAGCTGGCATGCGCTTGGGGGGATCATTTGGGACCACATAGCTCCACAGCAATGGTATCTGCAGGTACAAGCTTTCTTCCTGGCTCATGAGCCCTGGGTGGTGAAGCGTCCCTCACGGCAGGCTTAGCTCGCTGCAGGGACGTGGAGGGATGGCTTCGTGCTATCCCCTTAGTGAATAAGGTGAGCATGGGTGTTGAAGACAGTGGGAATGATGCTGAGGGGGTACAGAATGGAAGGAGGCAGGGGCCCGAGGGACGCTGTGCAGACTCTCTGGGTGTGGAGGCCTGTGCTCGGCCGTGCTGACCTCTCGGGAGTTTCTGGAAGCCTGGTGTCATAGATCCCACTGGAGAACTGGGTCTAGTTTGGATTACCAGCTCGGGAACAGTTTCTTGATTGTGTCTGGGAGTTGGCTCGCGCTGAAGTGCTTGTCAACTGCATGGCTTAAGTAAGAATGATTCTGGAAATATGAGACCCAGGTGTGGGCTGGACAGTCGTTGGGCACTTCCTCCTCTGCAGCTGCTGAGGACGATGTTTACTACTTCCTGTCCAGATCCCACCCCAGAATCTGACATTCCTGGGATGTTTGCCCTCCTTGGCAGTGTCTAGGTTGTCCCTTTTTGTAAGGACACACACCGTCTAACCGGAGGTCTCTATTCCAGAGGAGCCTCTGTTAGGTTTCAGATTTGAGACCATTGGATGAGGTTCCTATTTAACATACCAAAGCAGACCTGGTCTCCAGATTCTCCCAGCATCCCTCAGTCCCTACCTGTAACAAGATATGGCTGGCATACCCCGCCTTCTGCCCTGAACTGCTCCCCCGGAGAATGCTCTTCCCTGTATAATCCAGACATTTTGCACACGCTCTCTCTCTCTCCTTCTTTCTCCTTCTCTCTCCCTCCCTCCCTCTTCTTCCTTCCTCTATCTCCCTGTCTGTCTGCCTATCTGTCTCTCTCTTTCCTTCTCTCTCTCTCTCTCTCTCTCTCTCTCTCTGTCTTCTTCTGTCACTCTTGTACTCTCCCTCTCCCTCCTCCCTCTCCCCCCAACTAGCTCTCTTGATCTCTGCTCATGTACTTTCTCTCTCTGCCCTCTCTCCAGGCTTTTCTGTCCTTCTCTGCATGGTGACATAACTGAACCCTCCTGTGACCCGAATGAGAGCTACCCCAATAAGCCTGCATTTATGCGCTCTAATGTACCTTGAATTGTGTCATTTCATTGGTGAAGATAACCTTTTGACCTCATTATAACCAGTGAAGTCTGCACAGACCTCTCCCCAAATGAAGGCACACTCAGAGGCAGAAGACTTCTGGTGTTGGGGGACCCAGTCCTGCCCATAGCAGTGGGACTTCAGAAAGTGCTTGCAAATTGCCTTGCATTCTCTTTTGATGAAGTTGGGCTGGCTTCACACAGGTGGCTCCACGTGACACCATTCCCTCGCTGGCATCTTCCCAGGTGCTGTCATCCTCATGACCTCGTGACCCAGGAACTTAGAGCTGTTACCAGCTCCTGCCCTGTCACAGCACCTTTTTCTTCTTTTCCTTTTCTCTTTCCAGGGGTTGGCATGGAACCAGAGGTCTTTTGCACCATTGAGAAATTCTCTGTCACTGAGCTCCATTCAGCCTTTGTGTGCATGTGGTCATGAGCTTGTGCAAGCATCTGCGTGTAGAGACAGGTTGATACCAGGTGTCTTACCCTGTAGACAACTCCCCGCTTCATTTTAAAGGAATGGCCCGCTGAGCTCCCTGAACCTGGTGCTGGCTGACTTGGGCAGTGGCCAGCAGGCCCTACAGTAATCTGCCTCTGTCTGCCGCCCGGCCAGGACTGAGGTGATAAGCTCATGCTGTGGTGCCCGCCTTTCCACACGGGCACTGGGGATCCGAACTCAGTTGTGGGACAAATGTTTGACTGTGGCCCCTGTGTGTCTTATCTGTGTGTTGAGTCTCATTCTTGGGACACTGAGTGGAGGTACAGAACAGGTATTGGGGGCTCTGTGCCTGGCAGTGGGTGTTGGCTTGTGATAAGTGTATCTTTGTGCAGACCACACATGCAGTGCCTGTTTGGTATTATTTGAGCCTGTGCTGTTGGCCGTGCAAAGATGGATTTCTTCCCAGAGGACTGCATGCTTATTTTAGAAAGTGTAGATGAACAAAAGGGAGGGAGACAGGAATTGTGCAGAGCCTTATTCTCCCAGACGTGTCAGGAGCGCACACTCTCAGGTCCCCATCCTAAGCTCCGAGGGCCATGGCCTCTGTCTGGCTTTGTGCCAGTACTTTCACTCTGGCAGCATCTGCCCTCTGGGGAGAGCATCCTCTCACTGTCCCACTCCTCCACTCAGGACCACGATCCTCACTGCTTTTTATTACTGTTTATCATTTGGGGAGACTGAGGATTGAACACTGAAGCAAGTGCCTTCCCTTTGAGCTATTTTATAGTCCCCCTTTCACTTTATTTTGAGGCAGAGTCTTAGTAAGTTGCCCAGGCTAGCCTTGAACCTGTGGCTTTTCTACGTCAGCTTCCCAAAAGCTGGGGTTACAGGACTGTGTCACCAGGCCTGTCTGATGTTTGCTGCTGTTAGATGTATCTGGCTGGTTGATCACTTAGGAGTCAGTCACCGCTGTCTGTGCCAGCATTAGGAGAAGAGCACCTTTGGTTTCATAGTCTGCGGGGCACTCAGTGTTCTTCAGGCCAACTTCCCTCTCTCATGTCGGCCAGCAGAACAGCGCAGACCACTAGTCTTGGGTCTCTACTGTGCTGTGTATAGATGTGTCTAGAGCAGTCGGTGGGTTCTGACCTCTTTGTGAGGGGTGGGGGGTCAGAGACCCTTTCACAGGGGTCGCGGATCAGACATCCTGAACACCAGATATTTATATTATGATTCATAACAGTAGCAAAATCAGTTCTGAAGTAGCAGTGAAATACTTTGTGGTGGGAGGTCACCACAGCATGAGGAGCTGTGTCACGGGGCCACAGCATTAGGAAGGCTGGGAACCACTGGTTAGAGCTTCACAAGTTTCCGGGAAGGGCAGAAGAAGGGGACGTGCTGTGAGCTGAACCCGTTGCCCTAGGTGAAGTTTGTTTTTCATTCTGATTTCAGGGAATGAACTTCATAGCGGGGTATCTGATCCTTATCACTAAGAATGAAGAGGAGTCTTTTTGGCTCTTAGACGCTCTTGTTGGAAGAATACTACCTGGTAGGTTGAAAGTTCTTACCTGCTGGCCGCGCCTGCCCTGCCCTGCCCTGCCCTGCCCTGCCCTGCCCTGCCCTGCCCTGCCCTGCCCTACTTCTGATGTCTTTGAAAAGGTCTGGCTGGCCAGTCAGGATGCGGTAAAATGGCTGGGGTGTAACTCAGGAGAGAGCACGTTCTGGCTCTTATGAAGGAAGGTCTGGGGTTTAATACCAACACTGGAAAGAGGAAGAAAAGAAGAGGGAAAAATTTAGTGAAAAGAGTTGGTGCTGAAGTGAAGAAGTTCTATAGTCTCTGTTTAGGGTGTAGACTTGCCTTTGGCCATTGTCCCTTTCCCATGAGTGTGGCCTTTTTGTAGTGGAGTGGATCACCTGTGAGCTACACTGTCCAAATGTGTTACTGAGCTTGTGAGAAGTCAGTACATTATTGCCAAGGGTCACTGCTTTATAAGTGGAAAGTCCTTTTCAAATCTGTCTGCCTTCTATTCATTGGTAGAGACGGGCAGTCACCAGTTGTAGAAAAGCCTGCGTAGACCGTGGGCTTCCACAAGGGACACTGGGAAGAGGCAGTGCTGTCCTGAGGGGGATGGCTGACTTGGATAGAGCATTTCCTGCCTGTCCGGCCTTCTGCCTGACCCTCAGAAGGGTGTTTAGAACATGAGAGGGTGTGTAGAACTGTAAACCAAAATAAACCCTTTCCTCTTTGCATTGCTTTTAGTCTTGGTGTTTTATCACAGCAATAGAAACCCTAACTAAGACTGGAGGTCAGATCCCAGCTGCACTTGTGGAAGCTGGTGGGAGCCCGTCATGGAGACAGCACGCCTTTTAACCCCATCACTCAGGAGGAAGCGGCAAACTCTCTGAGTTTGAGCCCAATCTGGTCTATATAGAAAGTTTTAGCCCATTTAAGGCAACATAGTGAGATCCTGTCTCAAAGACAGAAAAGTCCATGCGAGCAGCTTTGGCTAAAGATGCCTTGAATGAGGTAGCTCCTGGTGTGGAGAAATTGTGTGTTGTTCATGGCTGACAGGATTAGGATCTGGATTGTGTAGAGGCCCTCAGGGTGTGAGCTTAGTGGGTAAAGCCTGGAGGACATGCTCACAAGTCCATGAGTTGTCAGGTTTCTTTAGTCCCCATGGGGCATGTGGTCATGGTCTGCTGGAAACGCCGAGGTCTCCTCAAGGAGGAGGAACTGGGTTGTGAGAGATGGAGTGACTCACCGGCACCTGACTAGCCCAGGGCTGCCCCGACCCCCCCTCCAGACCTCTGACTGAAGCTGGGTCTAGCCCCACCCCTGCCTCCTCTGCCTCCCTGGGGTTGTACCTGTGGTTAAACAGCCGAGCAGAAGTTGACTGGGGTCTTTTTGTCTTGAGACAGTTTCACTGTGTATCCCTGGCTGTCCTGGAACTTGCTATACAAACTAGGCGCCTCAGGTGTGTACCATCATGCCTGGCTTCAGACTTGGGGACTTTGCCTTACTGTTATCACCTGAGAGTATCAGAACGTAGGAATCTTACTTCATGGTAGGCTTGCAGGTGCTGAGTGAGTCTCAGCCGAGGCCCCCATTTGAGCCAAGGATGCTGAGATGGGAGTTTCATGTCATCATGTGGAAGGAATGACCGCAGACTGATGGCCTGTCTGGGGTGGAGTGTTCCTGGGTCTGCCTGGAGGACCCACCCACCGTCAGCTGCAGACCTCTTCACATTGGCACCCTCCCATCCTTTAATGAACGGATTCCTGCATGTCCAGGAAAACAGTCGGACCTGATTTCTGCTGAAATGCAGGGAAAGAGGTTGCTAACTGCTGGTCACAGAAACACCACTGCCTAAGCCAGACACCACCCCAATGCTAAGGGCTCCAGGTCTCTGCAGGCCACAGGTCCGTCTCCTGGTACAGGAGGGGTGGAGTGGAGCTCCCTTGCCTCAGTTGAGGCCTTAGCAGACTCTGCACCTTCCTGGTGGCTTTCTGATGGCTGCCTGCCCTGGCTGTGGGCTGGTTCATGTGCCATGAACCTGGGGTCGGGAGTGTCCTTTGGGAATTAGACCTTCTGAGTCTGGGTCTTCCTCAGAAGCCAGGCAGCAAAAATAAGCTGCAATATCCCAATCTTTTTCTTCCAGCCATGGCAGCTCAGAAAGAAGTGGGGATCCCAGTACTGTGCTAGGCCCACATATTGGGGCACCTTCATTCTGGAAGAAGCATTTGGGGTTTGATTTCCCCACCAGGAAATCAAATGTTTTTTTTTTTTTTTTTTTTTATTTTACAGTACTTATTTTGCCTTTAAAAATCTCATTATTAATTAATGGGTTTAGGGATTAGGAAAATATAAGTATTTGAATATAAAAATAAAAAGACTTTGTTATTAATTTTTATTTTATGCAAAAATAAAATTATTTTATGCATAATTTTTATTTTATTTTTGCCTGTGTGCCTATCAGTGCATCACATATGTGCTTGGGGCTATCGGAGGCCAGAAAGGAGTGTGGAATCCCCAGAGACGGAGTTATAGATAGTTATGAGCCACCAAGTAGGTGCTGGGGATTGAGCCCAGGTCCCCTGGAAGACAGCCAGTGCTCTTAAGAGCCATCTCAATAGCTCTTACTTACATTTTTGAAACAGGGACTTAATCATGTAGCCTTGGTTGACCTGGGACTCTCTATGTAGACCAGACTGGCTCAGACTCACAGAGATCATAGAAATCCACCTAGTGGATTTCTTAAACCTAGTGCTAGGTTTAAGAACATGTACCATCACACCCATCTTATTTATTTTTTTTTGAGCTTGGCCAAGTAGCCCAGGCTGGCTTTGAACTTGCTATGTATTGGAAGATGACCTTGAACACCTGACCCTTCTTTCACATTCAGTGCTGAGATTACAGTCAAGAATAACTGCACTCAGTGTATGGGGTGCTGAGACTAGGACTACTAAGTAAGCACTTTATCAGCTTAGCCGCATCCCAGCACCCTGCTTATGAGACAAGGCTACTTCTGTTCATTCCAGCAGTCCCGGACCTCCTGGGCTCATGAGGATTCCCCTTACTCTCCCTGTGTCTCAGTGCAGGGAAGGCACGCACACTGTCCCCAGCACCCCACCTTTATAAAGTCCCAGTCTTTTAAAGCATGTTTACTTTTACTGCTCATGATCACCACTTACTCTTCCAAGTTCTCTCACTGGGGAGTGATAGGAAGATAGAGACCTTCAAGCCCACAGAAGCTCTTTCCAGCCATTAAAAAGAGCAGTGTAAAGCCTAGCCAGTGGTGATGCACACCTTTGACCCCAGACTTGCGAGGCAGAGGTAGACAGGTATCTTTGAGTTCAAGGCCAACCTGGTCTGCAGATAGCTCTAAGACAGCTAGGGCTACACAGAGAAACCCTGTCTTGAAACACACACACACACACACACACACACACACACACACACACACACAGAGGGCAGTGTATGCTGGGTGTGGTAGCACACACCTGTACTTCCAACACTTTGGAGACTAAGGCAAGAAGGCCACGAATTCAAGAACAGCCTAAGCTACACAGGGAATTCCTATTCAAAAAAATCCAAGAGAGAGAGGATGGGGGAGAAAGCAGTGCCACCTCAGACTTCAGGAAGCACCCCAAGACCATGGGCTGAACATCGAGCCTCGGTGTGCTGTTTTTCCCCGGTGCCCTTGCCTGTGGTGGTGTCTGTTATCCACTGGTAGGAATAACTGGTAGGAGAGAAGCTTCATCTCTGTACTAGGAGACATGCGGGGGAAGAAAGCCAAGCCTCCCCCAGAATGCCGTATGTTTCAGTCCCCCTTGGGATGAAGGAGGTCCAGCGAGGCACTGTGACAACCCAGGTAGGATTTGGACTAGAAGACACAGGTGGCACTCTGTGGTGACGTCATTCCTCCTTTCCTGTGTGCAGGCACTTATGCTATGGTGAGGGTTTAGGACAGAATGAAGGAACCCAGACCCTTTATCCCAAAGCAGGTAGGTCTGTCTCTGCCCTTCCACTCAGATCTGGGAGCAACCCTCAGGATGTTCTTGAACTTGGGATGTGACTGTGTCCTGGGGGTGAGGATCCGTGGTCTGGGCAGAGGTACAGAGTGGTAACCCCAGGTTACAGCAAGGGAAAGGCACTGGTCTTCAGGGCAGGGCCCCTGGCTCTGGGGTCCTCTCTGATAGTGGACAGAGCTGTAGACTTCCACATGGAAGGCCTGGGTGTGCAGGGTAAGGTACTATGTGTCATAGGCGCACCCAGGTGTGATAGCTCTGGAGCCCACGGCTCAGCATTCTGCCTTGTCCCAGGAGTTGATGTCTCCACACACAGCTTTCCCCACGGTCTAGCCTCTTCCTCCTCTTCTTCCTCCCTTGTAAAAATTTTTTTTG
The DNA here is from genome assembly GCF_030254825.1 of Meriones unguiculatus. Taxonomy (NCBI): domain Eukaryota; kingdom Metazoa; phylum Chordata; class Mammalia; order Rodentia; family Muridae; genus Meriones; species Meriones unguiculatus. The sequence continues at coordinate 8,112,940 of NC_083352.1, read as the reverse complement.
TTATTTTGAGACAGGGTTTCTCTATGTAGGCTTGGCTGTCCTGGAATTAACTCTGTAGACTAGGCTGGCCTCAAACTCATAGGGACCATAGAAATCCACCTGCCTCTGCGCGCTGGGATTAAAGGCATGTACCACCACCACCTGGCTCTTTCTTTTCATTTAGGCTGCTTGCAGGGTGGGCCAGGCTGGCCCTCATGGTGTTCCCAGCAGAGCCTCTTTGCCAGCAAATATGGGCTTCCTGTACTCTGGTACTAACGATAAGTGCTTTTGACATGCCCTTTATCTGCAATCAGAAGCAAAGAGGTGGAGTCTCAGCAGACCACACCACTGTCTTTGTGGTTCTCCCTGGATTTGCTATCAGAACATGGAAGCATCTACCTTGTCTCAGGCTGGTGCTGTGGCTAAGCCTGGGTGTGGGGTTAAGTGTGTCCCTTGGATAGGAGCACTCCCTGGAGCTAGGACAGCGCATGGCTCTGACACAGACTGTGCACATGTCCATACCTAATGTCCAGAGGGTGGTATGGCACTGGTCTGTCTTCCACAGGAGCGTGGAAGGAAAGTGGCGAGGTGTAGTGGGTTAATGTAATCCTCCCCTTGGAGACTCAGAGCCCTGGAGTTCACGGGGCATGAGTTTAACATTTCTATTTCTGGAAGCTGGACTAAGCATCCAAGCAGGGCCAAGGTCACGAAATGCTCCTCTGTAAATCTCTGCTGCTCCCGCTCTGCTTCTTTCCCTCTGCTGAGCTCACACACTGGGGCAACACCCTGGCTGTCTGCACACGCCTCCTCCAGCTGAATGGGATGTGCAGTTAGGAAGAGCCTGGCGTGTAATCCTCCAGCGTAATCCCTGCATTTAGGAGGGTAAGGCAAGAGAGTCGCAACTTGTAGGTCATCTTGGGATTCTGAGTGAGAGCTGTCTCAGAAAACTGCCACCACTTAAAAACCCAGAATAAGCCAACAACAAAATAAGAGAGCAAAAGGTGGGAAGGCTCCAAGATGCAAATGCAAAGCAAGTATGTAAAAGGCCAGTTCTTTTCTCTGTCTCTTCCTTTTTTCCTTTCTTTCTTTCCTTCTTTTTTTTTTTTTTTTTTTGTCTCTTCCACAGTGACTCTGTTGTGCATTCACTGCATGGACAAGACACTATTGATGCAAATTAGTGTGCCATGGTTTTCTGTTTTTTTATCACAGATTTTTTTATTTCTTTTGTAGTGTAAATCGAGCTTTAAACTTTATAACAATACCTTGCACTAATAAGTTAAAAAAAATTAAGTAGGAAAGCCAGTGAGATGGCTAGGTGGTTGGAGTCATTTTTCTCCTAGGCTAACCACCCTTTTGATCCCCAGGCCCCACATTTTTGAACGGAGAGAACCAAGACCATAAAGTGATCCTCTGTTCTTCACGTGTATGGGCTGTCATGGCCCACATGTACCCCCATTGAACTAAAAAAAAAAAAAAATGTAATTTAAAGAAAAAAAAACTGATTAGGAAACTCCAAGTATTTTGGCAAGACACGTCTTCACATGAAATACTATTGGAAGCATTTGTCAGGTGGTGTGAATGTGATTTTTATTATAAGATCAAATTTACCACACAACCACTTTCCCGTTCCTTCTGCTCTTCCCTCACCTCACTGTGTAGCCCAGGCTAGCCTCAAGCTCGGTATGTAGGCAAGTCCTGTGTCTCCCAACTGTTGGGATTTTGGGCGTGTGCCATGTCCCTAGTTTTGTGCAGTACTGCATCAAATCCAGGGTGCCTTCTCTGCTAGAAAGAAGAGCACTGTCCAGCTGAGCTACAGCCCAGCCCTGAGGCCCAACAGCACCCATTAGCTCAGGACTCCCATTCCTTACCAACCGGTGGTGGCTGGAATCGGCGCCCTGAGGGTTTACGTCACGGAAGTAGAATAATCACATAGAGCCTGTCTCTTCTGGTGGTTTAGCTCACTAAACTGGATATCCCCATGGCTCCTCCATGCAGGAGTTAATGCCAAAATTTCCTTTCACAGGTGCTGAATCTGTATGTGCGTGCGTGTGTGTGTGTGTGTGTGTGTATGTATGTATACACAGGTGAAACCCAGGGACCTGTGCCTGCCATATACATGCCCTACTACTGAGCTACACCCTTAGCCTCCCTGTTGACCTTAATTTTTTTTTTAAACAAACCTACTTTATTTGGGGTTAGTAAATGATTCTTCTAACCCCCCCCCAACACCAGGGAGGAGGGCAAGGTTAGTGGGGACAGGGTGTGGAGTTCCCTCTGCTACTTCCCGTTGGGTTGTAGGATTCTTTTGGGGGCAATACCAATATCAGTCACCCAGAAATCCAGAAGTCCAGGAAACCAGCAAATGCTTACAGCAAATGCAGCAGCAGGATGAACCAGCAGTAGGCAGCCCTCTTTCGAGCAGCCTTGCCTTCTTCCTCTGGGCTGTCATATTTATACCCCTCAAGGTCCTCAGAATTCAACTCTTGCATGAGACACTTAACAGGTGTGAACAAACTAAAATCCCCAACTTGGAATTTTAACAAAAACATGTTTACATGTCATAAATCAAAACATTCACAACACCTCCACCCCCTTCATTTTGAAACAGGGGCTTGTGAATTTATGTGGGCTGATCTTGAACTCTGTAGGTCAAGTGGGCATTGAGCTTAAGATCACTCTGCCTTAGCCTCCCAGGTAGCTGGGGATATAGGCTTCTGCTCCCTGGCCCTGCTGATTTGAGGCTCAGTTCCCCTTCTCCCCGCTGTGTGGCAGATTACTACAGCCCAGCAATGCTGGGGCTAAAGACTGATCAGGAGGTCCTGGCAGAGCTGGTGAGGATGAAGCTACCGGCGGTGGCGGCCCTGATGGATGGCCATGGTGTGTTGTGGACCCTGCTGGTGTCCCGCTGGTTCATCTGCCTGTTTGTGGACATCCTGCCTGTGGAGGTGAGCACCTTGACCGACCCCAGGAGCTGTGTGGATCACTGTGGAGTGATGGGGGCATTTCTGTGTCTCTACAGACTGTGCTACGAATCTGGGATTGTTTGTTCAATGAAGGCTCCAAAATCATCTTCCGGGTTGCTCTGACCTTAATTAAGCAACACCAGGAATTTATATTGGAAGCCAGCAGTGTTCCAGACATCTGTGATAAGTTCAAGCAGATCACCAAAGGGGACTTTGTGACGGAGTGTCACACATTCATGCAGGTAAATTCTGGTTGCTTGGCCTGGGCAGGGCCTCTGTAGTTCTGTCCCACCCAGCAACTGTGCCAAGTGTCCTGGTGCCTCTGTTGAGTCCCTCTCCTCACAAGCGCCCCCCTCCGCCTGTGAGCTATAGCTGCAGCCCAGTGGCTGCTCCTCTGCTTTCCTTCCTCGTTTGTCTGCAGCCTGGGAGCTGCTGGCTGGCCCAAGTGGCTGCAGTCCGTCTTGACCTTGTGTCCAAGGCCACTGCTGCTCACCTGGAGAGCCTGTTCTGGTTCACATTGGTTGGAAGTACTCTGATTTCCCTCAAGTCTGGGAGACGGGGAGACATGTCAGTGAAGCCTCTTTGTCCTCAGCTGGCTTACAGCCTAGTCACAGGCTGTTGAGCACAGAAGGCCGTGGACTCCCTCCTGTCCTGCTACAACACAGTCATCCATGGCACCTGAGAGGGTCAGTAGTGAGGCTAGGGATGGCTGCTGGGTGACCTGGTGCAGGCAGAAACTTGTGAGCATAAGGTGGGGATGAGACTGGCCAGAGCCTGGAGGATTGGGAGGCCCTCAAGGCCCAGGGCTGAGTGACACTGGCAGGATGTGGTATGGGGCCGAATCTGAGGGTTCCTCTCAACAGTCTGTATTTTGAGCCAGAGATCTTAACTATAGAGCCCTGGCTGGCCTGGATCTTCCTATGTAGACCACACCAGGCCCAAACTTCGACCTCAAGCTGCCTCTGTCTCCTGGGATCAAATATACACACCATCACACCCAGCACTTAAAAATTTTGAAATAACGAAGTCAAAGGATATGTTCTATTCCACCAAACTGTGGCTAGACGCCCCTTGCTGGCAAGAAGCACTACTGGAGGGTGGGCATGGTGGCTCATACCCATCCCACCCACTCAGGAGGATCTTCGTAAGTTAAAGGCCCGACTGGTGTACTTATTGAGCTTTAGGATAGCTAGGACCAAAGACCCTGTGTCAAAAAAAAAAAAAAAAACAAAACAAAAGCCGTCTTTAGGGCACCTATCTTAAGAGTAGGTGGTGCATATACATACCCAGGTAGGTTCTGACTTCTCAAGTATGGGCAGTTCCCTGAGTGGGTAAAGGGACAGGAACCTGTGGTCTAGCCCAGTAGGGACCCTGGGAAATGACCTCACAACTGTCTCCCACTCTTCATAATGCATCGCTGAAGCCAAGCCAGTAAGTTCTGGGTGTGTAGAGGCTTCTTCTGTAAGCTTCTTGGAGTTGGGGCTTCACCCCAGTTATACAGCAGCAGCATACACTAAAAACAGCGGACAAGGACCCCAGGTTTCCCCAGACCCGCAGTTCACAGGCTGCAGAGGGATTTAAGTGTGGACCAAGAATTAGCTTGAGGCTGCCTGATGAACTCTCTCTGGAGACCCCAATGATCTTTCCTCTGAAAGTACAGGCAGGTCTGTCACTGTGCCTGGGCAGGGACTGTCACCAGTTCCTGCTCCATGAGGAACTGGGGCTTGCTGACAGGTCTATTTGTAGACCTTCAAATACTTTGTACACCATCTACTTAACAGACCTTCCGGCTGTTCATAATTCAGTCCCTGTGCGGAGTGATGTAAAATCATGGTGTTCTACAGATCTTACCATCTTTGCAGTCATAGATTTGGCCTGGTGACATGGCTCAGAAAAAAGGTCCCTGACTACCTACCCTGAACTTGGTTCCTTTTGTCTTGCTACAGCTATTTACACAGTGCTTCTTGGAGGATGTGATTAGATTGTTTTCTCAGGAGTTGAAACGACTCCTCCCTTGCTGTGTATCCTAAAACTCAGAAGAGCATACATGTCTTCCATCACAGGCCTGGTATAAACAGGCTACATTCATGAGTAGAAGCTTAAGTGTCACTTGTGCTATACACCGCCAATTACCCTCAGTTTGGATGCCAAGTCAGAACCCAGACATGCTTTTAAGTGCTGAGTTTGGCCCAAGTATGTGGTATCAAGGGTGCCCAGGCCCACTTACCCAGAGTACTGTGGTGGCCAGTGTTCTTGTTTGGAGTTTGTAGAAACCAAAAATCAAGTGTACGCAGCCTCATGGCAGTCTTGAGGTAAGCCCCTCTACTGCCATGTCTCCTGGGAGACTGCATCCTCATCCCAAGCCCACATTCCTGTCAAAGCCTTGGCATCTTTTGGCAGGTTGGTTTGCCTGCCAGATGCCAACTTTTCTTTTCTTTGGGGGGGGGGGGCAGCTTTTGAGACAGGGTTTTCTGTGTAGCTCTGGCTGTCCTGGAACTCATTCTGTAGATCTACCTACCTCTGCCTTCCCAGGTGCTGGGATTAAAGGCTTATAAGACCATGCCCAGCCCCAGGGCCTTTTACGAGCTAACGTGAAAATGTATTGTGAGGGGTTGTTTGGAAAAACACATTTTGCTTCTCTTCCAGAAAATATTTTCAGAACCAGGAAGCCTGTCCATGACGACCATCACCAGGCTCCGAGAGAGTTGCAGAGCTGCACTGCAAGCACAGAGCTGAGTGTACTGGCACCCGCTGCCACTGCTGCTGCAACTCTGTTCCACAGCACACTTCATCAATTCCTACCACATTGTTTCTGTTGTAAATACTTGAAATCATGACACTTTCAATGTGAACTTTAAGAGTAACTCAAAATTATAGTGCTCCACACTTTTGTCCATCTTCAGAGTCATAATTGAATTATCTGGTCCAGTGAGATGGCTCAGCATTTGCCACCAAGCCTGATGTCCTTAATTTGGTCCTGGGATTCAAATGTGGAAGCAGAGAACAGACTCTTTCAAATTGTCATTTTGAAACACATACACAAATTTAAAAAAATTATTTTTAGCTGAGATATCAGGAATATGATAATATGATGAGAGCTGTGTGCACTTTGTTGAGTAAACTATGCCATTGAGCATTGAGTTTCCTAGTGTTGAAGGTTAATAGTGACTGGCATGTGTGACATTGGTTTGTCTAGAAAGGAAGGCCTGCCCTCCCAGGAGTCTTTCCTAGCTAAGACTATGTGGTCTGTGCCTACACAGACTGGTCCCTAGGGGGACAAAGTGGGACAGTAACCCATTTGCTGAGCATAGTTACCTGTGATCCTTTGCTTTCTCAAGATGGAACTTACATGCTAGGCTGGTCAGGGCCATGTCTTCTGGCTGTTCATAATTCAGTGGAATGGCCTTCCAAAACAGCCATCACTAACTATCCCTTGGGGACAAGTTGTTCATGAAGTTGGATCATTAGGGCTTGGTCAATGGTAGCTGCCATGAGTTGCAAATAAGCACTGAGCCCCTTTTCGTATTTTGCAGCAGATACGATAGTCATGGTACCAAAGCTGTATACCTGGGTGGCCCCAAATCCTGTGGCATGATGTACTGACCCTATCCAGGAGTGGGTAGCTCAGAGCTGCACCTGACACTACTGTTCAGATGCTTCCCAAGGCATTTCGCACCATTAAGGTACAGCTGGAGATGGCTTTCCTCAGCACTTCCTGGTGTCCAAGGAGAGTTGCTGGGAACAGGGAAGCAGGTGGAGTCACATAGTGAGATCTCAGTGCTCAGTTTGAGGGCATAGAGAAGCTTTGCCTAAGAACAGAGTTCCCTTCAGCTCAGTCTATGCAGACTAGGAAGGTAGAGCTTGCAACCCTGCCAGTAACCCCAACAGAACGTGCCTGGAGGTACATCTTCCCTCTCCCCAAAGGCAGGAGAGGGCAGCTAAGTTCCAGGGCCACCAGGCAGACCCCTGGCCTTGCCTGCCAGTCTGGATTCTCTATACTTCTGGTTTCAGAAGTCAGAGGCACATGATGCTTCTAAGGCAGGACTCCTGTCTCCTGCACCCAGGGAGCTACAAACAGCTTGTGACAGAGAGGTACATTTCCTTAACAAAAACCAAAACACCATTTACTTTTCTCATAGGCTGACCAAGAGGATGGCTATCCTAACACTGTCCCAAACCTAAGCATAAGAGCAGCACCCTGTTGCCCCCACAATTTAACCTCCACACAGATTCCCAAAAACACCATTGGCATCGCTTCCAGTGCTCTCTTGGTGGATCACAGAAGCACAAAGTCCAGACAGACAAAGAAGGAGACTTTTTATTAGCATCGTTACAGGCAATGCATTACGTGAGCTGATGCTCAGTGTACAACCCACCTATGCCTCAGGACAGGTCAGCAGTGTGAATCTACTATTGTACACAGTGCAGAAATAGGGCCACCCTGAATGCCAACAGAAGACTGGAAATCACTTTACAAAAAGTAAATAAAAATAATGCCATTTTCTATTTAGAAAAGTGCTAGCTCATTGGTGGCAGAGCACAGAAACACTGGTGGTTATGCCCCAGCCAGATTCCAGCCCTCTAGGCCAGGCAGCTCAAGCTAAGTGTCCAAAGGTTGACCCTGTGCGTGCCTGTGCAGCAGGACTCCCCTGCTTCGAGTTCTAGCTTCTGAAGTGTGCAACCTAACGATCAGCCACCCTCAACAAGCCCAAGTGTTTGGACCTTTTTAAAGAGATTCCCTTTGTAAGGCTTAAATCTGAGTAAAAGAATGAAGAAACCAAATACCAAATCTTAAAAAGTCAAATGAGTGGAGCCCGTGCCGATTCTGAAAAGCCTTCTTGTCCTCCTTAGAGCTCTACTTTGGTAACATTAACATTTAACCAGTTAGCAAAATATTTAACCCAGTTAGCAAAATTAACACCGTCATTTCAATAGTTATTCCTCTGTGCATAGTAAATGTTGCAAGATGAACTTCACATTTGATAAAGCAGATTTGAAAACAGTTTGCCAGAAAGTGTGCCTCCCTTCCACACCTATCTAAGCTCAGGGACATGAGAATAGGCCCCTGTGAGCCTGTGGTGCACCTGTCCACCAGGCTAGATGGTCTGGTAGCCAGCGTGACTCCTCTTCCTGCCGATGAGGTAGGCGATGAGGACGATGAGGACCAGCCCTGCCAGGGCACCACCCACAGCAATGGGGATCAGCATGTTGTTACCATCCTGCATACACTCTTCCACTGCAACAAAGACAGCCCAGTGTCTTCACCTCAGCTCCCACCCCAGCATGAGGGGAAAGGATGAGGCCAGGGCAGGGATGTCGAGGTCACCACCTTTGGGAAGTCTATAGATCATGAGTGGGTTTTTTTGCAGTTGAGTAATCACAAGCTCGCTCTACCCAGGGTTGAATGATGCTGACCACTCTGGACCAGTAGTCAGCTGTGCTGTACTTGGGCACAAGTCCCTCAAGACATGAAACTCCTTGGAGAGAGCTTTCAGAAACAGCCACTACTGTCATTTTCTACAATCTCTTTCCTTAGCCATGGCATCCTTGCCTCACATACCTATGCCTGCAGTTCCTTCCTCACAAGGGGAAATCTTAAGCTGGGATTAGGTCTTTGCAGAGGAAAAGGGTGTTTCCTACCCTAACATCCTGGCCCCACAAGAAGCTCGAAGATGCTACTATCCAATGGATGCTACTTACCAGACCCAAACCTGTCACTTTCAACTTTGAAGGCCTGGACCTGAATGCTGAAGACGTTAAGGGAAAACGCCTCAGTGACATAAATGTGCTCCTCAGTGTTGCACTTGTAGGAGTTTCCAACAGTGGCCTGAAGAGCTCTCAGTGAATAGTTGGAGGCGCTGAATGTGGGCTCTGCAATGCAATAGAGTCTGCTCAACCACAGGCTACAGTGGGTGAGCAGCACATGAACTGAAGGAAGGCAGAAAAAAGCCCATCTCACCTATGGCATCTGGAAGAGTCATGTTCAACTGGACTCCTTGCAGGAAAAACAGTTTGGAACTGGCATTCTGAAAGAAACGACAGCTGTCAGGCACTGGAGACCATCTAGAGTGGGCGTCACCTGGTCAACAGGATATCTACATAATAAAAACAGAGCAAACACTCTGCTCTTTCGTCAGTTCTTCAAGTTTTCTCTCCATTTACTTGTTTGTTTATTTGATTGCTTCAGTGTATTGCCCACAGGTATGTCTGGGTAAGAGTCTTGGATTCCCTGGAATTAGAGCTACAGACAAGTCATGAGCTGCCATGGGAGTGCTGGGAATCGTACCAGAACCCGAGTTCTCTGGAAAAACAGCCAGTGTTCCCTCCCAATCGCTGAGTCATGGCTCCAGCTACCAGACTTTTGTTTTGCTTTTTTTTTTTTTTTGGGACAGGGTTTCTCTGTGTAGTTGTGGCTGTCCTGGACTGGCTCTGTAGACTTCAAACTCAGATTGATCTGCCTGCCTCTGCCAATGCTGGGATTACAGGTGTGTGGCACAGCACCCAGCCAGACTTTTTTTTTTTTTAAATGTTTTTAAGGTTTGTTTATTTATTTATTATGTATACAATGTTCTGTCTACATGTACACCCGCATATCAGAAGAGGGCACCAGATCTCTTTACAGATGGTTATGAGATACCATGTGGTTGCTGGGAATTGAACTCAGGACCTCTGGAAGAGCAGCCCGTGCTCTTAAGCTCTGAGCCATCTCTCCAGCCCGACTTTTTTTTTTTTTTTATATACAAGTTGTTACTATGCAGCCCAGTGAGGTCTTTAAACTCATGTTCCTCTCAGTACTTGGACTAAAACAAGCATTGATATGTCCAACTGCTGAGACTGTTGGGTACCAGTTTATCCACTACAATTGAGACAACAACAACCATGCTATTAAAAATATATCTTTAGAATGGTACAGAAAGTTTTAAATCTAGTGTAAGAAATTATTATTAGTGAGTTCATTTGAATGACATTATTATAATATTTATTCTGGCTGGGGTATAGTTGGGGTGTAGGAGGGCCTGGGCACATACATGACCCAGCACTACAAAAACAAGGATACTTCCAAGTGCCATTTACACGATTCTACTTTGCTAACTATACATGTGACTTTTCCCAGGAGATGGTACAAGTGGTAGACAGAATGGCAGTGAGAAACAGGTGGCACACCCTGGCTTCACTCTGCTTTTTGCAGCCACCACCAAATACCTAGCCACAATAAGTCTTCTCAAATATGGGCAGAATAACTAAGTAGTGTGTATTTGCTGGTGAGAAGCAGAAGACTTAGAAGTCCTCTTATGTGGGGTGGGCATCATCTCTTCCTTCCTGAGGAAGCAGTGAATGCTTCTCCATGGTCACTCCAGCTCCAAATAGCCCGAATTCCTGGCTACCACCATACCAAGGGTGTGAAAAAGGTGGCACAACAGAAACCTATTGAATACACCCCAAATGACGAAAGAGAACAGAACCTTACCATCCCAAACTGCAACTCCAGGACACTGTTCTTGTTCCCCACTTTCAGGGTCACTGTTTTAACACTGCAGCTCCCATTATACGTGTCATTTGGGTTGACATTGAACGTTCTGGTTACAGTCTGACAAGAAAACAAGACATTACTCCAGGCTCTGGTGACCCTCTCAAAACACAGATGACACCACTAATAGCTGACGGAGCAGACACACACACTCTAACAAGTCAGGAGGAATGGTTAACCACACCTGTGCAGGTTTCTAGGTTCCCAAATAGTACCTGTTATTCAGAATGCTGTGCCTTGCATGGATGACTTGGACTGGACCACATGATAGCTATTCTTGGTGTCAACATCTGGAATTAACTAAAACCCAATGACTGGGTACACTTGTGAGGGATTTTTTTTCTTAATTCAATCATTTGAAGTGGTAAAATCTACTTTTAATCTGGATCCTTTAAGGTGGGAAGGTTCATTTTTAACCTGAGCCACACCTCATGGCAACCTATATAAAAGATGAGGAAGAAGAAAGCTTGTGCTTTGCCTGCCTGCTCTTGCTAAAGAGACCATTTCTTTGCTGGCATTACAGCCTACTTTGGAATTCTGGTGTGTCCAGAAGATGAGATGAGACATCCAAGCCTGTGAACTGAACAGATACTATATTCTTGATCCTTCTATTGGTAGACATTTTTCAAGTAGCTGGACCATAGCCTATAAGCCATTCTAATGACTCATTCTATATAGATAGATGATGGTTAAAATCAACATGGCTCCCACAGGCCCACAGGGAGTGGCACTATTAGGATGTATGGCATTGTTGGAGGAAATGTGTGACTTGGGGTGCTTTTGAGTTTTCAGAAGCTCAAGCCAGGCCTACTGGCTGTTTTTCCCTGCTGCGTGCTGATCCAGATGTAGAATTCTCAGCTACCTTAGCACCATGTCTGCCTACATGATGCCATGCTTGCCACCATAGTGATTATAGACTAAACCTCTGAAATGTAAACCAGCCCCAATTAAATGTTTTCCTTTGAGTTGCTGTGGTCATGGCGTCTCAGCAATAGAAACTCTAGGATATGTGTGTGTGTGTGTGGGGGGGTCTATTAAAATGGTTTACAAATATATTACACACATATAGAGGTTTAAGTTGTTTTGTTTGTTTTTCGAGACAGGGTTTCCTGTGTAGTTTTGGCTGTCCTGGACTCACCAGGCTGGCCTTGAACTCACAGCAATCCGCCTGGCTTTGCTTCCCTGAGTGCTCAAATTACAGGTGTGTGGCACCAGGCCCAGGGTAAACAGATAAGGAAAAGATAATGCTCCAACTAGGATAGAGGCACTTCTGTGAGGTGTTTAGTTAGCATCGTGGGCTTTCATGGGCAGATAATACATAGCCCAGTCAAACAAATGTACCCCAAGACTCAGAACAGTGGTCAGAGAGCAAGTGGGGCACATACTAGCTCTGCACCTCTTGGTCTGCACAACAGATAGCATACTAAGCAACAACCTGCGATGATAAAAGCAATCCCCCATTCCTCCCTACCATGTTGTCCTTCTTCAAGTAGGTGATGTTCAGCTGCAGTGCCATAGAGGCCAGCAGGCAGGTTCCGTTCTCACCAGTCACATTGTACTTGGACACATTGGGGTTTGTGGGCACAGGTGGTGGCGAGGGGCTAGGTGGCAATGTGGTCGGAGAAGGCCCATCCTGTGTGCAGCGTGTCTCTGCAGGGACAATACAGGCAGTTGGAAGGACAGTTCAAAGTCCAGCTTGCTTATCACCAACTATCCCACATGCTGGAGTACATGTCAGAACTGGAAAAACCCACTTCTGAACTCTGAAAGCCATTCCCCCAACCAGTGACTGCTAGGCACATAAGAAGCAGAAAGAGGCCCCAGAGCACGCTAGCCGCTTGTTGCCCCCACCCCCATACTCTTTCCACTTAGCCTTCCTTCTCAGTGGGCATGCAGGCATACAAAACCTATATTATGAGGCAAAGAGAAAGCCTCACCCTGCCGTGAGGGAGCAATGCCTAGGTCCTATCACATGCATGAATTCAAGTATTTACTGAGCGGTCACTGCTAGAAACAAGACTTGGGCTCTTGACAGTCAGGGCCTGGGCAGGCCTGCCATTTATAAGAACACATGAACTAACTACAGCCTAGTACTATCAGCAAGAATGTGCAAAAGCCTGCAGGGAAAGGGAGGGGAGGGGGTCTACTATTATAGGATGTTATTACTAACTTTTCAAAATCATGGAAGAATTCTCTCATATGTTTAACTTACACATAACAAACCTTCAAGATTAAAACATGAATAATTGGGCTGGAGAGATGGGCTTGATGGTTCTCACCATCTCCCACCGATCCAAGGGAGATCCAATACTTCTGGTTTCCTCAGATAGTGCACATACCCACACAAAGACACACACATTATTAAAAAAGAAAAAATCCCCACAATGATGACAAAAAGAGGCATGAACAAACAAGGCAAGAGAGATGGCTTAGTGATTAAGAACACACATTTTGTTTCCAGTACCCATGTTAAGCAGCTCACAACTGCATGTAACTACATCTTTAGCCTCTAAGGGCACCTGTACTTGTGCACAAACTCAGTCAACCCTCACCCCGCCAAACAAACAAATATCAGTCCACTGGTCAACTGGAAAGTCTGGTGCCTGGCAGATGCCCCTGAACCTGGTAAGACCTTGGTTGGGCTATCCTCGGGCCTGTAGCAGCACCATCTTCAGCCCATTTCAGGTTGAGTATGATCTGCCAGACCTGCTTCTACACACACATGTGCACAAAAACAAACAAACAAAAAACAAACCCCAGAAAAAAGGCCAGCTTCACCTATCCTGGCCTGTGCTTTACTTCCTCCTTAAAGATTTTATTTTTATTTTATGTATTTAAAGTGTTTTGCCTGCAGCTAGGCAGTGGTGGCACATGACTAATCACAGCACTTGGGAGGCAGAGGCAGATCTCTGAGTTTGAGGCCAGCGTGGTTCACAGAGTTCCAAGACAGTCAGAACTACACAGAAAAAAACCTATCTCAATTGCTATACTAACTCCAGCAATCGTCTGTGAAAACATAAAAAATGTGCTATGTAAGCATAAAAACTATGTTGCCAGACGGAAGATACGTTTCCTATGGGAATCCGCTTCCTGGAAGTCCCTAGCAAGAACCCTAACATGGCCATCTAAGCCAAAAGACATAGTCTAAGTCCCACGCTTACTTGATTGCAGGATTAAATTGATGAGCTTTTTTGCTGTTTCTCTATGATTCTTGGAATAGTACAATTAACTATCCAAGGAAACACATTGCTAATAGATTACTATACTAAAAGCTGTAGCAAATACGAGTAGAAGGAAAATGAAATTTTAGAGAGGTAATAAATCAGATTCAGCATCAAGAATTGCTTGTGGAAAAACCAAACATTGTAGGTACTAAAAGGACTGCCTCCCAAGGGTTGAGTTCTGATCTCCCCCCTACATGCATGCACTGTACTGGCACGTACGCACAAGCATGCGCGCGCACACACACAAAGTTATTTTTTTAAAAAGAAAAACTAACCCCACATTTGTACCACACACAACTGGCCTGGATAATCTGAAGCTTTGGCACTGCAGGTACTGGCTGTTCCCAACTTTTGTCAGTCTACCTAATTCATCCCCACAAGAAGTCTACATATGCATCTACGGAAAAGGCCCACTGCTGTAACAAGCCAAGTCTGTATGGAAGAGTAGAAGCAGCGAAGCTGGCAGAAGGACTTGACCCAAGTTACCATCTTGCAGAACCACCCAATTCTCCTAATTATGTGTGTGGGTTGTTATTTTACCCTTTGTTCTGTCAATAACACCTTTGTCATTGCATTGGGGAACAGAAAAGCCCATCTATGGGCTGAAGAGATGGTTCAATAGGTTAAGAAAACTTGTTGCTCCTCCAGAAGACCAGTTTTGTTTTGTTTTCCCCAGCACCCACTTGGTGGCTCTCAAGTGTCTTTAATGCCAGTGTCCAGATGATCTAATGCCCTCTTTTTGGCTATCTTGGATACCAAGCATGAACCCAGTGCACAAATACATATACGAGCAAAACACATACACATAAAACAAAACCATTTTTTAAAAAGGGAACCTTCTCCCACAAAAACCTCATACAACCAAAAAGACCAACTCTATTTGTGTCACGACAGTATATCAGAACATATTTTAGACTATGACTATCGCAACAACTGGGCTTTGCTTAAGTTAGTGCAAGAGCACCTAATGCAAGTGGTTATGTTGTCAGGTGCAGTGGTGCAAGCCTTTAGTCCCAGCACTTAGGAGGCAGAGGCAGGTGGATCTCTGTGAGTTTGAGACCAGCCTGATCTACAAAGTGAGTTCCAAGATAGTCAGAGCTACATAAAAGAGAGACCCTGTGCTAACAAAACAAAATGGGGTGACATGTCACAGCAAAGCTTCTAGATGCTATCCTTCACAATTAGCTTCATATGTAATAAAATACTTTCTTTTTAACTTTAGATGGCAGAATAGGGTCATCTGCTGAGAAAATACTCTTTATACGTGCTGCCTGCAAATGACATAGCACTGAGATAGCACTTGAGTTAGCTCTATCCAGCGGTCACATCACAGTATTCATTAAGATTATTGAAGAGAGCTGGACGCGGTGGTACATGTCTGTAATCCCAGCACTTGGGAGGCAGAGGCAGATGGATCTCCTGTGAGTTTAAGGCCACCCTGGTCTACACAGTTTGTCCAGGACAGCTATGGCTACACAGAAAAACCCCGTCTCAAAACAACAACAACAACAAAATTACTGAAGAGACCTGAGAAGGAAATCAGGGCAAGCAGTCAGGTAAATCTTAAGCAAATCACATGACCTCACCTTTCCAACAGACAATTTGGGGCAAAGAAGCATCAGGGGCCCCAGGCTGGTCAACAGATGAAGGCCAGGAATTACACCTCCTCAGAAAGGTAAAGTCAACTTGAGATTGTCTGGTCTGAACAAACTATTCTGCGCGTAGAGTGTTATGTTCCACACCCACAGGATCACACTGTACACTGGACAGATGACTGGGACAGCTTGTGTCATCTAACTTTCTATCCTCTGAGGATCCGCCCACTCTCACCTTCTTTAAAGGCTACTGTCTCTTAAAAGCAGAGAGGCTGCCAGACCAAGCTGCAGACTCGCCCCACTGTGGAGTGTGTCCCCTGTAGGGCCTCACCCAGCACCTTACCTTCCTTGCTGAAGTTGCCATTTGGCAGGTAGGCCTGGATAGTGGAATTAAGGAGGGTGATGGTCACGTTGCCCATGTAGACCTGGATAGCACTGAAACATCGGTACGTCTTATTGATGTCTGCCTTGATGTCAGTTATGGAGTCCACGGTGTAGATCCCTGCATCCCAATCAACAAATAAAACAAAACACAATTTTTAACTATTTGCAGTACTTAGTTAAAAGAGACTTAATTACTACCATCTTGTATTATTTTCTTTCTTTTGAAGCTCAAGAACAGTTTTGTTGGCCTTTCAAAGAAAAACGCCAGGGCAGGCAAACTGTAAATTTCAGAGACTGAGGAAAGAAAGCAGAGAAGAGGAAGAGGGAATCCATGCCATGTACTGTTGAGCCAACATGCAGTCAGACACACAGTGGCTAGTGAAAAAGCCTCAAGTACCAGAGAAAGCACACTTAGGCTCTAGCAAGCATCTAAAAGAAAGGACAAGAAAGGGAAGTCATGATTCAGAAAGGCAGGCATACGTAACAGACCCTCATGGCACGTGGAAAGGCCAGTTCTCTACCCCTCCCTTTGGTTTTGCGTTTTATCACAGAGGTCTTACCCTTGGTGCTGGCGTTGGGAAAATGTTGTGTGTCTGACAAGTTATAAGTAAAATACATGTGCTGGACACTGTAACGTGTTGCATCTCTTGTGAAGTTGAGCTTCAGTAAATATCCTCTTTCAAAAGCAATTGCAAGTCTGGGTTCAAAAGCATTTTCTCCACCACAAGAACTGCTATTTTTCAGTACTTCTGCAGAGGACGGCAGGAAAATGGTCGAGTTCTAGAACAAATACAATTCCGTCGATACTCCATGAGAATGTATGCTAAAGAGACAACTGCCAAAGACATATCTATATGCACACTGATAAAAATCGGAACCTTCAGCCAATGTTGAAGCAGTCACTCACAAAAGATACTTTACTTGGGTAGTATTTGTACAAATTGGTAGGATACAATATAACTCCACACATGCAAACAATGTGTACAGATTAAACCAGGGTGGTCACCATTTCTACCTCCTTCAAACATTTCTGAATATTCTGAAATACTAACTGGCTATGACAGGTGCACGGACAAAGTATTCTACAAGTTCTCAAGTTGTAAGGTAACCAATAAGAAGCTCACTTCAGTGTCACTAACAGAAACAGGCTGACAAGTGAATCAAGTGTGAGAGGACTGACTTAGTCACAGTTAAAATCTGTTTCTCATTCACTGTGTGCACACCTTAATTCTAGTACTCAGGGGAAGGCAGGAAGATCATAAGACTGAGCCAATGCTTTGTAATAAAACATAACATAAATATAAAAAATTTTAAACTCTACTATTAAACTAATTTCAACTTATAACAGAATCAAAGCTAAAATTACCTTGAAAGTAAAGAATCTAACTTGATAATATTACTATTTTTGGAACAAAAAATATCTCACATAAGACAAATAAAAAGCAGAGGCAGGCAATATGGCTCAGCGGGTAAATGCACCTGCCATCAGACCCAACAACACTGAGTTCAAATCCCAGGACCCACATGTTAGAAAGACTAATTCTCCCAAGTTGTCCTCTGGCTTCTACCCATTCTCTCTCTCTCTTTCTCTCTCTTTTTCTCTCTCTCCTTTTAAAAGTAAACTAGAGAGGCTGGAGGGACTATCAGTGGTTACTGGCTGTTCTTCAAGAGGACCTAGATTAAATTCCCAGCATTCTCTAGGTGGCTCACAACTAACTTGAACTCCAGTTCCAGGAGATCTGATTCCTCTTCTGGCCTTTATGGGCACTGCACAGACATACATGCAAACACTGATTTACAAAAATAAATAATTTTTAAAAACGTAAATTAGAAGCTTGTAAAGTCTTGGAGCAGTATTTACTATTACAAGGCATTTCTCTAAAAGCAGGTCTTTCCACATTAACATGTTAACGAATACAAATGAGTACCCACTGCTCTCCAGCACAGAACTGAGTGCTGCTGTATGGGCCGTGGAATGGACAAGACAGTTCCAATCAAGAACTGAAAACAAATGTAACTCAGGGCTGAATTACTAAGACAAGACTTTGCATAGCCGAGGCTAGGCCTGAACTCCTGGTCCTTGTTAAGTTGTAAGATTACAGGTGTGGTGTATGTCATGAGTCAGGGACGTACTTAAACGGGTAATTACACATAATGAATGTGTGAAATGCCTACTGACAGGTAATTGAAAGAAAATAAAATACAGTAGGCAACTCATCTGCTAGCCATCTAAGAACTGTAGAAACACAAACTTGCTTTAATGTAATCACTAAGAATGTATTTTTGTTTGTTTGCTAATTTGTTGAGATAGGGTCTCAATGTGTGGTCCTGACTGACTCAGAACTCTCAGCCTTGTAGGCCAGGCTGGCCTGCCTCTGCCTCCTTCTGGGTGCTGGTACTAAAGGTGTGTGCCACTATTTCAGCCCACTTAGAGCATCTTTCTTAAAGGAAAACAGTCGGCAGCACTGCTCACCAAGCCACCACTTAGAATACATCTCTTGGGATACAGTGATATTCTGAAGCAAATGAAGCAGATCAAATAAATCTAGAGCTTTTTATTGAACATGAAAAATATAAGCAAGCTAACCAAGGAGCACCGGGGAAGCTTAGCAAACTCGCCGTTTATTATTGCGGTAGTACAAGGTGAGTGTAAAATAACCAGGAAGAAATTCAGAAAATGTTATCATTCCACAGTAGTTTGTTGCACAGAAATTACCGACTGCCCTAGATGCTATATGCACAAGTAAGAAGGCTAGACTCAAGTAGAGTAATTTTTCAGTCTCACAAATGTTGTTTTCTCCTACCTGAGAACCATTTCCAGTCTCATAGGTGATGAGGAAGGAGGCAGAGAAGTTGGCCATTATACAAGCCGTGCCATTGTCATCTTCCACCACAAATGCCGAGGCACCATGTGCAAGGCCTGCTGCTTCCAATAAAGAAGAAACAATCAGACATTGACTTCAAAGCACAACTGGTATTTCTTGTTTTCTGAACCTTTTATTAAGATTCACCATGTTCGGTAAACAGTGAACTACACAAGTGAGTCACAGGAAGGTGTTCCAACCCTGGACTCCATAGAAAACTACCTTTTTAAGGCTGACCTCAACTTGCCACCTCCACCTAAAGCTCCTGAGTGTCATCATCAGAGTACTTATCCTAGGCACATGCCCCTCAGAGAAGCTCCTGTAAGATGTGATGGGGCCTGTGTCCCAGCCTACTCAGAAACCCAGGACAGTCCGTAGTATTCTCTCTTTAGTCCTAAACTAGTAGTGAACAGTCTGGCTCATCTTTACCTCTCAGACCAGGAGTGCAGTGAGAGTTATGAGCTCAGAAACAGCACCTGGATTCCATCAGCACATGGCTGAGAGACAATGGGCACATCCGCAACCCATATATTTGAGGGCTGCCATATCTGTGGAGGTTCAAGGACATACAGAAGCTCTAAAGATTGTCTAGTGAATAATGATTCTTCTAGAACATTTGCTTTCTGGCTTGCGAAATAAAGCTAATAAATTTCACCTATAACCCTAACACTGGGGAAGCTGAGGCCAGAACATCAGTCTGCCAACCTGCAGGCCAGAGGAGACCTATTTACAAACTAACACCCCCTCTACTCTACTCAAGATGCCCAGCAGCAAGTTAAAAGAGCAGTACTTTTAGCTGGGCATGGGGGTGCGCAACTTTATTCCCAGCACTCAGTGGATCTCTGAATTTGAGGCCGGCCTGGTCTACATATAGTAAGTTCTAGGACCACATAGTGAGACCTGTCTCCAGAAAAAAAGGCAGCAGAGGTGGGGGCAGTGGGGTAGCACAGTACTTTGACAACTATTAAGTTTCTTTACAGTTTACAAATGAACAAAACCAGCTACTTTTGCTCATTCCAAAGCCAGACAACTACATAGGCTGTTTCAATGACAGGTGGCATACTGTCACCTGTCTCTGCTGCTATAAGCTTGCACACACTCTTCCAAGGACAATGACACAGGAGTCTGAGGTGTCTACTTGGGAGTATGAGGCAGGAAGATCACCACAAGTTCCAGACTAAGATATTCTATAGAGTAAGTTCAAAGCCCATGAAGGACACAGACTATCTTAATTAAAAAAATCTTACTGCCTGAGAAAACAAATGGACTTCAATGAGCTCAATTTATTTCACTCTTGAAAAAAGTTAAGTATTTTAGAATAACTACTATTCAAATTCAAGAGCCTAAATAGAAATCATACACCCCTTTCTTTGGTATGTATGTTCAAAGCAAACACTGAAATCCGTATTAAAAACCTGCCACAGGGGGAGGAAGAAAACTGCAGCATACATCCAGAGAGGCCTGTGCACTTCATAACAAGGAAACCTATTAAAAGCATTTCCAATGGCTGAATATTATACCGTGAAAACAGAGAAGGGCTGGCAAGATAGCTTAGCAAAGGCATGTACCACCAGGCCTAGATGCTAGAGACAATGCTCTGGCCTCTACATACCTCTGGCACATGTGTGCCTACACATACATACACATACAAAATAAAATGTAACTCACAGAACCCAAAAGATCCCATCATACCTTATTTTCAACACTGGATGGAAATTTTTAGAAACAGAGTTGGGGGCTGAAATAATGGCTTAGCTTTTGTAGAGGACATAGGTTCGGTCCCCAGCACCGACACTGCAGCCCACAACCTTCTGTAATTTCACTTCCTCGGGATCCAGTGCTCTCTTCTCATCTCCAAGGGTAACTAATACACACAAACCCTCCCAAACACATGCACATAAAAATAAAAATTTTGAAAACACAACATGGCTATCCTAGTAAGAGTTACTATTGCTATGACCAAAAGCAGCTTGCAGAAGGGTTTATTTGGCTTTCACTTCTATATCACTGTTCATTACTGAAGGGAGTCGGGACAGGAACTCAAACAGGACCTGAACCTGGAGGCAGGAGCTGATGCAGAGGCCACGGAGGGGTGCTGCTTATTGGCTTGCTACGCACTTTTGTATTATAGAACAAAGGACCACCAGCCCAGGCATGGCACCACCCACAATGGGCTGGACCCTCCCCCACCAGTCACTAATAAAAGAAAATGCCCTGCAGGCTTGCCTACAGCCCATCTTAGGGAGACATTTTCTCAGTAGAGGCTCTTGCTTGTGTCAAGCTTACACAAAACTTACCAGCATAATGGCTAAATTGTAGTGGCATATACATGTAACCCCAGAACAAGACAGGCAAAGGCAGAAGGATCAGACAAGTATTTGGCCAACCCACTAGGCCAGCCCATAGCTACATACCAAGTCCCTGTTTCAGACAAACAACTGAAAATAGGGATCAGAGAGATAGCTCAATGGTCAAGAGTACTTACTGCTCTTCCACAAGACCCAAGTTTGAGCTCCAGCACCTACATCAGGTAGCTCACACCCTCTTGTAACTCCAGTTCTAGGGGGTCCAACATCTGGCCTCTGTGAGCATCCCTCACACATACGCAAAATAAAGTAGAAAGACTTGCAGCCTGACTGAGGGCAGGAAAAGTCACTACTGCAGGCCTAAGACTTTCTTGGCTTATATGCCTTTAGAAGGATCTGAGGTCACACTCAACACAGCAGATGTCCCCATGGGAGTACACAGTCCAGCTCTGCCTAATCTGTCTTTTCATGAGTTTTCTTGTAATTGGTTAATCATCCCCTCCCCTAATCTAGTAAACATGTATATTCAGAGGAAAACAAGTATTACTAAAATTTAAAATAAATTTTATGGCTCTTGAGAACACACCCTTTCCCAGCTAACTGCTCCCATTCTCTGGTGCCTTTCTCTTAATAAGCCATCTTTAACATTACTACTACCACCTTAAAAAAATAAAATGGGGGTAGACAGGGACTAGAGAGACAGCTCAGAGGTGAAGAGCACTGGTTGCTCTTTCAGAGGACCCAGGTTCAGTTTCCAGCAACAACATGGCAGCTCATAAGAATCTATAATCTAGTTCCGCAAGATCTGAAGTCCTCTTCTGGCCTCTGTGGGCGCTGCATGCACACAGTGCAGACATACAAGCAGACAAAACACTCATGCATAAAATAGACAAAGCTAAAATGTTTAAAATAAAACAGGGGCTAAAGAGATGGCTTAGGGATTCAGAGCACTTGTTATTGCAGAAGACCTGGGTGATTCTCAGCATTCACACAGTGAATTTATAATTCCAGTTGCAGGGGATCCAATGTCCCCTTCTGACCTCGGCAAGCACTAGGCATATACATGCAGGCAAAACACTCATGCACATAAAACATATCTTTTAGAAATTGTCTAAAAGGCATGCAAATTTTAAACCTTCTAACAAAAAGAGCAATTTTCTAATTTGTTAAGATGCCTACAACAATCCTGGGACTGGAACAGGGGCAGCTGCCAGGAGTCCCCACCTGCCTGCTAAGGACCTGCTCCTTTCTCCAGGGGTCAAAGAGCAATGATGGCTAGTTCTTTTAAAACACACTTGTGGAAACTCCCTTCCCTGCAACTAGTAAGGCAGAGGGAAGCACACAAGCTTAAGTCAGAAGCTCTCCACCAGTTACTAGCTACGTGACCTTGGAGCCAGTAGCAACCACCTAACCACCTTGAGGTTACACAACAGAGAACAGGAAGAGCACAGAACCTCAAGGCTGGCTGTCAGAGTGTCTCATCAGTTCACCACTTAATCAAAAAGCCTTGCTTCTCAATCCCTTTTGTTCTGGGGGCTCTCTTGCTTCTTTGCACAGGATTTACTAGGACTCTTGGACTCAAGTGTGTTGCCACCAGGAAGACCTCCTTAACAAGTACTTGTGACACATTTACTTTGTGACAAACATTTCTCAAAGCACTTTTCAATTAAATTACTATGACAACCCTAAAAGTTTGTTGTCACTGTGATTCCCTCCTATTGAGGTGAAGAGGCCCAGAGATACTAACTTGCTTCAAGGGCAAGGCAAGTGAGTAGCCCTTGTTTGCTTTGGTGTATGGCCTAATGACCACGTTGCATCTTCGGCACTTGGTGAATAAGTATTTTTGAAACCAGCTTGGATAACTTACATAGTGAGACCCTGTCACCAACCAACTACACCCTAAATTATCTTGGCTTCTTTCCTTCAAATCCAGTTTCTTATCTAGTGAAACACAATCACCTTTGAACACTTAACTAAAGGGCCAAAGTTCCAACTGCCACCTCTAGAGGGATGATGGCTAGCTTCCTCCCTGCTGGCTAGCATCCATAAGGCTGGTACATGCTAACTGGTACAGCAAACCAGGAGAAAAGTGACAAGTGCCTGCACATCTAGAAAGCTGCTTTTGCTTAATTCAGTTCAGGACTACTGCTTTAAAGCTAGTTCCGTGCACTCACATGTGTCTGGACAAAAGGCTGGGGCTCTAATTGAGCAAAGGAGACAGGCCATTCATTCCCAGTACAGGTATCAGTCTGCTACAATCTGCATACGCATAGCTAAAAGGCCAGGTCAAGATAACAATGTCTGAACTGGGTCTAACAGAATATAAATCCCAAATTACAAGACTATAGACCAGCAATCTAGTGAAGAATTCAAGATCCCACAATCCAGACTGACATTAATTAGCAAGGACTTCTCATACTTCTGGACTAACAGGGCTCATCCAGAAAGGGGAAGGTCATGGGGTTAGCCCATCAACTCAACAGTTCTATTAAGCAACCATACATACTAGTTTCAGTTCACACTCTGCTTTCTATTAAGCACTTAAACACACCGGAAGTTTGGAGGAGCTGGCAATTAATGTAGGAACAATTAACAATTCCGAAGTTATAGAACTTTTTTAAAGATAAAATTATTTTTGAAGCCACACAATTAAAACAAGGAAGATCTAAATTGAAGTTGCTCAAGTTCTTTTATGAAAGTTGGAACATAACATGGGGTAAGTATTCGGTGTCATAGATTTTTCCCCTATCCACTTTAATTCTGTTTTGAGACAGTGTCTCACTCTGTAGCCTAGGTTGGCCTCCAATTCACAGAAATTCTCCCACATCAGACTGCTAAGCGCTAGGATTACAGGCACAAGCCGCCACATCCAGTTTAAAACAAAACAAAACAAAACAAAACAAAAAAAAAAAAACGGAGGGGCTTTCACTGCCTAACCCAGGCTGACCTCCAATTCTAAATTCCCCTGCCCACAAGTCTAACAAGTGCGAGGCACCACAGGTTAGTTTCATTTATTTATTCCTTATTTATTTTATTTCTGCAGCAGTGTCTCTAGTCCCGTCTATCCTATAGCCCATTACGTAGACCACAACGGCCTGTTAAAGAGATCCTCTTGCCTTCCTAGCGTGAATTAAAGGTGTAAACCACCTTGCCAGCCAAAGCTTAGTTTTAAAAACATGAAATGAGGCCTGGCATGATGTCCCAGCGATTTAGTACCAACCAAGATTTGGGAAGCAGAGTCAGGCGGATACCTATGAGTTTCAGGACAGTATGTTCTACATAGTTGAAGCCCCCTTCCTTTTTTATAGTATAAACATTCTAAGGGTTTTAAGTATATTTGGCTGTGCTGGAGATTTACCTCCGGGCCCGTAAGTAATACTAATTACTGTAATGCTGAGTTACATCCCCGAGCCCTGTGAGCTCTTCTAATAAAGCCATTCTGACAGGACAGAACTTGTTTCAGCAATTCTTATTCTAGTTACAACTACTGAGCCATTAAGGGGCACAGGTCCCTTAACAAAGGCTTCCGATTTGAGACCGCCGAGTAAGCGCACCTCTCTTCTCTCATAGATGAGAGTTCACTTCACACAAGCAGGTAAAAAAAAAAAAAAAAAAAAATGAATTCCATAACGTCACAGTCACAGAGTCGTGGTGTCGGATGGGTCTTGAGAGGTGCTCGGGAATTCGTGAGCATGTGTACGGCCCAGGTGAGCTCTCGTCAGGCACCGCTCGGGGCCCGCAGAGGCTGGCACTGCAGCCAACCCCTCCGCGTTCCTGGGAAACAGCGGAGGTGAGGAAGGGCACCTCGGGCAGGGGCAGAGGCAGCCCCGTCCCTCTCACAACGCCGCTCAGGTGCAGGCAGCACCGCCTGCCAGAACTCCAGCCCCACTCTTTTCCGAGCGCCTCGGGCTGGGCTCCCCTCCCGCACCCGCGCCCTCAGGCCCGCGTGGGCTCCGAGGCGGCAGGCGCTACTGCGGGGCCGGCCGGCTCGAGGCCTATTCGACGACCGCGGCCCGGGCGGCCCCTTCCCTTCCCGCCCGGCCTGGCGCCCCGTTCCCGGCCGTCCCGAGACGCCGACCCCGCCCGGCCCTCCCAGGCTTACCCAGCACCAACAGGAGCAGCGGCCGCCGGGCGCCGGGGGCCGCCATGGCGCGACGCAGCCGAGGCCGGGGTGCGGCGGTTGCGCGGGCGGCGGGGCCGGCGGGAAGGCGAGTCCACTGACTCGAGAGGACCGGCAGCTGCGGCGCCGGCACCGAAGAGACCCTGAGGCCGGCAGCGCCTGTCACGTGAGCAGCGCCGCGCCCGCCGGTCACGTGAGACGAGGGGGGTCTCGCGAGAGCCTGCCTGGCCCCGGCCTTCTCACTTCTGGACGCTCCACTCGGCACGTGATGCCGACACGTGACTGTCGCGATCACGTGACCCCCAGGCCACGTGACGCCTTCCCTCGGGTCTTTTCCCCTGTGTCCTGAAATGGAAAGTAGGTTGTGGCTTTGAGAAAGGAAAGAAGAAACGTTGCCTGAGAAAGTGAGGGTGGAAACGGGAAGCTGTGAAGGCTGGAGCATGCAGCGCCTTAGGCCAGCTGCATGCGTCGTTCAGGTCCAAGCCAGCCTAAGGCCTGCAGCCCAGTCGTAGGTTGACATCCATGTTTAGGTCAATACCAGTGTTTACATCCAAGGACGGTGTGCATATCCATTCCAGGTGGATAAGGACAGCTAGACCCGTGGGCTAATCACAGGCTGGTCTCACTTTCAGGCTCACGGGCTACCTGTAGGCCCAGACCAGTGTCTAGGGTCAGCCCCAACTGTGTCCATGGAACAGGACACTCCTTAAGGACATGTAGGTGGTGGCAAGTGTTGAGAGTGTGGGAAGGACAGATTTCACTGTGTATTCCTAGCTGGCCTCAAACTCTGAGATCAGCCGGCCTCTCCGCCTTCAGAGTGCTGGGACTAAAGGTGTGCATCACCATGTCCAGCTAGAAATCCCTGAGTTTTAGCTTGAGGATGCCTCCTGTTTTAGATTTTTCATTCAAGCTGATTTTTTCCTCATTCTCAGAATTGTGGACCCAGTAACTGGAGGAGTTTATTCTTTGATCAGAGAACAAGAAACTGGCAGAGGGGCTGGAGAGATGGCTCAGTGGTTGAGGGCACTTGCTCTTGTGTAGGACCTTGGTTCCATTCCCACTGCACACATGGTTCACAACTATCCATAACCTCAGGTCCAGGGAATCTGATGCCCTCATCTGATTTCTGAATGTCCCATACATGCCCATGATACATAGGCATACATTCAAGTAAAACTCTCATCCACAAAATAAAAATTTAAAAAGAACCTGGAGACCTGTGACTCTTTAAAGAACAGGGTCTTCCTGACTCAGGCAATTGGGGTAGAGTGGGGAAAATGCCTCTTTAATTTTTCTTTTAACTATAAATCCACTGAATAGGGGACAGAGAGGTGGCTCAGCGGTAGGACACTTGCCTGGAGTGCATAAGACTCCGGGTTCCTTAAACCTCAGGAAACAACAAACAAAACTGGGCTGGGAGGAGGGTTCAGAGGGTAAGAGTGCTTGTGCAAGCGTGAAGACCAAATTCAAACCCCTAGCACAAAGCAGTCACCCAAGGGGACAGAACTAGGAGGATTCTTGGGGCTTCCTAGTGACCAGCCTTGGTCTAAGTTCATCGAGAGATCCTATCTTGAGGAATTAAGGTACAGAGCAATGGACCAGGACACCTGATGTCTTCTTCTGGCCTTATTCCTGGATAGAAAGGGTCCCACCCTATAAATTTATGGACATGAATTACATGTCCTTACAATAAAATCTTACCAGGAAAACGAGACCCAAGACTTACCTGACACAGACTGAGGAAAGGGTGTAACAACTTCCTTCCAAGACCCCATAAAGTTGGATGTCTATATGCAGGCTGCAGCTCCCACCAGTGTGTGCTCTGACCACCCAGTGTGTGTATCCAAAGCTGAGAGAAAACTCCCCAGTCCCTGGAGCTTAGCTGGGCTACGTCCATGCTGTATGTTAGGCCTGTTCGGCTCCTGTCTATGCATCCTCCCATTTTCCTGTCTGGTCTGCTGCCCATCACCTGCCTGTTCCTCTGTCTGGGCCTTGCCCTGCCTTCTCTACTGCTAGATTCAACTCTGCAGTTCCACTCTTAATCTGTGAAGCTTGGAGCCATTGCTGCTGCTTCATCTTCCTTGCAACTGGCTTTGACTAAATTAGTAAATTCTGATGTTGTAGAGTGACACAAAATGTTTCATACACAGGGTGCTAGAGACAATGAAGTTCATAGGGGTTCTTCCTTGTTCTGTTTTGTGCCAATTGTGGATGAGAAGGAGTGTGTGCCTACATGCATGCACGTGTGCAAATGTGCTTGCTTGTGTGTATAAGAGATTGATGTCTGGTGTCTTAATTTTGGATACAAGGTCTCTTGCTGATTTTGGAGCTCACATCTTTCAGCTATGCCAGAGTCCAGGGGTCTGTCTGCCTCTGGCATCTTTGGCTCTGGAGTTACAGGTTTTATCACGGCATGTCCAGTTTTTATGTGAGTGTTAGAATCCAACCTCCAGTCCTCATGCTTTTACATGAGGCGCACCTTACAGACTGAGTCATCTCCCCAGCCTCCAGCTCTGTGTGTTAACTTTCTGTGACCCAGCATTTGCCATCCTGGTTTCCAGCCCTTGTAGAGCCCATTCCAGTTTGACTTTGTTTAGGAATGAATTTTCACTGGAGAGAGTTCTAGGTTGATAATTTGTTTCATTAGTGTTTTTAAGTGAAGGATTCAGATTTCTGTGGCAACTTCCTCCATTGGAATGTGGTATGTGCTGGAAGCAGATCTCAATATTATTATCTCCTTATCTTTTCTTATCTGGAAAATAAGAAAACTAAAGCCCTGAGAACTTAAATGCTTTGCTCGGGGACACCAGCCTATCTAAGCCACAACTTGCACACTTCGCTCCCAGCTACATACCATATGCGCATCATAGCTGAGCATTCTTTCCCTCCAGTTTTCTCTAGGAACGTGACTACCCACTGTTCTTTCTTTCCCATGCCCTGGCCATCTTCCTTGCTGTCTTTGGATTAGGTTGTCTCCTTGACCTTCATCAGCCTGGTCTTGGTCTTAGACCTCTGCTGCTGATTGTTAAACCTGCCCTTCTCTAGATAACAGACCTAAGTTATTGTCCAGGCTTTTCCCATTGCAACACGCTTTCCACTCCTTCCTGAAAACTTCCTTCTTTGTGGGTTTCTGCTCCTCCATATTTTTCTGTATTGTCTCTCTACTGATGTAATTTGCTCCACTGGGCACCAAACATATACATTTGAGTAAGAATCTGCATTAAGAATGACTTTTGAAGTGTGGAGCCCCAGACTGTAGTGATGAAAACATGAAATAGTAATTGGTCAGGAAGATTTTAGCGGAAGGAATCCTGAAAGCAAACAGTCCCATTCTAGTCCTTGGCCAGAAGATGGGAATTTCTTCAGTTTTCTCCTGGCCAGAGACCAGTATTTTTTTTTTTTTTTTCTTTCTCCAAGCTACACATTGAAGATGTGGCTGGCTCTAGTCCACACCTGATCCCCTTTGGTGAACATTATTGGAACTAGATCTCTGGCTTTTCATGGTGGGAATGTGCTTTATCTAGTCCCCAATTTCAGCCATCCCCTAAGTGATTTTAGGGTCTGGCTTTGGGTGGAAACTTGACATTATAAGCTACTCAAAACATTAGGCTCTATTGTTTCTTCCCTTAAGCATTAATTCAGCAGGGCCTGAACATCTTCAGGCCTTGGAATTCTTTGGCCAGTCAGCCTCATGAACTTGGTGTGTTCCAGGTCAATGAGATGCTGCATCTCCCCTGCTCTCCTCAAAAAAAAAAAAAAAAAAAAAAAAAAAAAAAAAAAAAAGTAGACAGTGCTTCTTGAAAAACAACAGCTGAAGAGGTATCCAGGCCGGAGGATGTGCACCCAAAGCCAATTAGAACTAATGGTCTTCTGAACAGGAGGCCAAGTGTAATGACAATTTTGAAATTTTGGTTTCTTTAAAAAACATGGAAATACTATAAAAATATACTTTTGTTTTAATCCCAGGTGTGGGGATATAGGGCTGCTTCACAGCAACTATGATTTGCCCTGGGCTCTATTAGAGGTGTGGTTTTGCCAGCTACAGACAGTTTCTGCGATTGTGTGATGTCTGGGATTCTGAGGACTTTTAAGAGGAGACATAAATGCGAGAGCCCTGGGGCTCGTTGGTTGTTTTGTTGCCGTAGTCACTCATAACGAAGAAACAAGAAGAAATGAGAAATACTGACGGCGACTGTCCAGCTTGCCCAAGGAGCCTCTAACTTCCACATGCACACCATGGCATCCCTTGTTTGGGCACCCTCCCCCAACAAACAGCGTTTTTCTTGCAGAAAAGCAAGAAAGCATCATCTGACTTGGAAGCTACCAACAGGAACTGAGGAACACGGACAGGGTAGCATGTAGGTGACTTTCATCATAGATTATCTGGCAAGTTTAAAGACAGTGGAAGTCAACAGAGGGGCACATGTGGGGAGATGGCAGTAAAGGCTTCCCAGAGCATTACTGTGGGAGTCTAGTACACCCACCTTTGTACTGGGCCTCTAATGCCAGCCTCTCCCCTGTCCCACTCTTCCCACTAACCCTTGCACTGTCAGATGGTCCTAGTAAACCACTCTCCTCCCACAGCTGAGCTTCCCTGGCCTGTTCCACAGAGGCCAGGGTCACAGGTCTTGTTTCTTCCCAAGCACCCCACATGGAAACAGGCACTTTTCTCAGGAGTGCAGCAGCAGGGGGCTGGGTGGGGTGACTCGAACACAGCTCCTGACTTGATTCTGTCCCCCTCCATATGCCTAGGGAGACTGCCTGTCCCTTAAGTTCTTGAGACGCCTTCCATCCTGATTTTGGAATTGGAATAGGGGCTTTCCCTTCAGCCATGCTGCCCCAGGCCCTTCCCACCTCTGCTGAGCGCCTGTCTCGGTCAGGCACATATCAATGGATGTGAGCCTTCTCTCTACATTGTGACCACCTCTGGACACATCAGGTCATTCGCCTCTCACCCAGAAATTCCAGCCCACCTCACACTTCGCTGTTGCTGCTACTCCATTATGCTTGAGTGATATGCAATCCAAGCCATTCTCTCAGCTCTCTAATTTCACCTCCTGCATCTTGTCTCACATGGATAGTGTGGTTGCCAGTAGCTACATTCTCCGGACATTCTCCAGAAGTGGGCTGCTGTTCACTCTGTACTGACCTCCTGTCCTTCTCAGTCTCACTCACAGTCACTAGTGGGCCAGTGTCTTCCTGCCCACCTCAACCTGACTCCTCTCTCTGATGACCTGGACTTCCTGTCCTCGACCACTGGCACCACCTCTGTATGAGCTTGAGTTGGTGTGATCTTCCCACCTTCCCCTCTTGGGCGCAGAACTTTCACCCAGTGTACTGCTGGCCTGTTTCTCTGATGAGCAGAGATTTGATACCCTTTAAACTTATTGGTTCAATTTTTAAAAACTTTGTATGTGCATGTTTTGCCTGTATGTATGCATGTGCGCCATGTGTGTCCTGGTGTCTGTAGACATCAGAAAAGAGTGTTCAGCCTGTGACCTGCCCTGTGGTGCTAGGAGTGAATCCAGGTCCTCTTCAAGAACAAGTGCTCTCAACCGCTGAGCCACCTCGCCAGCATCCATTATCCTTCTCTCTTTCTTTCTTTTCTTTTTCTTTCTTTTCTTTCTTTCTTTCTTTCTTTCTTTCTTTCTTTCTTTCTTTCTTTCTTTCTTTCTTTCTTTCTTTCTCTTTCTTTTTTTTCTTCTCTTTCTCTTTCCTTTTTTTCCTTTCTCTCTCTCTCTCTTTCTTTTTCTTTTTTCCAGACAGGGTTTCTCTCTGTAACCTTGGTTGTCCTGAACTTACTTTATAAACCAGGCTAGCCTCGACCTCACAGAGATCTGTTTCCCTCTGCCTCCCTGAGTGCTGGGGTGACAGGTGTGAGCCACTGTGCCTGGCCCATTCTTCTTTTTCTTTTCTCTTTTTAAAATATTTTTGAATTTTAATTTTTATTAATTACACTTTATTCACTTTGTATCCCCCCATAAACCCCTCCCTCCTCCCTTCCCAATCGCACTTTCCCTCCCATTCTTATTTTTTTAATCAAAGTTCTTTCTCTTTCTTTCTAAAAAAGATGTGTGCCTGGGGGAATTCACATTAATATGTATTCGGGTGCCAAGGCCAGGAAAGAATGTTGGGATATTTTGGAACTGGAGCTGTATGCAGGTTGTGACTTACTTGAGACGGGTGCTGTGAAATGAGCCCAAGTCCTCTCCAAAGGCAGGAAGAGCTCTTAACCACCGAACCTCTCTTTGGCTCTTCCAAGATCTTTCTTTTTTCTTCCTTTCTTTTTCATTTTTCTTTCTCTCTCTCTTCCTTCCTGAACCCTTCTCTGTCTGTAGGCTAAACACCTAACACAGGGCATACAAGTAAAACTCCTGTGTCCTAGAATTGGGCTCCATGTAGAGAGCATGCCCTGGGTCCCATGCCAGCACCAAAAAGAGATGTAGTGGCTCATGTACACAATTTGAGATCAGGGGCTCAGTGTCATCGTCTGCTGCAAGACAGTTTGGAGCCAGCCTGGGCTACGTGAGACCTTTGCCGCTTCACTCTTTCACACACAAAACAAAAACAACTCAAACCACAAAATGCCATTAAATATTAATCCTATTCTAAAAAAGTGAATCTTACCAACTTATATTGGGAAGTTAAAGAGAAAGTATTTGGGGGCTGGAGAGATGACTCAGTGATTAAGGGCACTTGCAAGAGGGCCTGGGCTTGGTTCCCGGTGTCTATGTGGTGACTCCAATTCCAAAGGACCCAATGTTCTCTTCTGACCCCTGTGAAAACTCTGTGCACAGGATGCAGATGCAGATATGCAGGAAGTCATACACATAAAAATAAATCTGGGGTGGAGAGATTGCTCAGCAGTTAATAACATGGGTTGCTCTTCCAGAAGACCTGGGGTCTAGTCTCAGCACCCACATGACAGCTCACAACCATCTGTAACTCCAGTTCCAGTAGACCCAACTCCCACTTCTGACTTTTGCAGGCCCTAGGCACACACTTCGTACACAGACATCTGAAACCTGTACTACCTGGGGTTTTCTCTAGGCTCTAGAACAGAACGAGTTGGCTTACAGGCTTTGGACTCCAGCTCATCCAATGGCTGTTGTTTCCTGACAGAAAGCTCAGGAATCCAGTATGTCTCAGCTGGCCTGCACTATCTTGGAATCCTGAAGTAGGCTCTAATGTCAGTGAGGGATGCCTCCCTCAGCACCAGAGATATGAACTTGCTAGAAAGGATGAGAGCCAACAGGCAGAAAGCAAACATTTCCTTTTTCCATGTCCTTTATATAGGCTGTCACTAGGTGATGTCCAGATTTAGGGTGGGTCTTCCCACCTCAAATGACCTGGATTTAAGATGAGTCTTCCTATTTCATTTGATTCAATTAACCAAAAATACCTACATGTGTGCCTAGCTGCTTGGGATTTTTAGTTAATTCCAGATATAGCTAAGTTGACAACAAAGAACAGCCACCACACAAGCAAAACACCTATATATACTTTTTTTCTGAGACAGGGTTTCTGTGTAACAAGAACCCTGGCTGTCCTGTAGACCACTCTGGCCTCAAAATCAGAGATCAGCCTGCCTCTGCCTCCTGAGTGCTGAGATTAAAGGAGTGCATCACCACACCTGGCCCTATACACATTTTAAAAGAAATCTTTAAAAAATATTTTGTGCTTATGGAGTTGGTTCTTAATTCCATCAGGTAGATTTCTGGGATTGAACGCAGGTCAGAGTTGGTAGCAATTGCTTTTACCCACACAGCCATCTTGGTGGCACCTAATCTGTATTTTAAAGTGAAAGACAATTCTCATCTTTTTTTCTTTTTTGAGGGCTGGATGTAACTAGGGGCTTTGCTAACAAAGCACGCTGGGCAAGAGCTCTACCAGTGAGCTACATCCTCAGCCTCCCCCCCCCCCCTTTTTTTTTGTTGACAGGGTTTCTCTGTGTAGCTCTGGCTGTTCTGGAACTCACTCTGTAGACCAGGCTGTCCTTAAATTCAGAGATCTGCCTGCCTCTGCCTCCTAAGTGCTGGGATAAAAAGACATGCACTACCACCACCTGGCTTCCCCTTAACTTTCTAAGACAGGTTTACTAGTGGCCTGGCTGACCCTTGAACTCACTGTGGCCCAAGCAGTCTTTGAACTTACCTTTCTGCCTCAGTCTCCCGAGCAGCTTGAGAGGACAGGCACACGCTACTAAGCATACCATCTTTGAATGCTGCAGAGGACAGAGTAGTGCTACATCATTCACATATTCAGGGAATTCTTCTAAGAATTGCCTGTCGCTAGTTATTTTCTTTTCTTTTCTTTTTTAAAATACTGCTGAAATAAAATTTTTCATCATAGTCATTTGTATTGTAGGAAGGCTACCAACAGACTTCTGCTAATTTTGTGTCACAACTTTTCGTTTGTTTCCCCCAGGTTTTCTAGCCAAGAAGTTTCCTGAAATGCAATTTCTAACCTTACAGCTTTGTGTCTAAGTGCCTTTTTGTTTGCCATTATTTTCTCTATGCTGTTTTTCCACGTTAACCTTTAACTTCGATGAGACACTGAACAATGAGGAGAGAAAGGTCCTACCCTGCTCTTTGAGTTGGCTGATGTCTTGCTTGACTTGTGCCTGTAGTGGAGGCAAGAAGAAGGGACAGTCATGTGAGGTGGCAGGTGTTTCCCTACTCTCATTTCTCTGATTTGCTGTTAGAGCTGTTGAACAGTTAGGAGGAATGTGTAGTCTGCACACTCAAAGTTTTATTAAAGTAACTTAAAGGCCAATTAAACTAGTTTTATTCAAAGTAAGTCTACATTAAATTACAATATTAACAATTTGTAGACACAATGAACTTAAAATATAAGAAGTAGAAATAGAAATCTATTTGGTCTTTCACAGACCACATCATAGAACTCATAAATGAAAATTTACAAATATAGAAATGATACTTAAAGAGTAAGGATTTTAATATGGGGACCCAAAAGATGTCATATTTTAAACATGCATGTTTCAAAAAGGGAGAATCCTTTAATAATTTAGCATAAAATCGAGTTATATAAACTTGGTATATTCCAGAAAATATTGCTTTAAACACTTATACATGATCAAAATTCCTTTGGTAGCTTTTAATCAAAATGAAACATGCTACTTTGTAAAATATAAAGTACTTTTAAATGTTGCAAAAAAGTCTGTCGTCATCACCATGCCAACACCACTATGGAGCCTTGCTCTCAGTGCTCAACCTTACGTGTGAACACACAGTATGTCACTAGGCACCAAGTCCGTTGTCTTTTGTCAAAATAACTAAGCCCCATACAGCGCCAGGACAGAGATCCAAGACGGTCCCTGTGCGAGAATATAAAACCAGGCCCAATTTTATTATGGTAATCACACAAACTGCAACTTCAACAGTCAAATAGCATGTACCCCAAAGCCAAAACCAGGACCTCCACACTCAACCAGCACAGAAACAAACATGAAACCCCCAAGCCTAAACAAATGACAAGCAGCCCTCTGGATGGGCTCTGTATCTCGAGTGACAGCCACGATGTCCTCTTGGCACATCAAGGACCTCACTTAGAAACCTGATTTACAGAAGCCAAAGTTCCAAACTTTCTGAAAATACATAGAACAGAGGCCAGTGCTCAGGGTGCAGAGCTGAGAGGCAGTCTGGACAGTTTTTTCCCAGTGCCCACCAGCCCAGGGCTCCCTCTCTGAGTTTTCATCTGGGGAAGATGGCAGCACCTAGGGGATTTCCACTGTGTCCCACAATCACACACACAACAAACCAAGCCCATGGCTTTCTGCCAGAGGAACAAGAGCTTGTGAAGGAACTTCTCAACTCAAAGTCAGAGAGTAACAGAAACAATTAAAGAAGCAGAGAGGAAGAAGTGGAGAGGAAAAGATGTGTTTCATCTCAAAGTCCTCAAGCCCTGGGAAGGATGATCCAAGAACCATATCCTCTGCTTCAAATCCAAGTGTCCACAGTTGGGCAGCTGCAGAGACCTAGAAACAGCACAGCAGCCTCTTCACACTCTCAGGTGCACTCCAGCGTGTTGTCTCTCTGGGAGACGGCAGTCTGCTGGCGCATCACGCCACGTAGTGGTACTGATTTGGACTGTCTTTGTCTCGCTCCATATAGTCTCTGTCTATAAGTGACTCAATCCTCTTTTTCAAATCTCCAGGCTAGAAAAGAGAAATCAAACTTTTTAGGACAGGGCACTGAACTTAGAAACACAGGCCTAACATCCTGCATGGCACATATAACAAACATACACAATGCTACACCAGACAGACTTACACACATATTACTGATAATTACAAAAGGATCATGTTAGCATCATATTCTGAACAAATTTTTGACAGGGATGACTGCACCTGGCTTTCTCCCCTCACATGTGCATGTAAACAAGACAGACTCTACATGTAGCATGCTCTCACATGTTTGGAAGAAAAATCTGATCATGTTCTGGTAGGGCATTCTTATTTGCTATTATTTAAAACGTTTGTTTTATACTTTTTCTTTTGTGTGTAGGAGAGTGTGAACACATGCCATGGCGCCTGCGTGGAGGCCTGAGGACAACCCGTGGGACTTGGCTCTCCCCTTCCACTGTCTGGGTCTCAGTGGTCAAGCTCAGGCTGTCAGGCTTTGTGACTAGTGCCCTAACTACTGAGCCTTCTTGCTGGTCCTGCTGAGATTCTGAGACAGTGTTTTGCTCTATTTCCCAGGCTGACCTGGAACTCACTATGCATAACCCAGGTGGGATTCAAACTTGCAGCAATCCTCCCGTCTCAGTCTCCTGAAGGTAGAGATATTATAGGTATGCACCATCTCTAGCCATATTCATCTTCTGTGAAGCACTTCTCCTATGCGCTCCACCCTATTCATTCCGTACTTTCCAAATATACTACATGCTATAACCACAAATTCTCAGTGTTTTGCTAAGTTACTGCCAAAACACAGCTGTCCTTGTCATATACAACAATCACTACAGGGCTTCGTTCTCACTTCTTTAACTTGCCGTGTGGATATAAGGCAGGTGACCAGCCACAAATACCCGGCCCTACCTTTGCTGTTTTCTTTTGTGAGATAGGGTCTATCTATGTGGCCCTAGCTATCCTGGAACTCGATACATAAACCAGGCTGGACTCCAACTCAGAGATCTGCCTGTCTCTGCTCCCAAGCACTGAGATTAAAGGTGTGCGCCACCATGCCCAGTCAAAGAATTCAGTCTCTGTGGATGACTAGAACCAGGGCCAAGTGCACACCCCCAGAATGCTGCTGCCCGAAGGCACCTGCCTCCATTTCTGCTCCAGCAGGAGCGGACCATTCAGCACTTGGGGAGGAAGGGCCTTCTGCTGAGGGGGGACCATTTCACAAACAGCAGACCCTGTATTTGTGGCAGGCCTTGTATTTCACAAGGTATGGCTGAACATATAATCAGCTATCGAAGCATGGGGGCTCAAGCTCTGCCCGGCTGCACGCTATATTCTCCACCTATTACCAGGCCCCTTCATCTGCAAACGGTCACACAGATGCCCTGACTTGAGGCAGGAAACAACAGAACAGTATTGCATGGGCTGTGCACCCATCGTCATAGAGGACAGGGGCCACCTTCCTTGAGGTGCCCATTAATCAGTGTCTCTCTGTGACTCCTGATAAAGGATGGCCAGCTCAGGTGTTGTGCAACCAGGGGACTTCCAGCTGCCAAAGGCTGTAGGTCCTGAGAGTTTAATTCCTTCAGAGCTGACAGTGGATTTTATGGTGTATTTTTGTAATGCTCCCCCAGCTCATCCTGAACTTCACATACTGCAGAACCTCAGGGCTTAGTTCTAGAACAAGAGAGAAACAAGCCTGAGACTGACTTACATCTCCAAAGTAGGGAATGCCATGTAGCTTGTGAATGCTAAATCCTGGATTCAGGTACCAACACCACTGCCACGAGGGCCTGGGGAGTGGCCTTAAGCTCCTGGGGTGAGGGAAGAACATGTATCCTGACATCTTGTGGCCATGGGCTCTGCTCTCTCCTGAAAGCACAGCATGTATGTAACATGTTTGGAGGGGCCGTGAGGGTTTCCAGGGTGGTGATGAGAAAGGCCATCATATGCTGGCCTGTGCTCACACAGGCACCATGCTATCAGATGCCAAGACACTGATGCTGTGGCAGAACACAACACCTCACACTGCGATGACGGTACTCACCTTTACTGGAAATTTCAGCTGATTGTACAATTCAGAAACTAGAAGATTATGACCAAGAGTCTTTCTCATTTTCATTATTCTGACTATAGCAGCATCAATCTGGTACTGTCTATCCTGGAATACTCTCTCTGTGGTGCTGACTTGTTCTTCAACCTGGACGAAAAGGAGGAAGAATGAAAGGAGTATACAGGTGCTTCAGTGTTGCTGTGTACTGACAAACGGTTTGATGTGGACTGAGGCACACTTTGCATAAGTTCTGCTTTGTCACATGTTAATTTGTTCCATGAAAGTTCTTTTCACAAGTGTACAACTCTACAACTAAGAAGTTGTGTCTTTCTTATAAGAATGCTTATATCACAGGCTTCCTAGCAGCACAGGATGGTTGTAAGCTGCCATGTGGATACTGGGAATCAAACCCCAAGTCCTCTAAAAGAGCAACATTCTTAACCACGTCTCTCTAGCTTCCTTATATTGCATTATTGAGTAATCTGAGTATATTTTCTGTCTAGCAAACTGAAAACCTCAGAAGGAGTGACATAATCATTGTCTATAGTGACAGGTAATCTATGACATCACACAGGATAATTAAAGCTGTTCTCCATCCCATCTACAGTGTATAAGATCCCTCCCCACATATCTACTGAGACCAAGCATTTCTAGGAATGAGGAGGCCATCAGAACTCACTGAGTGTGTCAGCCTCAGGTCAGAAGGGCTGACAGCTGTGGTCTTTAGTTTGTCTAAGTGTGGGAAACTGAGAGCCTCCTCCCTGCTGGAATTGCTGCTTCTGTGGTATGTAGTTTCTGTATGAGACTTCCTCCTCCTTCCAAGGCCCAGCTTGGAAAAGCTGAACTGTACCAGGCAAAGCAGAAGGCGGGCACTAGTTCTGAAAATTCCATGTTAGCTAGCTTCTTTTGTGCTAGCATTCTCGATAGGATGGTATGATTTCAGATATGGGCAGAGCTATTAAACAGGTTTCTTGATTCTGCTTCTACGGACACCATAAAAGTACTGAAAGATACATAAAGGACTCTAAAACTGTACATTTACCCTAGAGTCACACATATGCTTTTGACCTTTACTGCTCAGGACATTATGAGAAAAGCACATAAGTAAGAGCACACGAGTAAGAAGAGGGAGCTGGCACTTACGGTTTCCTTCATCTGGATTTGATTGATCTTTATTCTGAACAACTTGTGTTTGAAGTCTCCATTGAAAATGAACTTATCTCCATCTTCTACCTCCTTTCCTTTGGGACTTTTAATCAGAACCCGTGCTTTACCACAGGCAAGAGACTGCAGTGTTCTTCTCAACTCACTGTCCTCTGAGGGAGGCAAAGGAGGCAGCCATTGTGACAAAACACACAAGAGACTCAGCAACGAAGAGAAGCCATGGGTGAATCGGGGAGTCTACACCTTCTCTTAACTGTTTCCCCTGTACTGTGGACAGAACCCAGGGGCCTGTGCATGCCAGACAAGCACTCTGCCACTGAGCCACACCTCCAGCCTATGTTTCTCCTTTTAATTAACATGCAAGTATGTAGAGCCACCTGTGGTGGTGCACGCCTCTAATCCCAGCAATTTGGAAGCAGAAGTAGGTGGATCTCTGTGAGTTCTAGGATAGCCAAGGTGACACAGCTTCCAAAACAAACAAAAACAAAAGTTGTAAGGAATCTTCCTACCTATGCCGGTGGCCATTTTTATTTCTTCAAAGCTGAATCCATCCCCCTCGTTGAACATGAGCAGCACCAGCGTCTGGAAGAGGGATACCTGGAACTCCTTCTTCCCCTTTAAGAAAATGGAGCCGGCACAGAAGCTGAGCTTGGACACTTTTGGCAAGCCACAACAGGCTGCTTTTCTATGTATTGTTTTTTGGGGGATTCAGAACTAACAGAAGCTGAGCTTGGACACTTTTGGCAAGCCACAACAGGCTGCTTTTCTATGTATTGTTTTTTGGGGGATTCAGAACTAACAGCCACCAAGTAAGAATAAATTATGTTACTTATTATAAAAGAATGAAATAATTACTGGGTATTACACTTAAAAATCTTGTCTTGCAGCTGGACATGATAACATATGCCTATAAGCCAGCAGTGGGAGGCTGAGGCAGGGAACCCTGAGTTAGAGGCCAGCCCAAGCTATTGCGTAGCTGTTGTTCCTTGAATTTTAACATTACTTTCCAGACATCAGGCCTCTTTGTCTGTTGCTGTTACTGTTTTTAAGACAATGTCTTGCTATATAATCCCAGAGTGGCCTTGACCTTTCCTCATGCCTTTGGAGTGCTGGGCTCACAGACACCATCACCATGGCTAATTGAAGCTCTAGGTGGCAATGGCAATCCCAGAGGCTTAGGAGGAGCACAGGGAGTTTGGGTGACAGCATGGGAAAGAAAGGCCTCCAGAATATTCCTCAACACCTTGTTAAAAAATAGGAGTAAGTGCTCAATGAATTCTGTGTGACCTCCTCTGTTCAGCTGCTCTGTGAGGGCAGATTCTGCCTTAGGATGTCCACGGCCCCTTTTCCTTATCTAGAATATTCTAGTACAGTCAGTACTATGAAATCTAGCTGCTCTTGTGGAGAGGATAAAGGATAGGAGGGGGGTTTGGGGAGTAGAAGTGGCAAGTGCCTCTTGTTGGATCCCGGCCCTGTCTCCTATGAGCACAAAGTTTCAGGTACTGTATGCTGTCTGCAGAGGTTGGCAACTCCTTTCTGTAGCCAGAAAGCAATAAAAGACTCAAGAAGTGAACTCTGCTAATACTTTACAGAAGAATGTATGTGATACTTACACAGTAATACATTGTATGGTGAGTGTATTATAATGGCTGTACAAAATAGGAACACTCCTGAACATACTTTAGCATTGTGATTTACAACTAAAGTTAGATGTGAACATGAAAGCTCCCTCTAGGAGCTGCACTTGTTGGTCCTCTCCAGGATTCTTCAGCACCTTGGTCCACAACCATATATCACTGTGTTTTCATCTGCAATGTTTTGTTTAGCAGAGAACTGGAGGAGCACATTTTCACCACATTGTGTTTCAGGTTTGCTTTTATAGTTGCCTTTTCACACTTGCTGCTCTCTCAATGGTTGCATATGTGGTGTGTAACTGTGTGTGTGTAACATGGGCTGGTGTGCATGAACAGAGGCCAGAGGAGGATGCTGAGTTTCCTACTCTGTTGCTTTCTTTTCTCTATTTTTTTAAAAGACGTATTTATTTATTTATTTATTATGTATACAGTAGTCTGCTTGCATGTGCGCCTACACATCAGAGGAGGGCACCAGATCTCACCATGTGGTTGCTGGGAATTGAACTCAGGACCTCTGGAAGAGCAGTCAGGGCTTTTAACCTCTGAGCCATCTCTCCAGTCCATCTTTTTTCTTGAGATAGAGTCTCTCACTGAACTTGGATCTCACTGTTTCTCAGTGAGGCTGATGTTCCCCCCCTTGGTCTTTGCACCCCAACTGCTTAGGTTACAGGTGACCACAGGTATGCCTGACTACTAAAATGTTTTAAGTACTATGATTTGTTATTTGTATGTGAGGTGTACCTGTCATGGTGCATTTATGAAGGTCAGAGGACAGCTTGTGGGAATTGTTTCCCTCCTCCTCCCATGTGGGCCCTGGGGAATCAGACTCTGGTTGTTAGGCCTGGTATCAGGTGACTTAACCAGCTGAAGCATCTTGCTAACAGCCACCCCTAGCCTTTTCCATGGGTGCGGAGGTTCTGAACTCAGGCCCTCATGGTTGTGCAGCAAGCAAGGGCACTTTGTCTTCTGAGTCATTCCCCAACTCTGGTCAATAATTTCCTATTGATTCATTTACTACTTATTCTTGTTAAGTAGAATATTAACCTTTGTTATTTTTATTGACCAAGAAAAGCTACTGCTCAATCACACTGAAAAAAATCTTGCCATTCATTACAATAATCTCAAATTCTCCTAACACCCTGCCAGAAAGGAAGACACAGGAGAACTGGACAAAGAACTGACCTCCTTAAACTCCGCCTTCAACACGGCATGTCCCAGTGTGGTCTGCCACTGGAGCTTCCTGCCGCTGTGCTTGCCCAGGTAAAATGTCTTGAATACTTCCTGAAGTCTCACCATCTGCCAACCCAAGAGAGACACAGGAGATACTGAGCACACCCTGACAATGACAAAGCTCTTTAATTCATGAACTAATCCATTTTGAGACAGGGTTTTTCTATGTAGCTTTGGCTGTCCTGGACTCACTTTGTAGACCAGGCTAGCCTTGAACTCACAGCAATCCGCCTGCCCCTGCCTCCCTAGGTGCTGGGAATACAGGTGTGCACCACTGTACCTAGTCTGACAGAACACTTACAAGCCTCTAGAGCTGAGCTGAAAATGCAGGTCCACGTGTTGACAGTTATTTTTTTAGACTTTACTATCTGTGATAATACCCATGGGCCTCGGACCTCGTAGTTTCCTATGACATCTAGCTTTTGTCTATTTTGGTACTTGACACTCAGGCTCCACCCACTCCTATTGGTCAACTCCATAAGCATGTGTGGCCATCTGAGGTCAAAAGGGGCCTTGTAGACTAGTACATTTCCTTTCCCTTTGTCACATTGTCATAATTTGTATCAACATGGCCCATGGGGGCCCATGTGCTACAGGCTTAGCTGCCAGCGAAGGCACTTTGGAAAGCAATTGAACCATGGTGGCTCTGACCTCATCAATGAATTAATCTGTCAGTAAGTTCTGGAAACTCATAGCTGGGGCCTGTTTGGAGGAAGTTGGTCACTGGTGATATGCCTTTGAAAGTATGTCCTGTCCCTGGCCTCTTCTTGGACCCATGAAATGAGCAGCCTTGACCCTACTAGCTTATGCTGCTGTGATGCACTTGTCTCAAAGCAATGGATCCAGGGGACCTTGGCTGCAATATCTGACCTTGGCTGCAATATCTGAAACTATGAACAAAGAAGCCTTCACTCCTGCTAAGTGGTTTCTCTCAAGTATTGTCATAGTGACAAAAGGTGACCAGCACGGAACTCACAGATGCTGCAGAGCATGTACTAAAAGACTTCAAAGGGCACCAAGGAAGTAAGGGTGGGTTACCGGTCACCAGCA
Organism: Meriones unguiculatus; assembly: GCF_030254825.1. Lineage (NCBI taxonomy): Eukaryota > Metazoa > Chordata > Mammalia > Rodentia > Muridae > Meriones > Meriones unguiculatus. The sequence continues at coordinate 8,070,699 of NC_083352.1, read as the reverse complement.
GTTTGGCTATTTTTCATGAACCCCTTTCTCTACTTTTTTTTTTTTTTTAGACAGGGCTTCTCTGTATAGACTACTCACTCTGTAGACCAGGCTGGCCTGCAACTTACAGAGATCCACCTGCCTCTGCCTCGAGTGCTGGGATTACAGGTGTGCGCCATTGAGCCCGGTCCCCCTTTCTATACTTGATGCCCTTATCACGGGCAGCCTTTTGACCTTGGCCTTCCCAGCCTTTAGAATTAAATTACCCAGTCTCAGGAATTCTGATGCAGCAACAGAAAACAAACTAAGACAGATACTTTCAAGAGAGTAAAGAGAGGGCTCACAGAGAGATCTGTAGATCCCTTATCTGCTGAGAGGCAAGCACCCAGAACATGTGGAGGGCGCTTACAGCACACACATGAAAACACACCTCACATCATCACCAGGGAGATACTAACTATACCCAAGTGAGGCACCACCTCTCACGCACTGCAGGGATGGCAAGAAAGGAGTGTAAAAGCTGATGAAGCAGGGTCAGCTGCTCCTCACTGCTCAGCTCAATCAAAAGCAGAACTCAGGCCAGGAAGCACTGTTCCAGCTGTCTATCCAGAAGTGATCACAGGCATTCAAACCCACCTTCATAGACACGTCATTCATGATCACCCAAATGCAAAAAGAACCTGAAGGCCCATCACTCAGTGAGCGGCTGAGAAGACTGTACACAGAGCCGGAAGAAGAACACGGCATCAGCACACGCTGTGGCGCGAAGAACGCTGGGCAGTGCTAACACCAGCGTGCACATCATGTGTGAGCCCCAGACCTTGGGACATTAGGGCGAGCAGGCCATACAGACAGCAGGGGAGAGGCCGCCTCAGGGTCTAGGGCTTCCCTCTGCTTAATGCGCCACGGTAACATGGAGAATTCTGTGTGAAGGTGTATTTGGTCACAGTTGAAACCACACAATTTTAGGTTAAGACTCCAAATCATCTGCTAGAAAACAAAAATGTCCTCAAAGACAATGAGGATAGGAAAAAAGCCCAAGAAGCCAGATGAGAGATCTTGGGCAACAAAATAAGTAAACCAGAACCCACGAGTTCAGTGACAGACCTAAAAACAGGAATATATAAAATGGAGAATACTTCTTCCTTAGAGCAGAGTATCAGCTTCTGAACAGATGGAACTGGACAACCAACTCTTTTTATCACAGTGAGGCCAATTCGGATGGGACCATTACATAGGCAACAGATAAGCATAGTTCACACAGTCCTGAACAGCTCCCTGCAGGTTACTATTTACAGAGGTAAAACACTAATGGCAGGCTAAAAGAACCCAACATCACAAGACACCTGAACAATACTTGCAGAACATTGATCCAGAGGCTAAGAAGTGGTTCTGCTTGGGCACCCGGGGCTAGTTCATTGCTGTGACAAACACCTGAGAGAAACAATCAGAGAGGAAGTATTCCCTTTGGGTCAGTTTCAGTCCATAGTTTGGTGGTATTGTCACTTTCAGGGCCATGGCAAGGTAGAAAGGCCCTGGAGAAAGGGTGTGCAGAGCAGTGCTGCTTCCTTCCCAGTGTCCAGGAAGAAGGGGTGGAGCCGGGGTATGTCTGCTTTCTCCACTTACACCCACTCCTCTGCAGTTCCACAACCTTCTTATAGTCACTGACACCTGATTCTAACAACCAATTAAAACAGGTCTGAATCTCTTGAGATAATCCTCAGAGACACACATCTAGAGGCGTGCCTCACTAACTTATGTCAGGCCTCACTTCAAATGTGCTGACAACTCAGATTAACCATGGCAACATCAAGGCTTGGATGATGGTCTCACATAGTAAGCATTTCCTGTTCTGAGGTGCTTGGGGATAATTCTGGGAGGCCTGCACTTGAGGCAGTGAGGGCAAGGGTATCACACAGACCACTGGACAGGAAAGAGACACCATCTACACAGTCAGTGCTAAGCAGGCATTCTAGGAACCATCCTGCACACTCTCAATAAGTTTGCACATTTTAGAACAAGTGAACACACTGCAATGTCCTGAGAGGCCTACTGGGGAGGAGAAAGGATTCTCAGAGCACAGGACCAAGTGCAGCTGCCAGGGCAGAGGCAACACGGAGGTTGCCTGGAAGAGGTTCTGCTGAGGCACAAACATGCCTGAAAACAGAATAAACATGACCCCCCGCCCCCCGTGGTCAAGCCTATGGCAAATAATAGGTGCAGGCAGCACTCAGGTAGTAGGAAGAACTGGCCAGGAATTAAGTGAGGAGAACTTCAGTAAGGAGGAAGATGGAAGCATGGGGCACCACGTCCAGCCAAGGGAAAAGCAGACATACTAGTTGCATGCGAGCTACAGGGCTCTGTCTCTGTGCTCTGAGGACACTTACTGCAAAGATGGAGACAAAGAGAGAAAGTCACGGAGACCAGTAGAGTCCAAACAAGGAAAATGAAAACCAGTCTTGGGACAGTCAGGAGGGAGTGGACCAGGTCCCATCAGAGACCTGCAGGACCCAGCCTTAACCTTGCCGCCCTGGCCTCTCAGTCCCTGAGCCTCTGTCTGCTGCAAAGGAGGTCTAGCCTGCTCTTCCTCCTCCTGGAATCACTGTTGGATTTAGCCTCTGAGCCCGCAACTCCATGTCCGACTTCAGATTCTCCAGAACACTTCAAGTCAGTCAATGCATGAGGAAGGCCCCACACAGCACCATGACCAAGACTCCTGCATCACCCTATAGTGGGAGCAAAGACCAGCCAGAGAGCTGTCATTTGACATGCATCCTTGCTGATGGAGAGCAAGTTGGGAAAGTGCCTCTGACTGTGACTGAGGAGATCATTTTCAAATACCACTTTCCAGGGGTGAGCGAACTTTGAGTGGCTGAACTGAAAAACTGTCTCCCATACCACTAAGGTAACAGGTCTGGCCTAATTGGGCCTGTCCAGCAGCTGACCACTCACCTCTGGAGGGAGGTGCACTTCCATGGGCGTGTATGTGGGCCAGTAGCCCATGGTGAGGATGTTCACTGTGAGGTCAATGGGGCCTGGTGCACTTTGGTTCTGCATATGCTAAGAACAAAGATATCCAAAATAAGAGACAAATATTGAATGCATTAAAGAAGAAATTATATGTGCATGTATATAATTATACATATGTATGTGTGTGTATATCTACATCTGTATAGACTGAGTTTTCTTTTGAGACAAGATTTCTTTATGTATTCCTGGCTGTCCTGGAACTTGCTATATAGAAACCAGGCTGGCTTTAAACTAAGAAATCCACCTGCCTCTGCCTCCCAAGGCCTGGGATTAAAGGTGTGTGCCACCACGCACAGCCTGGAAATTGTATGCTTTTTAGAATACAGTTTCACATGCGGCTCTTTGGAACATATTCCACTGTGTTCCAATGTCACTGGAATCACTTTCTTCACTCACTCTATGCTACAAATGTAACACATTGTTAGGCCCACCCCGCTAGCTTTACTGAAGAACAACTCACTTGCTTGAAGTGAACCATGATGTCTTTGGAAAGCTCCATGTCCTTGAACATGCCCTCCAGCTTGCTGGTAAACGCAGCTCCACACTCTGCGTATGTGAAGGAAGGGTGAGAAAGGGCTGGCACAGCACCCGCCCGGGTACCAGCCCGCCCTGAGCTCACCGTGCTTGAGCTTTGACAGCATGGACTTCTCTGCATCCACCGACGCACTCTTCCCCACCAGCAGCCTTTTTGCTAAGTCCTTCTTATAAAATGCTTCAAAGACATCTTTACCTGTGCAAACAGGAAAACAAAGACCTGAGATAGCTGGCTTGCACACTGCACTCCACTGCCACGAAGCTCCTCAGTACTACTTCCAGGTCAGAGGAACATCCTTCCCTCTGAGTGCAGGTCTGCATGCTCATCTGGCCACATCACGTCCCCTTTCTCACCATGGATGAAACGAAACAGTATCATGATCTTGTCCAGGATCCTCTCCAGCTCTTCATCTGTTGCTTCCTTGTTGCCTGCTCGTAACTTTGAATCCACGTGCTTGGCTGAAAGAGTGAAAGTTATAATCAGAAAATGGCTGTGGGGGTCAAAGCAGTAGAGATTTTGCTGGAACACACCAGGCCCTGGGTGCCATCTCCAATACGGCAAGAGAGAAAAATGAACAAATGAAAAGCCCCTAAACAGCCCTTTTCAAGTCTCCAGGTAACAACCTGTCACCCTGGAACCTTCTCAAAACACCACCATTGTGGGACATGAAGCAAAGCCACTTTAAGATGGGTAGTCTCGAGGTAATGAGAGTGTGTCTCAGAACTTCAAGAAATCCAGATTAATTTAAAAAAGGTGCTCAGACTGATTTTTTCATTTTAAATATAAATGTTTATTCTATTCATGTGTATGGTGTCTCTGCCAGTATCAGCAGGAACCAGGAGAGGGCGCTGGCTCCTCTGAAGCTTCAGTATAAACAGCTGAGCTGGGACTTGTACTCTGGAAGAAGCTCCCACCACCAATTCATCTCTCCAGGTCCAGATTTCATTTTTCTTTTTAAAATTTATATTTTATGTGTGGGGTGTTTTGTGTCACGTATGTCTGTGCACCATGTATGTGCTTGATGCCGTTGGAGGTCAAAAGAGAGCATCAGACCCTCACAACTAGAGTTGGAAATGATTGTAATCTACCATGTAGGTGCTGGAAATTAAATCCAGTGCTCTTAAGCACTGAGCCATCTGTCTGAATTTTATAAAAAGCAGGCTTGCATTTCTTTTTTTTTTTTTTTTTTTTTTTTTTTGTTTTTTCAAGACAGGGTTTCTCTGTGTAGCCTTGGCTGTTTGGCTATCCTGGACTCGCTTTACACACCAGGCTGGCCTTGAACTCACAGCCATCCCAATGCCTCTGCCTCTCTGAGTGCTAGGATTAAGGGTGTGTGCCACCACATCCGGCTTTGCCTTTCTTTTCTAATCCCAGATTTCACACATGGGTTTTAGGACACATTGCCACGGGCAGCAGAATGCACCTTTTAAAACCTGCTGTAAGAAACGCAGCTGACTTTCTCAGAGAATTCTCCATGAGAATTCTCAGGGGTAAGACCATTCGACCTAGACCTTCTTGCTACTGAGGAGACAAAGTCTTCTTGGTGGTGTATATGATGGAGCAGGCTGTAAGTGCACCTGATGACAGAGCCCAGGACTTCTGGAAGCCCAGGCTCCCTGGGCTGTTAGTCCTCCATGGAAGGAAGGACACAAATCTAGTTAAATAGCCAAAGGGTTTCTCTGGCCTTCTATTAGTTCTTTTCTTTTTAAAAAAATGATGTATGTATATAAACACACACACACATGTATGTATATGGGTAGTATAGGCTTGTGTGTGTGTGTGTGTGTGTGTGTGTGTGTGTGTGTGTACTTGCTTGTGTGGGCGAGTCTTGGGGCATTTCCTCAAACTCTTCTCTACCTTATTTTGAGGATATGGTCAGAACCCAAAGCTCAATGATTTGGGCAGGCCATCTGGCCAGTGAGTTTCTGAGGTCTGTCTGTCTTACTCCCTCAGCACCGAGGTTACAGACAGTACATGAGCGCTGGGGATCAGCTCTTCATGCTTGTACAGCAAACACTTCACCATGAGTCATCTCCCAGCCTCAGCTTAGTTTGCTTTCATTTTTTCTTATTGTGGAATATTCTGGCCATGCTCACAGCTGAGAGTTGCTCTGTGCTGTCACACCATACTTCCTCGTGTCACTTTCTGCCCTTTTCCTGAAAAGTCACTGATTCTTTTATTAACTAGTGAGAGTAATGAGCTTTAAACATTGTTCTAGTATCAAGAAATAACCACACAGAGCAGCAGTGGAGCAAAGGCCTCATGAACACACCTGCCAGGGGTTTCTGCTCAGGACAAGGACTGACATGGTGGGTAAGGCAGTTCTAGAGCTCTCAGTCATCCTGGCTCACCAACCCTATTCTGCTTCTGTGCTGTGCAGCTTCAGGTATACTCTAATAAGGCTTGGAATCTCCCAAAGCGTTCAATCTGGTAGGGGAAAAATATTTGAAGGTTTTTTTTTGAGATAGGGTTTCATTATGTAGCTTTGGCTGGCCTCACACTCACAGAGATCTACCTGCCTCTACCTCCTAAGTACTAGGATCAAACAGTGTGTGCCACCACATCCAGCTTTCACTTTCCTTTAAGACAAGGTCTTATCATCTCTGGTCTAGAAATTGCTATGTAGAAGAGACTAGCCTTGAACTCACAAAGATCCACCCGCCCTCTGGCCAGAGAGGGTTAAGGTTCAAGGCAAGTGCCTACACCTGGCACTCTTTTCTTATATTTAAAAAGCACCTAAGAAGCCAGCATGATGGCTCAAATGGGTGAAGGCGCCTGCTGCCAAGCTGAGTTCAGTCTCCATGACCCACATGGTATAAGAACTCCTGAAGCCTCCCGACTTCCACTTGAGCAGGAACACACATGGACAATGTAAAGCACACTTGTTTAAATGTAAAACAGAAAAAGTATCTGGGGCTGTTTTGCTACCAATGAGCTCTGCAGGCTTGTTTGGTCTCTTGTTGATGAATGTCTCGAAGGATTCCTTCATCAGGTTGATAAAGCGCTCGTTCCTCTGGAAGCACACCTCCACCACATGGTCCACTTTGTCCTTAAAGTCCAGCAGGTCTTGGACCATGTCTTTATCTTTTTCGGGATTGATGACAATGGTTGTCCCAAAAGTCTGTAGAAACAAGAAACATCCAAGTCAGCAATAGGCTTAAAAAGCCAAAGAATATCTTGTGCGGTCTCACTAAATGGTGGCAGGCCTGATTTTACCACTTGATACTGGCAGTATCCTGTGTACATGTGGCGATAACTGTGGCTGTCTCTAGTACCCCCTGGGCAGGCAGTATACCTGGCATTTAGACGGGTCCTGGCAACTCTCCTGGAAGATGCTGAGTGAGTGGTGCTGTACTATAAGTGAAGGCACAATGCCTGGAGCACAGAGGTAGAATGGGGCAGGAAATCTTAAATCTAGCTTAGAAACACAGCAGTAGGCAGACCAAACTGCTGGATCAAATAAAGTGTGTAGTGGTTCACAGTGAGAAGCGTCATGCTTGATAAGCAGATAAACTAGTGACTGCTGCTGGGCCAGAGCGCCTATCGTTTCACAGTGAGCAGAAACATGCCTGATAAGCAAACATGCCACTGACTGCTGCTGAGAAGTATGACTGAGAGTATTTTCATGAACGGATGCCAAGCTGCTATCACTATATTGCAGGCATGCACCTGACACTGGCCATCACTGCTGTGTCATCTTAGAGAAGTGGATTTAGTCCAAGAACACATCCATGAGGTGATCCGGAAGATGGGAGAACAGATGGCCCCTCACAACAGCTCTTTTCCCTCTGCAGGGGTGTGGGATGGCCCCAGTGGGACATCTGGGGACAAGCGTACCTTGATGTACTCGCTCCAGTGCTGCAGCAGAGCGTGCTGCCCTCCTTTCACCCGGCTGAAGAGCTGGTACATTTGTGTGAGGTCAGGCACCCTGTTCTCATCCAGCAGGTGGTCGAGCCCTTGTAGTGTGCAGAACAAAAGCAAGTCACAGCAGGAAGGCAGCGTTCGCGAGTCAGAACACACACTAAGTACATGGCTGGTCCTTGGAGCATATAGCAGCCACGGTGGCACACTTGTCTGATTAAAATGCTTGAGGTGCCTCATATAGGTGAATCCCATTTTTCTGAGTATGTATTATTTAGTTTCACTAAAGCCCTTATTTTACAAAAGTAATGAGTCAAAAACTATTTTAGACAAGTATGTGCACTGAGAAATTAATAATGCAAATTTTTTTCTATCAGTCAGAAAAACATTTGTTAAAAGATTGTTTCAGGAGCTGGAGAGATGGCTCAGCAGTTAAGAGAAAGCACGTGCTGTTCTTGACCAGGTTTGGTTTCCAGTACATACATGGTGGTTCACAACCATCTCTAACTCCAGTTCTAAGAGATGCAATGCCCTCTTCTGGTCACTGTGAGCATTGCACATATGTGGTGCACATACATACATGGAGGCCAAACATATACATAAAATAAACCTAAACTGAAATTAGTTCAAGTTTTTAGTTGATTGATTCACATAATTAATTGTTAGACAAATAAGTATTTATCTGATATTGTATTCAATATGGCATTTTAGAATTTTCACTCAGTTAAGTTTTTTTCCTTTGTATCCCAGCTGTAGTCCCTTCCCTCATTCCCTCCCAATCCCAACCTCCCTCCCTCATCTCCTCCCTGCCTCTCTCTAAGTCCACTGATAGGGGAGATCCTCCTCTCCTTCCATCTGACCCTAGCTTATCAGGTCTCATCAGGACTGGCTGAATTGTCTTCCTCTGTGGCCTAGCAAGGCTGCTCCTCTCCGGGGGGTGGGAGGGGTATCAAAGAGCCAGCCACGGAGTTCATGTCAGAGACAGTCCCTGTTCCCCTTGCTCCCAGGGAACCCACTTGTCAGTTAAGTTTTATAATTTTATTATTTCACATTATTTAAGTATTTTGCCTGTAAGTACATGCACCACGCTTACACAATGCCTGTAGAGGCCAGAAGTGGGCATCAGAGAAGCTACCTGCAGACCTGGAGGACTTGGGCTCTCCAACTACGGAGCCACAGGGTCTCCACAGCGTCGGCACACACAGGTGTGTACACACTGTGCTAACCTAGAGCTCTGGCTCCTTGGTATGTCAAGATTACTTCTCAGCCACACACAGAAATAAGCTTTCACTTTTGTAATTGTTTGTTTTGTTTTTCAAGACAGGGTTTCTTTGTGTAGCAAGCTCTCTGGCTGTCATGGATTTCTTTTGTTGACCAATCTGGCCTTGAACTCACAGAGATCTGCCTGCCTCTGCCTCCCAAGTGCTGGAATAAAAGGTATGCATTACCAAGCACAGTAAAATACCTTTTTCTTTTTCTTTTTTTTTTAAAGATCCTCTTATTTATTTTATGTATATGATTAGCCTATCTGCCTTTGCCCAGTGCTGGGATTAGACAGTGGCCCGCCACACTTTGCCTCCAATTCTGACTTTTTAAGAGCACCCAACACAAATTCTGAATGCATCTGCTTTTAGGTAGATGAGCACAGCACTGAGGGAGAAGATGCACATGGGTAGGTTTTTGAGTGGTGTCATGGAGAAACCCTGTAGCCAGGTTTTTCACTACTTTGTGAGTTCCTTTGTATTTCCTCCATCCTTCTCCACCCTTATTAACCCACTGACACTAGATAGGAGAGGAAAAAAAGAGAAAAAAGGGGGCAAAATTTATCATTAGACTAATTCCTGCAGATTAAGGAAATCTGAGTTTCTTCGTCAGGATATCTAATTTCTTATTTCTTTGCGCATGGCTACTTGACAAACTGTAACCAGCCAGCAGCCATCCAGGCAGCAGCAATCCCACCTCTTAGGGGCCTTAGCATTTATATATCCTCTGAAAAAATTCCCAGAATTCCAAATGCAGAAACTATCTACAGCCGGCAAAACCAAGCCCCTGCCAGAGCATAAGGCAAATCACAGTCAGCTGCTGCAAAGCAGCCCATAGCCCTACACCTGGGACTGAAACAAAAATCTATTCCCATAACATTTCTGTGTTTTTAAAAAGATTTAAAAATGTTTTTTATTTATTTTATTATTATTTTTTTAATTTCTCACTACAAAACCCATCCATCCAGTGGAGCCACAGACTTTGGTGCTTAGGCAGCTGTCTGGCCTGGGTCTTTCTTTAGGCAATTGCAGGATGACCTCACAGGACTGCTCTACATAAGGACAGCCTGTGGCAGCAGAGGCCTGGCACGTTAGTTCTCCTGGCTTTACCTGGCTCCTGTATCAAAATCCTACATGTGTCTTGCAGAGACCAGCGCCAGCACTAGGCAAAGCAGAATCTACCTGATGCTGGCAGGAGTGGTGCTTTTTCGAAAGGAAACTTTTCCTTCAGACATTCAAAGCTCAGGAGAGGAGCTACAGTTTCCCACTACAACTAAGTGACTTTAAATGGCGACACAGAACAATAAAACTACATTGGTATCCAAGTGTTAGAAAAAAGGGGCTGTGTTCACTGTAATTTCTGGAGCTATAACTCACTGTGAAGGTGAAAACAAACAAACAAACAATGGAGACTCAGCTGAACATGTCAACACGAAAGCCAAAAAGTACAAACCATAAGAAGTTGGATGGCAGGGGCCTGAGGAGATGGCTCTGTGGTAAAGAGCACTGGCTGCTCTTTCAGAGGACCCAGCACCCACATGGCAGCTCACACCTGTCTGTAACTCCAGTTCCAGGGAATCTGATACCCTCTTACCAATGCACATAAAAAATAAAATTAAATAAATAATTTTTTAAAAAGTGGATGGGAGATGAAAATACAACAGTTTATGGCTTTAATATTATGTGCAACTAGGTGTAATACCCTCTAAAGATAGCCTTTAAGACAGATACATTTATAAACCCTAAGTTGTAACAGAGTAACTGGTTATATTTAGAGAGCTCCTCCTATAGCTATTATGAAGACAACAGAGCTATCAATCAAGTCCTATCCCTTTCCAATTAAATCACCCTTTGGAAGAGCGTAGGTTTCTGTGTATGCTCATGGTAACTTAGTGTATAGTTTATGAAGAACTAGAAGAGAGGAGACTGAAGCTGACAAATGAAGAAATGGCAGAGATGAAGATGCTGATGGCTCTTATTTAATCAGCATGCTGTGCATGCATTGAGATGCTGCGCATAAGTGCTCTACATTACGGTACTCCATAAGTGGGAATAATTATTTCACAAATGAAAAACCTTCCTTCGTAGTTTAGCATGCCAAGCAGGGCTGAAAACCACCAGTATACAATTTTCTCTCTCCCTCCCTCCCTCTCTCCTCCCCCCTCACCCCCAGACAGGGTTTCTCTGTGTGGCCCTGGCTGGAGCTCACTCTGTAGATCAGGCTGGCCTTGACCTTAGAGATTCACTTGCCTCTACCTCCTAAATTCTGGGATTAAAGGCGTGCGCTACCACTGCCAGGCCAACATACAGTTCTTGAATGTTTAGTTAAAAGGAGGAGGAGAAGAAAAAGGCCCAAGTTACAAGCCAAGTGTGTGGTGCACACCTGTGATCTCAGCTCTATCACTTAACCATGTATTCCTTTGCTGGCTAATACACTCATTAAACAAGTGTCACAATAATTTGTCCTACAAAACGAACAATTTCTCAAGTTATATACAATGCTCCCAAAGTTACAGATTAGAATTCAGTTTAAAATCATCCATGATTGGGAAAACCTACCTTTCTGCAAAATTGCTGTCAAATGTTCTCCTAACAGCTGTTTCTCCACACAGGCAATTAAGGGTTTCCTGTAAAAGCAAAACAGAATGTCAGCAGCAGAAGCTGGTTAGCTACCAAGGTGAGAGAGAGTTAAAAGTCATAGCAGGCAGCCTACAGCTAAGTGGACAGACAAGGTTTCTCTGTGTAGCATTGATTGTCCTAGACTTACTTTGTAGATCAGGCTGGCCTCAACCTCACAGAGATCCACCTGCCTCTGCCTCCCAGAGTGCTGGGATCACAGGCGTGTGCCAGTGGCCTGACTTATTAAGCCAATTGTTATTATTTCTTTTGCTCAAGATTCCAAAGACAGGTTTCATTTCAATTTATTTTTTCATGAGGCAGATCTCAGTACACAGCCCAAGCTGGCATTGAATGCCTGGTTTTTTTTTGCCTCTGTAACTCAGCGCTGGGATTTTGGGCATTCATCACCACAGGCCCTTGCAGCAACATTTCTACACACACTTTGCTGAATTAACACAGCAGGTCCATAGGAAAGGCCAGAACCAGTCATCAGTGAGCACCTGAGGAGTCTGCCCAGGTGGTGCAGGCACATGTGTACTGCACCTTGGGTTCTTTACCTCTGCCCGTCATGGTGTGGCCCTTGGTGTCACTTGCTGAAGCCTCCCGAACTGTAGACAGTCTAGAGCCCTGCAGAGGGAGCCTAGTGAAGCAGCCCAGAAGCCAGCAGGGCACTGCCAGCAGTGCAGTCGACAGTCCTGTTGCTTATGCCTACTGAAGTGCTCTGGTCTGTATTTTCCGTCATGCTGACCTGCTACTACGCTGAGCTACCACCAGGCCCAGCATCCACAGGGTTAAGTATTTTCTGTGGCAAACTACGAACTCCCTCACAGTTTAGACTGACCTCTCTCCTTCATCACTGCTCACAATCTTCCTGCACTTACTCTGCCTTCCACTGTGTTCTCAGCCTTGCTCCTCACCTCTATATCACAGGAGGGACCTAGAGATTGGCCCACCTACTTTTTGTCACATCTTCTTCTCCAGGTCCGAGACACACTCCTACAGCTCCATTCCTCAAACTCCTACAGCTCCATTCCTCAAACTGACCACCTCCACCCCATGACTACTGGGCAAGATTCTGCTCATGGAAATAGCCTGCTATGAGGTCTGGGCACAGGAGCACCACACAGAAGAGAGCAGTGGGAAGTGTGGCCTCACCACTTCAGTCACAGGTACAGAAATGGTGTTCCTGGTGTTCTCTCTTTCTCCATTCTCCTTACCCTGAGACAGGGTCTGTGCTGGAACTTACTATCCAGACCAAGTCAGCCCTGACCTCAGAGATCCCTCCTTCCTTGGCCTCCCAGTGCAGGGATTACAGGTGTGTCCCACCACACCAGCCTCCTAGTTTTCTCTTATTGTTTAGAACCCATTTTCTCTCTTCAGAAGATCACAGAGAATCTGTTAAGAAAAATGAACTTGAGACGTCTCTCAAGGCTTCGTTTTAGAGTTTATAAGGAGCACTACTGGGGTTCAGCACCTAGCACAAGGTTTTTAATTGTGCACTGTGCACATCCCACAGCATGCCGGATGCCCGGGGAAACCTTTGGGAATCAGTTTTCTCCTTCTGCTATGTGGGTCTTGGGGATTTAGCTTGGGTGGTCAGACTTGGCAGTAAGTCATCTTTTTTTTTTTTTTTTTTTTTGAGGCAGAGTCTCTGTGTAGCCTTGGCTGTGGCTTTGCACTCAAGAGCTTCACCTGCCTCTTGAGCATTAGGATGAAAGGTGGCACCACTATGGCAGCCTCTATAAGGAACTTTTCAACCTATTTAAATCTCACAGAACCTCTGGTAAAAGGCCTCCATGAAATATCCCACCCTCCATGAAAATGGAGTTCAGAGATGTGAGTGGCCCACGGCCACCACTTTTGAGGGGAGCCCAGTATGGCCGCTGCTTCTCCCTGGTTGCTTCTGTTCAGCACCCTTTTGACTGTAGCCTCCTTTTAACTCCTCTAATACGTGGGAGTGTGATGAACACATCAATATCCTGAGCCACCCAGCACCCCAGTGCAGCTCGGGACAAGGACACACGGCAGCCCTTACTGGAAAGGGAGAACACAATTTCCTTAAAGGTGCTGTTTCCTGCACTAACATGCTGTCTCCTGAGACCCTGACCCTTTCTTTCCTTTTGTCCCCAAACTGACAAGGACTGGAGCTGCATGGGTTCCCATGTCTCCTCTGTGCCCTCTCCATGTATCATCTCCTCACAGCAGTATACAATTCATGTCATGCACAAACACACACGTTCTCTCCCTTTTTATTTCCCTAGCTGCTCATCAACTAGTCTAGAGGAAAGAGACAAATCAGAAGAGAAAAAAGTGTACTGTGTCATTAGAATAATGGCCGCACAAGACTTCTAAGCATGCTTCATAACAGGGGGTGGAGATGAGTTGGCAGTTAAAGAGTGTGCATTGCTCTTGCAGAGGCAAAGAGTTCAGGACCCAGCACTCACATCAGGTGGCTTATAACCACCTATACCCCTGGACTCCTCAGGCACCTGTATATAACCACAAGCACATACCCACAAACTGCACATAATTAAAAGTAATAGAAGTAAGCCTTTAAAAAGCAAAAAGCATATAAGTGCAGAGTCTCACGTTCTATCCCGCAAGCAAAGCGCTCAGATGCTAAGGGTGTCATTCTCCTTGATGAGCCCACTCCTGGTAGCATGTGTTATGACATACAGTTTGTGATCACAGAGCTCAGACATGTTATAAGCAAAGCACGGCTTTGGGAGCAGAGTCGCCTCAGAGTATTGGGTGAATAACCAAAGATGTGAGCTATTCCAATACGAGCCAGAGTACGTGGCCTATGAGAAGCTGAAAGGCATTCCGTGATGGTGCTTACTGTGTGCTGTGGTCTAAGTAAGTGATCACTCGGTCTGCTTCCTCTTCTAGACGCTTACTCACATGGTTAAGGTATTCTGGAACCTTCCAAAAAATATTTAACACATCAGTGACAAAAACATTTCTCACATTATTCATAAATAATTTTCCTCATAAAAGTGAAAACAAAAAGCAGTGAACACATCAAAGTCAAACATTAATAGATTGCCGGGAGTGGGCAGGGGGGAGGACGTGTGAAGCAGCAACTAGGTGGTTGAGAATCACCCCTAAGATTAGGGCCCAAGTTGCACTCACTGCTTACTGCAATGTTGGGAGACCCCAGTGAACCCATATTGGGTGAGTTACCAGTAGTACCTGGGTAGAAAGCCCAAAGCTTACTGGCAACTGGGAACCCACATGGAACTGTCAGATGTCAGAGGTGACACCCTCCCTCCCCTGTGGCCACAGAGACTGCAAACAGACATCAGATGTCCAGGGGTGAGCAAAGTCCTTACGGGACCTGACAGCACAGCTGCAGCTATGATGTGACAGGCTGGGGCTCACGTGTAAGGAGTAAGTGGCACTGTGGAAGTGCCCAGGGCTCCCTTCAGTACTGGACTCCAATACCTGTAAAACTGCCCAATGGGTCTGGGGTGATGCTGCTATTAAAAATGCATCTTCACATATGTTGTTGGGAAGATTTCTTTACCAATGTTTTACAAGATGAAAGTTTTGATTTTTTTTTTTATTTCTCTTTCATATTTAGGATTTACATGTTATCCTCTTGCTTGGCATGTGCTCCTTTGCTATTTCAGAGAGTACTTAGAGGGAGGGGAAACAGAAGGCAGCTCCTAAGGGAAAGAAATGAACTGCTTCCTACAGCAGTTTGTCCCCGGGGAATTCGGGAGACCCTGGCAAGTATGCGCATACAGAAGCACGCAATCCCCACGAGCCGCCCCAAGGAGTGGGCAAAAGCAAATGCAAGCAGTTGCACATCTCACCTCCCTGTCTTGCATCAGCCTCTGGCCTTCTGCGGCGTATAGACAGTTAGTCTCTTCTAAGAACTTCAGTTCAAACGAGTCTTTATACACCTAGGGAACGAGTGGTTACTGACAGGCTCCAGCACAGGAACCCGCCTTTTCAAGCACTTGGAGTCAGCAGGCTGCAGCTTGTGGTCACCATGTGCCACTGTTCTCGGGAAAACTTTTCCTACCAAGGCAGGGTCCTGGGTCTGCCCGCAACACTCATGTTTATTTAGCCTCTGCACTTTGGTACTTGATTTAACCTTTGTTTATGGTGTATTTTCCATACAATTTAGCATTTTTCTCATCAGTATTTTATTTTATGGCTCATGTGTAGTGTGCCATTAGCCTCCATCATTCTCTCCTTAAGGACTAGAGAATCACATTTTCAACTTTTGTGCTCCTATTCCCCACTGACATCTCTGAAGCCTGAGTTTACTTTGGGGAAGGTACCTGCAGGTGGCCACCACAAGCTCAAGACCACAGCCTCACCTGGAGATCTGAGAGCATGCTTAACAGGCTCCGAAGCAGGCTCCTGTCCACAGCCTCACCGCTTCGCTCACGCCCGATCAGCAGCAGGATCCCGTCGATGGTCTTACTCTGCACCATCCTGTCACTGATGATATGGTTCCTAAACAGCTCTAGGCCCATGTCCCTGACAGAGAAAGCACAACAAGGCTTTGGTTCAGTCTTGGATCTTTAGAACGTCACTTGTAGCACCCCAAACTGCTGTTTGCTAGCTAAGTGTATGCCCAGTGCTTGAGAAGTCCTGTTACAAGTGCTTGTCTGGCCGGTCCAGGAAGCCTGCTGCCACCCTAAATCAGGATGCTTCCTAGGCAGGTCAAGCTGACCACCCTGAGGAGGTAATGAGATAGCTCGTGCCACCCAGACACCCAATAATCAAACTGCTTTTGTTCAATCTTCTGTCTTTGACCCATGGCTCACCATTCTTCTTGAGTGTGCCACAAAGGTGTCAAGATCACCACTACATCTGCTCTCTCTAGATCCCTCCTCTTTCCTGTACTGCCCAGCAACCCTCTCTTTAGTGTTTGGTTGTTTCTACAAAAAGCAGATCTGAAATGACTGCAAGTTAACTCTACCTCCTCAGCTTGTAGCCCAGAGGTCTCGGAAGTCTGTGCGTGAAGGCACCACTCTGCCATAGGAGACAGCAGGTCTGCATCAGGCCCAGAAGTGGGGGTCTGGGGTTGGGGCAGACTCACCAGATAGAAGGCAACATGGAGTTCTGGAGGACATAAGTGCGATCCAGAAACAGGAAGATGCTTCTGACCATGATCTGAAGAGCAGAAAGGAGTACCACTCACACCCCTCTTCCCTCGTTCTCTCACTCATCACTTGAGATTAGACTTTTTGGACCATCCCACATTAGCTGCCTTGAATTTAACAATCACCTCTTGATGGAAAACCTTCATATGTCAAGACCCTCATTTTTATAAACTTGTATTAACTTTTTCTTCTGGTATTTTCTATAGAATACAACAGCCCAGACTGTGGGGATTTAAAAAACACATCACCTTAAGGAACTCGAAAATTTAATTATCTCCTGACTGAAGCTCCTGACTGAATACTAAAGTCTAGTCTGTCTTTCTTGTTTTTTTGTAATGGGGGTGGGGTCTCATGGCCATACACTTCCTATTTTCTTATTTCTAGTCCCTAAAAGTGGCAATCACAGACACATATAGAACCTCTATTGCTGGCTTAAATTCTCTAACAATTAGGTCTGGCTACACGGTCTTGGGGCTCTTGGACTGCAGACAATCAGTTGTCTTCTCCCTTTGCTGCTAAAGCCATGTGCTTACCAGATGTAGCGGACTCCACCTTCTGGTGAGGCTTGCTGACATCTGAAAACACTTTCCCTAGTGGACATTCTTGTTTTTTACATCCACATGGCTCAAAATGCTCATCTTCTGCTCCTCATCTTTAGAAGACAAGCATTCAGGCTACTTGAAAGAGCCATATAAACTATCTTCTCTCACAGGTCACCCACAGCTGGGCCACCCAAAAAAATCACATGTGTAAAGTCAAATTAGACCTCTGCCATCTAGTCACAGTGAGGGACTGGAACTTAGGCCATACTGCAGTTAAGACACCTACAACTTCCTTTGAGGACTTGGGGAAACTCTTCCTACAAGCACACAATGACTGTTGACCTGGAGGCAGAGCTGGCCAGCATCTCCTCCAAGAGGCTGAGCAGCTCACCTTTCCACTTTGTTCTACTGCTCAATGAGGTGAAGGGTCCCTGAGCTCAGGCCGTAAGTTGGTGGAAATGCAGCTGTGAAGAGCTCACCTTCATTCTGCAGAGGCTTGAAAGGCCAAAGTTCAAATGAGCAGCTACGAGCGAACTAACGCGTTCACAGTAGCACTGGTGGAGAACCAAGGCCCAAGGGCTGCAAACTTACCATTTGTCTGCAGTGGTCTTGCCAGCATGTGTTAATCTTCTTTAGAAATACAACGCTGTCTAGTGAGTCTGTGCACACCTGCTAAGGAAACTTCAAACACACCAGTCCATCCCATTTTTACAACTCTCACTTTAACCTCAATACCCTTCCCTGCAGATTTTCTTCTGCTAGTAAGACTGAAAGGTCAAACTATATAGTCGGAACACTGTGTTCCCCTAAATCCAGTGCAGACCTAATCCTAAGGCAACAGTACCAGGAGGTATATAAGACACCCAAGACAGCTGCCTCATCCTATCTACAAACAGGAAGCTCTTAGCAGATGGAGCTGACTAGTACATGGGTCTTGGACTTCCATGTTGTGAGGAGTAAACACCTGTGGCTAATAAGCCAGTTTACAAACAGACCAACAGAGACCCACAGCTCCCAGACCAGGAATGTGAATTCCAAGCCTCTGCTCACTGCCATCTCCTGCCCTGTTTGTAGTAACCTACCTGACCCATCCCATCCCCTTGGATCTGTGTCTTACTGTTCCACTCTGGCTTCCATTCTCTCCTCTCTTCTCTGCAGGGATACTTTCTGTTCCTGCCAGCTGACACAAACAACCAGGGCTGAGTGCTTCATCTGGGTGGCAGGATTTTACCCCACTGAGCGCCAGGACCGAACATAACTCTACAGTGGACCTTCTGGAGCTGATGTCTGGTGGGGCTAGAGTGTTTTATAGTCAATGAATATAAGAGCAGGGAACTGGCAGCTCAAGAGTGGTAGAAGTTTGCTCAGTAAAAACTTAGAAGACTAACACAAAGTTGCATCCATGACCAGCGAAACTCTCAGGAGTGCTTATGTATGTTTGGGATTTTGTGTGTGTGCTTTTGTGACAGTCTCACTCTAGCCAAGACTGGCCTTAAATAAGGCCATCCCAGTCTTCCACATGTTGGGATTTCAGGTGTAAGTCACCATACTGTGCTGATGTTTATTTTTGAGTCAGTAACTTGACTTACAACCTATATTGGCATTGAACTTTCTGCCTCAGTATTCCCACAGATGAGATTACAGCCCATGTGCCAGTATACACAGCTTACGATAAGACTTAAATTATTTTTGAGATAAGGTCTCACTACGGCTGGCCTGGAACTTGCTATTAGGATAGTCTATAGTATGTATGTATGTAGTACATGTGTGTAGTGCCCAACGAGAGCAGAAAGGAGCATTGGATCCCCTGGAACTGCAGTTACGGGTGGTTGTGAGCCACCATGTAGGTTCTGGAAACCAAATCCCAGTCCTCTGCAAGAGCAGCAAATGCTCTGATTTTTTTCAATTATTAGAAAATTCTCAAATGACTTAGTTTTTTATTTGTATGTAAGGGTGTACTGGTGCCAGAACCCAGGGAAGCCGGAGGTGTCACAGCACATCACCTAGAGCTTAAGTAAGTTGCCTGACATAGGTCCTGGGACTTGAGCTTGAGTCCTCAGCAGGAGCAGCAAGTGCTTTTACCAATGAGCCACCTCCCTAGCTCCTATGAAATACTTTTTAAATGTGCAAAATGGTTTTAAAATAAAGATACCACAATGTGGGTTTGTAGAGACAGGGTTTTTCTTGACTATTCTCATTTGATCTTCAAGCTTCCTAACACAGAAAAAGCAGTCCACGTAGGTGGAAAGCACCAGATGCCCTGTCTGCCACTTACAGCACACAGCACCATCCATGTCAATGAGTTCAAGTGCAGTGGCACACTCAGCTCACATGAGGAAACAGCACACCAGATGGAAAAGAAACTTGGTAAGTGTGCCACAGCCGGGTCAGAGAAGCACCAGCTCTTCAGTGAGTCAAGGGCAGCTGGTAGAGGAAGATGATACTGGCCAAGCCTCAGAAGGGAAGAGAATGCTCAGGGAGACAATAGAGGAATAGGCACATCTGTGCAGGTGACCCTAACCATACAGGGTCACACAAAGAGGTCTTGTTTCTCACTTCCCAAGTCTCAGGAAGCATATTCACACACTTAGACAGTCAGAGTAAAGGCCTGTCAGGTCAGTGACTAGCACATTAGCCTCAAGAGAATGCTATGATGGTAGAGCACCATTTGAGGAAATTACATGAAGTCTGGGCAAAACATGACCAAGATCAGCCAGAGGACATTCAATTCAGGAGGCTGAGAGATGCCACAGGCCTGGCGAGGACCTGCAAAGTTCCTACTACGCTTATGTTGGCCAGCGTGCTGTAAGGCAATGAGCCTGCACAGGCCTTTACGCCTAAGATGGAATTAAACTGACACTAGCCCATCAGATGCTGCCAGGAAGCGCAGGTGTCACCAATAAGCACAGGGAGTTGGACCTGGCCTAGTATCTTTAAGACGCAAGGGTCCAGCATCAAAGTTCTCTAACAGAAGAGTTCTGTTAAGGAATCCAGGTCTCCAGATCAACCATTTTCTGGTATTTTCCATGGAAAACAGTACAGAAGAGTATACTATCACCGTAGAGCATGCTGTTGACTAAGATCCTACTCAGCCTGATAGAATTCGGCCAGTTCTAGGACACAAGGCTTAAGGTGTCCCCATGAGATGAGTAATTCTAGGCAGTAAGATGCACAGGTATCAAAAGGGGCTGTTGCGGCTTCTGCTGGGGCAGCTTCCTGGTGGCCGTTCTTGTCTCATTTCAGAGAAGGACCAATCCCTGCAAAGGACTCACACTCATGCAAGTGTGAGTGAGATACACCCTTCATGGTATAAGCCAAGAATGCCTACAATAGACCATGAAGAAAACTGCCAACCACAACAACCATTTAAAGGAAAGCAAAAAGAAAGTATGTACTGGAAGACCAATATAAATAGGTGACCTATACCCCAGAGGGTATCCACTGTAATGCACAGTGCCAATCCCCAGGGCCCCGTTCTGTACTCACTCTGACCCATTGGTTGCTTGGCTCCAGCATCTCAATACTCTTGCTATAGTGGCTGAGAAAATCATCTTACAACACTTATCTGTTTAAGGCTATTAATTACCATTTTCCCCATTAGTCAACACATCCCACTGGGCCACAACTGTGCACTACCTGACCCTCAGCACAGCATGGGGCCAGTCACACTTCAGGTCAAAGGTGAGCTTTCCTTTTCTGGAAGCCTGCGCAGCAACTGCCAATTCCTGGCTAGAGGGCTCTTTTCCCTCTGCCTGCCCTGCTTCTGCATAGGCTGTTCAACAGCACCATCTCCTTGCTGGGCCTCCTGCCCTTCAGCAGTTCCCTCCCCAGGCAGATGGCTTACATTCCTTTATGTCATGAGGTGCCCACGGCCTTTTGTTACACAAATACCCACCTTTGCTATCTTCATTAAAGGGAAGTTCTAAGGCTGAAGTCTGTGTTGCTCCCAGTCCCTTTCCCCAGTACACACTATGATGCCGGGTGGCACATAGCAGCTACTTTGGAAATGTGTTGGCTGGTGAAGGTTCTAGGCTGTCCCATCATTCTGTGATCTTCACACGATGAATTTATCGAGCCCTAGCTTAGGAACCATTAAGTAATCTCGGTGGCTTGGACAGCTTAAAGATCAACTTTTTGACGGCATATCCAGAATCAAATGCAGTCTGTGACCAGGACTGCACGCCAGGCTGTGCACAGGTCTTAGGTAGTTCTTAGGTGCAAGTGGTACACACTTTGCACTCCTTCATGTTTACTCTGTCTGGTTACATGCACTGTCCTTCAAGGCCCAATTCAGTGGTATCTTCACCATGCCATGCTCCTGTGGGGTCTCTGCCTGATTTCTGTTCTGCTGTTGTTAGCTGCAAATGTCTAGGTTCAAGACACATTGTCACTAATGTATTACTGCCTTTCCCCTGTATAACAAATCATAATTTTTGCAATCCTGGCTTGTTATCAAGAAACACATGTCTCTACCATAGGGCTGTGATTCTTTGGAGGATGGAAATCAGGCACACAGCCACTTTCCTATAATCCAGGATCAAGACACTGGGTAGGAAACAAAGGCTTGCTAAATGTGTGAACACTATGGTCAACTCCCAGAGTGGGATTAATTGGCAGAAAGTATAATTAAAGCAGGTAATCAAAAAGTCCTTTCCAGCAAAATGGGAGTAGTGCAAAAGAATTATGAGCTGACCCTGATGGGTGCTGGAGTCCTAGAACATGGCTGCACTGCGTCACTTCTGGCCTAGCTGTCAGGCTCCTCCAGAAGTCTGTGTGGGGCAGATGTTCCATATGCTCCACAAGCATCTCCTGAGAGAAGAGTGTGTAGCAGCAGGCTCCTCCAGGGATGTGGGCACTGTCATCTTGCACAACCTTGCAGTTATTAGCTCAGACCACTTGCTGGGGAATGTAGAGGCATCCTGCTAAAAGCCATGTAGCGGAAATGGAGATGGCTTCCAACCTGCTGTGGGATGCCAGTCATGTAGGCTCCGTGTAGACATCTCATTTAGAGCATAAGGCCTCGCTCGGTGTGCAGCAACACTGCTTGCTGCTCTTGCTGCACTGCTGGCAGGACTGCTCTTCCTTCGATGAAAGCCATAGGAAGAAAAAAGATTTCCTGAACCAGGAGAAAATCTTGATTTGGCAGGTTCTGGGATTTGTTTTAGACAAAAAAGCATGGAGCCAAAGAAGTCAGCATGGATTTTACACAGAACAGAGTTTATGCCTTAAAACTGGCAATGGGTTTGAGGGCCAGTCTTATCAGGTCATACAGATGTCCTTGTGGGCATGAGTCATAGATGACATGACGGCAAACCCTAAGATGCCCTCTGCCCAGCCCTGTGTACAGTTCATGCCTGATTAGTCCCTTCTTAACTGAACCCCACAGCCACCACTCCTTTGTCTGCTTCTGTCCCGGAAGGTACAGTCTCAGACCAGACAGGCAGGTTCTCCTGCCTGCCCAGAATAGTACACAATCCACCAGGAGAAACTGGATGCAGCAAGAACCGGAACACAGGCCTTGGGGTTAAGCCAGATCCACTATGGCAGATGTTAAGTAGGTATCTTGTTCCTGCAGCTACCAACCTGTGGGAGCCAGGGAAGACCCACCCTCAGATGAGAGCCTTCCCAACACACTGACGAGGGCCTATAAGACCCTGAGGAGAGAAATTACAAGTTTTACCCTGACTGCTGACAGACACACCCCACGAAAACAATGGTATGATAGTCATATTTGTGGAGATTTATCACATATCATAGAAAATGAATGCGTATGGTTTTTATTAAAGGACAGAAATTAAATTTTTAGACATTTTCAGAAATTTCCCTAAATATTCCAACTAGATGCAGTGAGGCTGTTTCCCTTGACTCATATCAGTAATTTAAATGATAAAATTTTCACTAAAAATTAATGAATTATGAAACAAACAGGCCATTTATTCTATAAAAAAGGACTTAAAACCTGTTATTTAATATTAAGGATATTATGCCTTTAACCTATTTTAAAAAGATTTGTGTAATAAACAGAAACATCACAAACCAAAAAACAAGCAAAGTAAAGAAAGGATATTCTCTGAACGGAAGGATCTGGGCTTGGACATGGTCTTCACAGACCTGGCGCAGCTGTTTGTAGAGTGTCGGCGAGACTTTGTGAGAACAAAGATTTTCAACAGCCTACAACAAAGGGAAAGGAGATTATTGAGTATGAGAGTCAATGTTCTCTGAAAAGCCCTGCAGCGGTGATGCCACTTGGCATTTCAGTTGCCTAAAGCAAGCCCAGAACTATGGGCGCTTAGGGCACTTGTGCTGCACACCATGATGGCAAAGGCCAACAGTAATGGGCTCAGACTGACGGCATGCTACACCTACCATCCCTTGGGAGGCCTGGCACCTCAAGTCTCCATTTTTGCATGAGTTCAGTTGTTTCTCAATCAGGCTGCACAACAGTACGGGACTCTAAAGCAGGTTCAGATCTTGTGGCCATTTTCTAATTCTCTAGGCTGAGGTGAGGTACACATTTATCCTAAAAATGACTGTGAAACCCAAGCAGTAACAGACCTTTGCTCGAGCATGGCAGAGACTCCATCAACGTGAGTGGAAGGTGGAAGAACTATGATTCCTGAGTGACGTAGGCCAAGCTATGCTAAATCCTGTTTCATGTTTTTCGAGGCAGGGCTTCTCTGTGTAGCCCTGGCTATCCTGGAACTCGCTCTATAGACCAGGCTGGCCTCAAACTCAATGATCTGCCTGCCTCTGCCTCCCAAGTGTTGGGATAAAAGGTGTGCACCACTACCACCCAGCAAAAAAGAAACTTTTGAAGCAGAAAAAAATTTAAGTATTTGTAACCACTGAAAGAAAATATACTCTTATCAGTTGTAATGGATCCTTCTCAAATCTCATATACATGTCAGAATCTCATGCAAGTGTGAAATATGAACAAAAGTGTTTTCTAACATAATGGTTTTAGAACCACTTAAAGTTTGAGGATAGAAAGAACAGAGAAACTTTCCACCAGCTTTTTTTTTTTTTTAAAGCACACTCGCATCTTATAGAAGCAGTTCTGCCCCAGAACTGATCATGAGCCATTCCACACTTACAAGTACAAAGTCATTTTTTACACACATATATGCCTATGTACTTCTTTTTTGTAAAGATACAGTTTGTGTGTGTGGTATACTATCCTTCATAAAATAGCAATTTGTAAGGAACATTTTCCTTCTTCCTCCTGAGACAGAGTCTCACTATTCAGCACTGCCTGTCATGGAGCTTGCTATACAAAACAGGTTGACCTAGAACTTAGAGATCCCCCTGCCTCTGCCTCCCACAGTACCAGTATATGAGTTGGATATACTGCCTCCCATAGTACCGATTCCTGAGTTGGAGGCAATAAGCCTAACCCCCTTTCCCCAGCTGTGACATGTTATCCCTGTCACATACTACTGACATGACACACCTAAGACTTGCTTTGTTTTTAATATTAAGAATACCTTAAAGCAGATGGCAACCCACAGGTGGCACAGACTTGTGGCACTGACTTACCTCAGACTTGTGGCCTGAGTACAAGTGTGTGTTACCATACCTAGTCCTTGAGATTGTTTCTAAATGTCTTCTCGTGATGTATTGCTACAACACCTGTCAATTAGGAAAAAAACCTATGGCCTGTGGCTGAGGCAGGAAAACAGGAGGGTGGGAACATATGCCAGGCAGAAAGGACTCTGGGAGAGAGCCAGGTGCTTGAGATTGTGTTGGCAAGATGTGAGGAAGATGGAGGCATGGTGCCTGAGTTCAGGTAACCAACCATGAGGCAGAAAGTAAATTAGTGTAAGTTAATATAAACTTAATATTTTAAGTTGTGAGCTAGTCAGAGAAGAGCCTAGCTACATGGCCTAAGTATTTGCTTAATATTTAGTGAATCCCATTAGTCATTATTCTGGGAGCTAAGGGACGGGAGAAAAAAGCCACCTGAAACATAGTGGCATTCCTCTACAACATGTGGCGCTCAAGTGGACATCAATGTAAGAAAAGTCAACCTGGGCGAAGACAGTGTGCTATGGGCATTTAAAAAGGATCACTCCAGAGAAGCAAGATTCCAAAGGTGGAATGTGGTAGATTTTTGATTGTGCTTCTACCAGTTCTCCGCTGTTCTTCACATCAACTCATTCCTAACTATATACTGTTCACATATCCCCAAGGGTCACTTCTCACAGCAGACTACTGTGACCAACATACGGTGCCAGGGCCATAGCACTGAGGGCTGGCAAGCATGGGCTGTGGTGTCCAAGGCATCCATTCCCTCTCTTAAAAATCACCTGAGTGGATTTACTGCTACAGAAACAAACGTTTCCTGTGGCCCAGTGCAGTCACCTCTCAGGTGAAGAACACCAAAATGAAATGAGGGACTGTAGGCAGCTGCAGGCCAGGACTCTGCTGGTGCTCACTGAATGCAAATTCAAGTAGAGATCCTTGAGCTGGAGCTGAAGTCACAGAAGACAGAAATAAGAAATCATGGACTGTGTCACTGGATTCCCCGACAAAAAAGATACAAAGGCAAATAAGCCCCAGCTGCCTGGAAAGTCCTCAGGAAACTACCTAAAATACCCAATTACACCTGGACCCAGCCACTCCAAAGAGACATATGTGTGGCAGGGTAGGGCCCCAGGAAACCCTGGACTCACTGCAGAACACCAGAAAGGGACGCTGCCCGGAACCCAACAGTTCAGGACTGGTGGCACTTTCTGTGATAAGGATGGCCTGGGCTCACCAATTACTTTCAGGCTCGCCATCTCCCTCCCTATTCCTTCTCCTTACACCCATACCCCAACCTGGAGTAGGACTAGGATACTGGACCCCTCTAGATGCCCACCTGAAAGAAAATAACATAAAATGAAACCAGGACTCAAATCCAGGCAACAAGAAACTCAGAAGCCTCTCATCTGCATCTGTCACTACCTTCTGAATCTTCTGAATTTGAGTATGTAAGTCTTGACTCTTAAGAAGACTGAGGCAAGAGCTCAATACATACAACTGCTGAATAGGAGGCTGATAGACTATGACCATTTCTAGTAGGACAGGCAAGTCAGAGAGGGTATATTCTCTGCTTTTGTACTGGATTTACACTCTATTAATGGATGACTTCTTTAAAGGGGGCACAGAGTAATACTGATCTGTCCACCATTTCCTGAGCCTTTCCACATCAGTTTTAGCCAATCCTATCACTTACTTCTATACAAAATCACACTGCTTTCTTCTTAATTACCATGCCTGACAGGAATGAAGCTTTCTGGTCTGTTGTGCACTCACTCCAGCCCATAGCTAGGTTCTCCCTAAAGCATACACTCTGGAGAATTTGTTCTCAGGCTGTACTCCACCCCGGGCAATCTTCTGATGTGCACTAGAATGACCAAAGCCCAAAATTTGAGTATGTAAGTAACAGGAGTATGTCTTCTGAGTGGTTCAGACTCAGGTCTTCAGAAGCAAAGAGAAGACACCTGCACCTTCAAAACAACCTTGCTCAAGGGAAGCCAATACAGGGATGGGAAGCTAGGAGACCTCACCATGAGATGACAAACAGAATGTAAGTAGCAACCCAGTAAAGAAGTTTCTGAGCAGAGCCATAACCAGTGGCTCCTATGTTTACACTAGACTTCAAAACTAAATTTCCAGACTCTGGTAAAAGCTGGTACTTTCAGCTAAGATTCTGTGGCAGGGCGTGAAGCACACCTGGGAACAAAGATGGAGGAGTGGGTGAGCACACTGCTTGCCCTAGGCCAGAGCCACCCCTGCTTCAGCAGCACTGCTTTACAGAGGCCTAAGGCTGAGTCCTCACGGATGCTTAGTGGGATGAAGAGGTCACACCCAAGGACATATCACTGCATACATGGTGTGGAAAAGTGTCCCCACTGTTGGCACATCTGACACTGAATGGTAGAGTCCCTAAGCAATAGGACAGGAAGCCTTAGTAGCAAGATGTATTTTAACAAGTCAGAACTTCTGAGAATTCAGGTGCTTGGTGCAGTTCCTGCTTCTGGTCAAAATAACCAACAAACCAGACAGAGTACACGAAGCACTTTTGGGGGGCCTTGGACACTGGCTGGAAGTTGGTGATCGCTGGGAGGTTCCAGCTGTTCCAGCTTCCTACCCACTTTCCAGGCTGCAGTCAGGAGACGAGGACCTACAGGGGAGATTAAGTCTCCAGGAAGCCCCAGTATGAAACAAAGGGCACCCATCCTGGGGTGAGAAAACTATAAATGTCAAGGAAAAAAACCATCTGGAAGGGTGGAGGTAACAGTGTCAGAGTTCACAGATGGCCCGGAACAGTAGTTTTCCATATCCACAGCTAGAAACCACAGTCAAGGAACGGAGGTAGGTATGCTTCAACATAGGGTCAGTTAGCTCTGGATACAGCAATGCTTTGGCCTGGCCAGACCCGGCCTAACAAATCCTGAAAGCAAGACTTTCAGGATGGTCTCCAAGTAATTTAACTGTGGCCAGAATAAAGGCCAGGAATTTATAGTAATTAAAAAAATATCTGGCATACCATGTAGAATTTATAATGTTGAATTTCTAATCAAAGATTATCAGATTGTCCTTAATGGGGGAGGGAGGATCAAAAAGAATCAAGAACATAGTGGGTCAGGGTAAAACAACAGCCATCAACAAGACCCCATGTGTCTGAAGATTCAGCAGTTTCAGAAGGCTTCAGAATGACCAAACTGAATGACCACTCTCGAGAGTGAGGACCAGTGTGAGCCTCACACCACTGGCAGCATGGCAGATGAGGCATGGCTCAGGGTTCTCTCTGAAGACAAGAGGGCTGGTGTTCTTGGAGGGGGGGCTCTTGGGACAATCATTGTGCATGTAAAATCTTTCCATGAAGAGAACCAAGATGAGCCTGGAGAGATGGCTCAGCTGTTTGATATCCAGTACCCACTTGGCAATTCACAATTGCCTTAACTCCTGTTCTGGGGATTCGATGCCTTCAGTACTGTGTGCACTAGGTTTGGATGTGGCACATAGACATTCGTGCAGGAAAAACATTCATACACATATAATAACAACAATAAACAAAATGGCTCCATTAGGGAATTCCTTCAAACATTTAAGAAACAAACAACACCAATTCTATACAAGGAAAAGAGAATCATTTTAAATTCATAAGGCCAACATTACTTTGACATGTAAACTGATCAAAGACATAATGAGAAAATACATTAAGACAAAGTTAACAAACATTAACAACTCAACCCATAAAAAAGATAATAGAATGGGTATAATGGCAGACAGTTTAATTCCAGCAGCACTCAGGAGGCAGAGGAAAGTAGCTCTCTATGAGTTTGGGGCTAGCCTGATCTACATAGTGATCCAAGCCAAGCCAAGGCTACATAGTGAGACTATGTTTCAACAAACAAACAAACCCCGAAAGCATTTAAAATATAATACATTTAAGATGGAGCCTAAGCATGCAAGACTGTCCTTACATTCAAAAGAGGAAAAAAAAAATTGAGGAACATAATCAACAAACTAAGAAACAAACCACATAATTCCTCAATAGATGCTGAAATGTGCTTTCATTAAACTAGCAGCAGAAAGGACCCCCCTACATGGTATCACACCCAACAATGGTGAAATAAAAGATCTCTGAGACCCAAAGCAAGACAAGTGGCCTGCTTTCTCACTTCTAACCATTGTCCCGGATGTTCTTGCCTGTTCGGCAAGACAAGGCAAAGAAATAAGAAGCACAAAATTTAGAAAGGAAAAGGTTTATAGTTACACATGAGTGTCTGGGCAGAAGATCCAAGAGGATTTACAGAAAATCTGAAAACAGCCAAGTTAGAGGACAATTTCAATACATAAAACCAACAGTATTTCTATATAACGGTCAGAATCATAAATTAGAGCTTGAGGTAAGGTGAAAATTCCACAAAAGGTTTGTAACATCTGTACAACTGAAAGAAGAAAACATTGCTGAGAAATATTAGAAAGTCCCAACAGAACACAGCCTACCTCTAAGGCTGAGTCAACTCTTGCTGGTGATCTCAGAGTTACCACAATCTTAAAACCTTAGCTGGCTTCTTGAGGAAGTCAGAAAACAGATTCTAAGATTCATAAAGAAATGCTAAGGACCAAGAATAGCTGACACAATTGTGGAAAAACAAAGCTAGAGGCTAACCCTTCCTGATTTAATACCTTGTTACACCCTCCTAGATAGACAGCTGGCCTTGTCTTTGAGAAAGACAGTTAGGCAACCATATACCCAACACCTGGACATTTACAGAGAAAACACTGCATCTACATTTATATCTCAAATACAAACAGAAGTCCACATGATATAGATCACATATCTAAATGTAAAACTTTCAACTATAAATGTCTACAGGGAAATAAGAGATCTTAGATTAGGACAAGGATCTGTTGCTTCGCTTTTCAGAGATAGGGTCTGATATAGCTGGCCTAGAGCTGGCTAGTAGAAGAGGCTGGCCTTGAATGCCTGAGTCTCCTCTGCCTGCTCAGTGCTGGGATTACAGGAGTACTATGCCCAGCTACAAATAAAAGTTTAAAAAATAAAAGCTATAAAATAAAAGTTTACTTATTTTTTATTTTGGCAGATACTAAAAGCATAACCTAAGCTGATACACTTGACTTCAAATTTTAAATCCTGTTCTTCAAAGGACATAGATTAGGTAAGAAATAAGTTACAGACTAGAAGAAAATATTTGCAAAACTACATAAAACTTGCGTCTGGAAGAATACATACTACATTCAATAATGGGAAAATAATTGAGAAAATGAAGCTGGATACACTGGCTCATGCCTGTAATCCAGCACTTGGGAGGTTAAGGCGTATTATCAGATGTTCACAGCCAGAGCAAGCTACATAGTGAGATAAAAGGGTAAGCAGAGAGAGAAGGGAATGATGAGAGAAGACAGGTAAGAAAACAGAAGATCTGAATAGTGAACTTCATCAGAAAGGGAACAGAATAGCAGTCAACATATGAAAATGACTAGCATCAATAGGGACTGTAAATTAAGCCACACATGAAACTGACAGCACCAAATGCTCGTAAGACTATGGAGCAAATGGGGCCCTCATGCTGTGGGCAGAGTAGAAAACAGTATAACCACTCTGCAAAGCAGGTAGTTTCTTATGGATTTAAGCATACATTTCCATGTATCTCTGCGATACTTTCCTGAGAGGAATGAGAACATATACACACACAAGATGTACTCAGGGTTCACAGCAGCTTGGCTGGACTTATTCATTACCTGATGAATAAGCCAATTGTGCTAGATCCACACTACTCATTAGTAAAAATAATATGCCTGGAGGGGACACATAGGAGGGGTTTGAAATAGGGTATCTGGGGGTGATGAAGGCAGGAAAGAGAAGAGGGACAGTGATGTACACCAAACTGGCAAGGCTGAGACCTGATAGGCTAGGGTAAGATAGAAGGGGAGGAAGACCTCCCACATCAGTGGACTAGGGGAAGGGCATGGGAGATGAGGGAGGGTGGGATTGTGAGGAGACAGGGGAGGGGGCTACAGCTGGGATACAAAGTGAATAAATTGTAGTAAATAATAATAAATAATAAAAAAATACCGAACTGCTAGCAGCATGTGTGAACTGCAAAACAAACAAACAAACAAAAAAAGCAAAACTATTTTAAGTAGAAGCCAGATACAGTTGGCAAATGTATGTTTGTTTTTTTTCTTTTTTAGATAGAAATGGCAGAGTAAGTGAAAGAAGAGCAGTGGCTGCCAAGAGCAGAAGATGGGGAAGGAATGTCTACCATGAGCTGCAGTTCTTTGAGAGTGATGGGAACAATCTATATTTTCATTGTGGAAGGGCAGAAAAACAACTGTATACCATTAAAATCTACTGGAACACAAGCATGTTACTTTGAAGTTGGGGCAACCTCGGCTACACAGTGGACTCTTAAAAATGAAAACCAACCAACATCCCCTCCCCCTAAAAAAACAAACGACTAGAGCACATGTTATATGTAAATTATACTCCAAGAAAGCTGATTTTAAAATAACAGGGGCATGGTGTTGCATATATATAATTCAACAACATGGGAAGATGAGGCAGGAGAATTGCTCTAAGGTACAGGTCAGGCTTAAATAAATAGCAAGTACTAAGTCAACCAGGGCTATGTAGAGGATTCTCTCTCAAGTCAGAAACAAAGTGGGTGGGGTAGGGCCTGGAGAGATGGCTTAGAGGTTGAGAGTATGTGAGGACCTGAGTACCTATGTCAAGAGGCTCAGAACCCAACACTTCTGGCCTCCATCCCTGCACCTCAGATTCACGAGCACATATCCACACACAGACACATACTTAAAATAATAAAAATAAAAGTAAATCTTTAGGTGGGTACAGTGGTGCATAACTTTAACCCCAGCACTCAAGAGATAAAGGCAGGAGGATCTCTGTGAGTCTGAAGCCACTTGGTTTACATACTGAGTTCCAGACCAGCCAGGACTACACAGTGAGCCCTGTCTGAACAAGACAAAAACAAAACAAAAACAATCCTCTTCCTCAATACACAACCAAAATTAAGACAAACCTATGACAAGGAACAGACAGGTGTACACCACTTCATCACTAAAGGCCTGCTGTCCCTCACCCAAAATGCTTGGAACCATAGCATTTTGAGTTTCAGATTTTTCTTCCAGATTTGATAATATTTAGGATGCATAATGATGTATTTGGGGAAAGAGACTCAAGTCTAAAAACAAAATTCATATCCCATTTATCTTGAACACAACTTGACTGTTTTCTTGTTTTATCGTTGGCTGTGTGAATGCTGTGTGTGCGCGCAGGTGCTTGTGTCTCAGCAAGAGTCTGGGGTCAAAGGACAAGCCTGCAGTAAGTTTTCTCCTTCCATCTTTTTGAGGGTTCTTCGATTTGAACACAGGTTGCCAAGCTTGTTCCGCAAGCACTTTACCTCCTGAGTCACCTGGCTGGCCCTAGCATGAAGGACATTTTATTCAACAGCTTTAGCATATATTGCGTTTTGTCTGAGGCCAGTCAGAGGTCAGGTGTGGATCTTTGCTCACCTGTGCACTGTAAGTTTTGGGTTAGGACTGATCAACCTGTAACAAATTTCCTTTGGCTACTATTGCTTACTTTTTGTGCTTTCTGTAACTTAAAATACACTCACTTTGTAACTAGGATAAAACAAACCGGTAAATTCATAACTAGTAGTGTAAGTAATTATATGCTCTAGCATTAACTAAAACAAGGACTATTTAGCAGACATTACTGTATAAACCCACGACAGGAAAAAAAAAGTATGCTTGAAACAGCAACATGTACTTTGGACGATTTTTTTTCTGCTGCAGACACAGACCAACTTTAACTAAAACTACCTGAATCTGCCTGCAATCTTATTTGCAACAAATAAAGCACATACAGTGTGTGCGGGGGGAAGGCGATTAGGGGGACGGGACACGACACGGGACCTGACAAGACAGTCGGGGACGTCACGACACAGGGACCCTATTGAGTTTAATGTCCAACAAACTGGCGTCCAGATAACACTGAAGACTGCTTGGAGCTCTATGCCTCTCAGCCCCTCCTTTCTTCTGATGATGGGAAAAACTTACACCTTCTAAGCAGCTTGGTCTAAGCCTCCAACACACAGCATTAATCCAGGGCGGCGATCCACAGAAACACCGGCCGCCCGTGGGCTTCGCGGCTTCCGCTAGGGAAGGCTCGGGCCGCAGCTTTCCAAACCAACCCCGATAGGCCTCCCTAGCGTCGGCGCCCGTGGCTGCGGGGAGGATAACAGCCAAGTGTTGGCAGGCCCTCGCCGCCGCTCACCTGGTACAGCTCTTCCAGGTTGTACCTGATGGACGTGCTGCTCTGGATGGCCTTGACCGCTTCGTGAAGCTTCCGCCACGTGTCCTGAGTGTAGTTGTCAGGCAGCCGCGGCCTGTCTGTGGGGATAGAGGGTCAACGGCCGCGCGGGGACAAGACGGGCCGGGGCGCCGAGGCAGGGCCCGGGAGAGGGCCAGCCGGGGCGCGGGGACGTGGCGGAGCATGAGGTTCAGGGACAAGTCAGGCTGGAGCGCCGGAACCGGACAGTGCGGGAGGGAACAAGGAGGGCTGGGGCGCGGGGACAGGGCCGGCCGGGCAGCCCCAGGAGGCCCTGTCCGAGCGCGCGACCCGCCGACCGCCCCGTTCGCTCCTCACCGGAGCGCACCCACCTCGGAAGTTCTTGATGACCAGCTTCCTGGAGCCGCCAGCGCCCCCCGGTTTGGCGGGGCCACCGGCCAACGCCGCGGGCTTCGTGAGGCCGTTGGTGCGGCCCATGAGAGCCGAGACGCTGCCCTTCCGAGGGCCCTCGTCCGCCATGGCTGGGCCGGACGCCGCCCCGCCCCGCGCCGCCCGGCTCCTCCTCCTGCCCTGCGCCCCGTCCGTGCGCGCCCGGCTCCTCCTCCTCCTCCGGTCGGGCTCTGCCCGTGAGCGCTCGGCTCCTCCTCCTCCTCCTCGCGGCGGGGTCCGCGCGCCCGAGGTCCAACCGCCGCGGCGCGCACCGGAATGATCCGGTTCCGGCGCGCGGACTCCGCCCACGGAGGGCCCGGGACCCGCGGACGTTCTACAACGAATGCTCGCGAGAGGGCGCCGGGAGCGCCCGCACCGAGTGCCGTCCAACGTCACGACGAGGGCTGGGGGCACCCGGGCGAAGACTCGGGCGGGTAGAAGCGCCCCGCAACCTTGCCTCGGGGCCACCCCACACCTAGGGCCCAGGGACGATCCGAGACGCCGCTCGCCGAGGGTGGGAGGGGCGGGATACTCTACACCCCTTGATCTGGGATGCACCAGGGAGTGTGGGAGGACTCAGGAACACCGCCAGGAAGGACTGGGAGTGCGCGGGGACGTGTTCCCGAGTGGACCGCGACTGTTGTTCCTTCCGTTTGCTTGAGGGTGTGAGAGCCAGGACCACCTCTGCAGTGAGGATTGGCCACCCTCATACAGGAAGGGCTGAGCGGTGCTGGGAATCGGGTCACTAGTACACAGACGTGACCCGGGACGCAAGGACATGTTCCCCAATCGTTTGGGACTCCTCTAAGTCAGTCTTCTTTCCTCGCGCTCGCCCCCGCCGGACCTGAGGCGTCCCAGTGACAGAACCCGGAGAACTGACAGCTATCCAAAGGGAGTGCTCGCGCCAGCTCTGCTCGCTAGCGCCACCCGCTCCGGAACCTACGTGCCGGGTGTACATTGTGGGGACAAGGAACAAAGACGGACCTGCGCCGGAAGTGAGGCGCTTAACGCCCGCGGCCGCAGGTATGGCGCATATCACCATTAACCAGTATCTGCAGCAGGTGGGTTTTGCCTGGTAGCCTTGCCTCCTGGCCACGGTGGTGAGTCCTGGGGCCCGGTCGGACGGGGTTAGGGGTCCTGAACTGCCGTTGAGGACACGAGGGTCTGCTCTATGCGGCAGGCAGTAGGCTTGCTCAAAAGTTGCAAATGCTCCCGGTGGGGCAGGGGAGGATCCGAGGTGGAGGTAGCAAGACCGGAGCCACTTGTAAAAGCGGTTGTCCTTGTGGCACTGTCTGCACGAAGCACACTGTCTCTCTTGGCAGCTTTGCCCAAAGCCTGCGAATGGCACAGGCAAACAATGTTGCTTCTGGGTTGGGGGTTGAGTTTGCGTTTTCTCCACAAACTTAGCACAGAGAGCCTGTGAGGGTGTTGAAGGTGTAAATCCCACGAGGCAGCACACCTGGTGCAAGGGAGAGCCAGATGGGAAAGTCTGATGAACGTTTTAACTGATTACACTGCTGCTCATGGCTGTTTATGAATCTTGGTTTACACATAGCTCTATTATGAAGGCCCCCGTTTCCTGTCCCAAACATTCTTTTAGCTAGAACTAGTACTTGCTAGTGCTAGTATCCTTCTTAAGTAGCTGGCACTATTGTCAGTTCTGCTTGTGCATATATATTCAGTTTGATTCCATCACAAGGCTCGGGAGGTGACTAACCCAAGTCCTCTCAGCTCAGAAGCATCACAGTTGAAACTCAGACTCTTAGCAAGATGCTGTTTCTGGAGATCATGCTTGAACCTCAGTGACCATATTGTTGGCCAAGAGACCAGTCCCTGTTTCAGCACCTTAGTGACAGCCTTGACCAGTGGGTATCTGTTGACAAATTGTTTGTCTCTCTTTTTCCCATGTTTCCTGTGCTAATTTTTTACAAGCTGTTGGGATATTTATATATGTATTTTTGGGAGAGGGTCTCTGTACATAGCCTTAGTTGTCCTGAAACTCACTATCGTAGACCACATGGATCTGCCTGCCTCTGCCTCCTGACTGCTAGGATTAAGGGGTGGGGAGCCACACCCAGCTCACATTATTGATTATTTTTAATACGAAGCTATATTCTATCACCATTGTTACTCTTTTGAAGCTCAAAGCTTCCTAAAGCTGCCTCAACTCTTTTCTTTGGTTTCCTTGATCCTTTTCTGGGCCACATGTTTTTCAAGCTCATCCAGGCCTCTCCTTACCCAGCTCTGGAGTCAACCCTTTCTTCAAGGAGGTTTGTTTCCTGTCAGTGAGGGATGGAACTTATAAAACAACCCTGGTACCAGGTATGCTTGTTGCTGTGGACTTTCAGTGGCTAGAAAGAATGTGTACAGTGTTGAGAACTGTGAGGTTTTAGAGCAGGCTGCACACCTGGGGACTGGTGTTCAGGACCTGAGAAGACCTAGGTGCCCTGGGATGTCTTAAGCAGACTCTCCTCTGATATGCCAGCCCAGGGTACTGTGCACAGGCTCTGCTTGGGGTATAAATTCATGATCCGTATGGTGTCTAACCTAAAAGGATGCAGCTTCTGTGTTAGCATTTGGTAGAGCACCTACAGACAGCTGGCTGGGTGCCAGGGACGAGGTATCCATGGAGTGGCCAAACACTTAAAAACAAAAACAAAAACAGTACTAGGGACTAAACCCAGGGACTTGCACATACCATGGGACTTATTCTACCCCCCTCCAGCTTTGTGTATTAAAGCCTGTCACTGTCCTTATTTTCTCCCCCACTCCTAAATCCCTTACTTATGTTGTTATTGAGGCAGGACTCTAATAGGACTCAATTAGAGAATGTGGGCCTGTGTGCAAGCTCCTGTGGGATTAAGCCAGTTGCTAGTTGTACTTGAGGCTTTGGACACAATCAGGTGATTTTGGACATACAGAGTTACTGGTGTTAAGGTTACTTCATCCTGCCATCTCAAGGTCACTGGTAAAGGAGGTCACTGGGGAGTAGGGCTGCTCCCTGTCAGCCATCTACACTGCTCATTACATGAACCTAGGACCTAGGCCTCAGCGACCACTGCACGCCTAGCATCTGCAGCCATCAGAAGTGTGCTTCTATTTCGTGATGTGCTTCAGTTCTGAAAGTTCAGCTACCAATAGGCTTCCTGTACAAAGAACTCTGGGGGTCTTCAGAGAGTCATGTTTAAATATGACAAGTGACAAGAATCCTTGATACTTACTAGGACAAGGCTTCTTGCCGGGGTTCAAGTGGGAAGAATGGAATGATACATTTGTAATCTTAGTGCCTCATACAAGGCCAGTGTCCTTGAGATCTTTAGAGGGGCCTGGCTTACCTGTTTTCTTACCCTAGGAAGATCCCATTTTGAAATGAAGTTGTTTCCTGTGTAATTTTACCTTTTGATTATTCTGGCCTCCTTCACAGAAGGAGGGAAACTGCCTTTACTGTATGTAATGCATTGCTCAGGTCCTAGGAAAAGAGATGCTTGTTTAAGTTTAAGTACCTGTTTAAGTTTCCCTTCAACTTGTTTCAGGTATATGAAGCCATTGACACCAGAGATGGAGCATCCTGTGCAGAGCTGGTGTCTTTCAAGCACCCTCATGTTGCAAACCCACGGCTCCAGGTAGGATAGATATGCCCATGGTATGTGCAGAGAATGGAGATGGGTAAGGAAATGCTGGCTCTCAGTCTGCAGACAGGAAGGGTTCCTCCTTCCTACCTTCACGTATTATTATACTGTTTATTATAGTGGTGTGGACTCGCAGGTTTCTTTTTTCCTGTTAATTCACTTTGCTCTAGGTTACTATTAGTCAGAAAAACAACTGATAGAAATACATTTATACGTACATAACACATGTATACACTGAGAGAGAGAGAGAGAGAGGGAGAGAGAGAGAGATTGGTTTCTGTGGGAAGCTGGGTCTGTGGTTATGAGAAGGCCCTTGTATGACCTGCCATCTCCAGCTGGAGGCCCAGGAAAGCTGGTCCCAAATCCTTGGGTAGACCCAAGGTCTGCGGAGGTGCAATAGTGTCTCAGCTCAGATGGCAAAACTGGGTGATTTAAGGCCAATCTGGGTGACATGTAAAGTTCCTCCTCATAGGTGTGCTCCAATTATCCAGACATCACCACTGGAAGGAAGGGAAAGTTAGAAATTATTGTTGGCCCTTAGCCATGGACGCTTGTTCCCTATAGGAAGCTGTGGAGACATGACCTGGTCGCTAATTTGTTGATCTTATTTCCAAAAGGAACTGTACACCTTGTGTATTAAAGCCATAGGCGTCGCCTAAATGTTTTTTGACTGACTAGCTGTTAACACTGGAATATGTGTGAGAGCCCATGAGATGGACAGTTGGGCAGAAGACCCTGCTGAGCAAGCCTGGCTCTCTATGTGTGCCGTGGCATATGTGGGCACACACCTACACCTACACACGCACACACGCACACATACACCAAATAAAACAAAAAAAACATATGTCTGAAAGTGCCTAGCATGTTTTCTAGCCTGTAGCAAACAACTGAATTGCATTTTTGGACTTCTTATTTTCTTGAAATACAGGTATTGGTTGAGCAATGAGCCTTTTCCTTAGAAGTACCAGACTAAAGTATTTCTTTGGGCTGGGAAGTTCCAAGAGTATTCATCAAAGCTCTGTACATCTCTGTCTTTCTTGCCCACTAACTTTACCCTGCCCCTTTCTCCTTATGGATTAGATGGCCTCTCCGGAAGAGAAATGCCAGCAAGTTCTGGAGCCCCCCTATGATGAAATGTTTGCAGCACACTTAAGGTAATCTGTTGGCAGTAGAACAAACACACACAGCTGCATGTCTGTGATGCACCATAAGACTCACTTGAGATTTTATCATGCATCATTGTTTGCTTGCATAATTAATAATTATAATTAATTAACTTGGAAAAGTAGACAAATGTGTCACACTTGATAGTTCTACTAACTGGACTGTCTTTTTATTAGTCAGTTGTACTGCCTAACTGAGGTCTTTCTTTTCCCGTGGAAATAATGTGGTTTTTAATATCTTTGCCGTGTAGGAAAAAAAAAAATAAAAGAATCTTGAGTTAAGCAAAACAAA
The DNA here is from genome assembly GCF_030254825.1 of Meriones unguiculatus. Lineage (NCBI taxonomy): Eukaryota > Metazoa > Chordata > Mammalia > Rodentia > Muridae > Meriones > Meriones unguiculatus. The sequence continues at coordinate 8,032,400 of NC_083352.1, read as the reverse complement.
CAGAAGCTTCTCTTTATTTACATATTTGTCTGATGCTTTCACTCTGGTATGTCAGACAGTTCAGGCAGAACTTTACATCCTAAAGCCGTGTGCACAGGATTGCTCCTGCCTGCAAGCAGTATTTCAGAATAAGCTGGGCCAGGCTTTTGACCTTACAGCAAGAGGCACCCCCTGCTTTCCTAGCTGTCTGCTGTCTGCAGTGAGGTTCCAGGTTTGCTGCTGAGCCAGCTCTGGCTGCCAGCAGGAAGCTAGATAATGTGTCTTTGGAGGCTCACCGACAGGGGAGGGCTATTGTTGTCTTTGGTCCCTTTACTCAGAAGAGCTGAAGTAATTTCCATTCTGGGACTTGACAGAGTAGTGTCAGAACTTTGTGTGGGATTTCACCTGTCTGCAGCTTTCAGTCAAATGGTTAACTGTTTTCTTCCATCTGTGGGTCTCTGGCAAGTAGGAGCTACCTTCTAGAGGGTAGGGTGGGGTGTGATAGCACACACTCTGGGCTGATGTGGCATCTTGGTGCCATGTGCAGATGCTCTTTAGGCTGTGTTGTCTTTTCCAGGTGTACCTATGCTGTGGGGAACCATGACTTCATAGAGGCGTACAAGTGCCAGACAGTGATAGTCCAATATCCTTTGCCTTGTGTGTTGCCGTACAGTGCGTTCCTGAGGCTCATGGTCTTGAGACATTGGATCAGCTGTGCAAACCTACAATTGTAAAAGAACTACACTATCTTGGATCTCTAACTTTAGCATGGCTCTTAAGACTCATCCAGTTATTTCTATAATAAGGAAGTATACTGACCAACAATATGGATTTTATTTATTTATACAGGATTACATGGTACTATTTTCATGTGTATGTATTTACTTTGAGGGCATTTCCTCCCATATCCCAGTACCCCATCCTTTCCCCTCCTGCTATTCACCTCAGTGCCGTAGACAGTATGTACATGGAGAGTGGGTTTTATTTAATTTGATTGAGAATAACAAAGCTTGTGTTTGTGTGTGGTGCCTGCACATGAACATACAGGTGTCTGAGCCCATGTGCGCATGCAGAGGTCAGAAGCCAAAAGAGGACTTCTTGAATCTGACTCGAAGTCTTCAGATAGGATCTCTCACTCAACAGGCTGTTTTGACTAGGCCGGCTGGGCAGCAGGCTGTTAGGAATGGCTTCTCTCAATGTCCCTGTGCTGGGGTTATGGACACGCACAGCATTTGCAACTTTTCTTGTAGGTACTTGGGATGAAAACTTGGTCTCCTGCTTGCAGCAGGCACACTCTTACCACTGAGTCATCCCTAACTCCGAGAGTAATGTTTTGTTTTATATGTTTTGAGACTATCTCTGGCTGACCTGGAAACTCACTTCGTAAATCAGGCTGGCCTTTGAACTCACAGAGATCTACCTGCTTCTGCTTCCCAAGTTGTGAGACTAAAAGTGTGTACTACCATGCCCAGCCAAAAATAATGTTTTGACAATACCATATATGTATGTAGGTACCATAGTGAAACCCATTACTTTGCATACTAACCAAAGACTTAATTAGGAAAAGAATGTTTTGTAAGTTGTGCTTGCAGGAACTGGTTAAATCTTAGAGGCCCATAGTCCAGCCTAAATGGAGAAGAATAACGAGCATGCTAAGTCTTTGTAGAGTTCTAGATTTTAGTTTGTTTTTGAAAACTACTGTGCTTAAATACACTTAGAAGACAATGCTTCTAGCCAAGTCTCCCTAGACCTTAGAATTCTAGTGTTGGTAAAATAAAACTTACACTACAGATTCTTGAGCACTTAAATGTAGCTTATGACTGGGACTCAAAGAAACCCAAGTACAATGTGAAAACAGCATGTTGGGGAAATGGTAACATACTTGCCCATAAGTATGGGGACTTGAGTTGGATCCCCAGCACTGTCCCCCCAAGTTAAACCCTCTCCCAACAAAAATTAAACAGGACTGGTATGTGAGCTTGTAATCTCAAAACTGGGAAAATGGAGACAGGCAGATCCCTGGGGCTCATTGGCTAGTGTAATTGCTGAGCTTCAGATCCCAGTGAGAGATCCTATCTCAAAAGAAGAAAGTGTACAGCTTGAAGAATGACACCCACAGTTGACCTCTGGCCACGACACATACATGCACACAGACATGTACATATACACACACAATCTTTTTCGGGGGGAGGGGCCAGGATTTCTGTATGGAGGCTGGCCTGGCGTTTTTCTCACCCAAGTGCTAGGATTGAAGGACTACCACCATGACTGGTTTACACACACAATCTTGTAATAAAGTCTCGTTTCAGAGAATGCCTTGAGCCTAGGCTGCCGACACATGGATATTGTAGTGTGTCTTCTCCATTCAAGATTTTACTGCTGTCATGATACAGTCATCTGAAGAGCACACTTGGCCTAGTCTGCTTTTACTGAGTGTATGCTACTTACATTTTATATGTCACGCCTTCCTTAATGCAGCACATCATTCCTTCGGGCATTCCAGGCTCACAAAGAAGAAAACTGGTAAGCGTGGACATGAACAGCTGGAGGCTAGGAAGCCCTGTCAGTGTGGGCTGGGCGGGAACAGCTGGAGACTAGGAAGCGCTGTCAGTGTGGGCTGGACATGAACAGCTGGAGGCTAGGAAGCCCTGTCAGTGTGGGCTGGACATGAACAGCTGGAGGCTAGGAAGCCCTGTCAGTGTGGGCTGGGCGGGAACAGCTGGAGGCTAGGAAGCGCTGTCAGTGTGGGCTGGACATGAACAGCTGGAGGCTAGGAAGCCCTGTCAGTGTGGGCTGGGCGGGAACAGCTGGAGGCTAGGAAGCCCTGTCAGTGTGGGCTGGGCGGGAACAGCTGGAGGCTAGGAAGCGCTGTCAGTGTGGGCTGGACATGAACAGCTGGAGGCTAGGAAGCGCTGTCAGTGTGGGCTGGACATGAACAGCTGGAGGCTAGGAAGCGCTGTCAGTGTGGGCTGGGCGGGAACAGCTGGAGGCTAGGAAGCCCTGTCAGTGTGGGCTGGGCGGGAACAGCTGGAGACTAGTAGGCCCTGTACTAAGCCCTGTCAGTGTGGGCTAGTCGGGAATAGCTGGAGACTAGGAAGTGGTGTCGGTGTGGGCTGGGGTTAGACTGAGTGGCTAAGTCTGTAGTCCTTGGTACTTCAGTGTTTCTATTACAGAACTTGCTCTGTAGACCAGGCTCAAAGATCTACCATCCTCTGCCAAGTGCTGGGATTAAAGGTGTGTGTCACCACCAATGAGTTGCACTTTTTCTTTTCCAAGTGAAAACTTAGCTTACATGTGAATGAAGGCCTAGTACTGGCTGCTAGATGTTCACAGACCTGTTTGATAACTGTGTGTATTACACGTTCTGGCTCCTGCTTGGAGCCTCAGTGTTTTTAAGTGGAGCTGTGTGCTGATGGTGGGAAGGACAGAGTTCTAGGGCGCCCAGCTAGACCAAGGTCCAGTTCCTGGAGCAGGGTTGGGACAGTGGACAGAATAAGAATTGAGTATTTGGCCAGGAAGTCTGAAGTTACTGTGTGTTTGTATCCAGTGCAGGACAAAGAGCAGCCATCTGAGTTGGGAGGGTGTGGACCCGGGTAGTACCGTGGTTGTCAGTGGTAGGATGTTGGACTGTTAGCTTTCAAACATACTTGCTTTTTGTCCTTAGGGCTCTGCCTGTCATGTATGCAGTAGCACTTGACCTTCGAATATTTGCCAATAATGTAAGTTCAATTTCCTATCACTGTTGTTTTGAAGCTAAATATGTTAATTTCCATGTCTTGCTTCCTAAAAGCAGGAAGTGGGCTACATCTGGTACAAGGAGGGAAAGGCCAGGAAACAGCTTGGCTGGTTGTCCATGCAGACAGATTTTCTGTGTGTAGAGGGAAATGATGAGCCATTATGGTACTGAGTAGAATGACACTGGAGCAGTTTTGCATCCTCTTGTACTTCGAAGAGGTGACCTGTGCTAAGGACTCATAGGTAGTAGCTGATGGGTTCAGATCCTGGATGTTACAGAGTCAGCCTCCGTTGAGGAGCAGTTTGGGTCAGCTCTGGAGCCATAGAAACATCTTTTGGGGTCTTAGACCCCTTTTATAGTTTTGAAAACTGTTGGTGATTTCTGGTTCTAGATGAGCTGCTCTTTATTCTTCTCACAAAGACAGTTGCAGGCCTGGGAACTTTAAAGTTCACGTAACTCTTAGCCAAGGAGAGATGGACTGGACTTCCTGTCTGTTCTGATGAGGAGCCTGCCAAGGAAAACATCTCTAAAGCAAAGGTGAAACCTGTAGAAGCAGAGTGGTGACAGCCTCCGGAGGCAGCACTTTCTATAGACAGTCTGCTGCGGTGCTCCACACACAAGTCCGAGCAGCAAATAGTGGGGGCCTCAGCCCAGCCCACTTGCCAGCACAGAGGTGGTGTCTCTGCTTTCCCACTAACACAGGGGTCCAACAGAGACCTGCTGAAACAGGGCACATAGAGAAGGCCTAGAGCTTTTAGAACACAGTATGCCAGAAGTCCCCAGTCATAAAGAGACTTTACCAGACTCCACAACCATTGTTGGGATGAAACAGATGAGGATTTTAAAGCAGCCATCATAGCAGTGCTCCAGTGGGCAATTAGGAGCAAACAAATGAGAACAGTGGAGTTCTCAGCAAAGAGCTAGAAGGTGCAAAGAATAACCAAGTGGAGATCTCAGACTGCAAACATAGTAACTGAGGAACAGTAGGGGCTGGAGAGGTGGCTCAGTGGTTAAGGGCACAGAGGGCTAGGTTTGATTTCCAGTACCTACATATGTCTAAATCCAGTCCTAGGACATATAACACCTCTGGCCTCTATGGGCACCAGATACACACACGGTGCATAGACATACTTGCAAGCAAAACACTCACCACGTAAAACAATAACAATAGAAATCTTTTGGTGGTTAAAGAAGAGAGAGGCTTTACCTTGTGTCTCAGGCTCTAAGTTTTACAGAGGTCATCTGGGGCCGGCTGTTTCTGCATTCACTCCGTAGTAAGGTGCTGCTTTTTTGAGCATTTCTGAATGGGTAAAGGGAGGTGTATTCTAACAGCCTTTCAGATCATTATACACTGCTGTTTTCTTGACATAACCAAAGCCCCCAGAAGCATGTGTATTGTGTTTGCACTTACATGCTTGAGGAGGAAGGGGCAGCCTCAGATGTCATTCCTCGGGCTACATCCATCTTTTGTTTTATGGGATTTTTTGTTTTATTTTTATTTTGTCTTAGGGTCTTAACAGCCTGGACTTGCCTACTAGGCTATGCTGGTTGTCTGGGATTATAAGCATATGCCACCGTGTTCTGTTTTTTTGTTTGTTTGTTTGTTTGTTTTTTTGTTGTTGTTTAAACCCTTGTTCTGGGGATCTAATTCAGGTCCTTGTGCTTACAGGGCAACCACTTCTCTGACTAAGTTGTCTACCAGGCCCTGCAGCATCTCTTAAAGGGCTGTACATTGTGGTCTCTTCAGCGCATCAATGAACATTTTTACTGTTGCGCAGACCCTCTGGTTCATCCTGCATTTGGCACTGATCTTTCACCCTGCGTGATTCTGTGTTTTTGTTGTAGTTCTCTTTCAGTGTGTTCTGACTGTGGTAACAGTATACCATGGGCTGGTGGGGTATAAACAGCATGTTCATGTCTCACTGGTAAGAAGACTGACAGTCCAGCACCAAAGCACAGGCAGTTTATGTGTCTCAGAGGACTGCTGTCTGTTTCTCTTTCGCTGGTGGTGTCACTGCTCAGTCCTCGTGGTGGGTAGACAAGGAAGCTCCCTGTCCCACTCTCCATTTGAAGACTTAATTGTGTTTTTAAATTACATGTGTGTATGTGTGTCTGTGAGTATAGTTTTCTGTGGAGGGTGTTAGATCCCCTGGAGCTAGAATTACTGGAAGTTGTGAGCTAACAGGGGTGCTGGGAATCCAGCTTGGATCCTGTGTAAGAGCAGTATGCACTCCTAACCACTGAGGTGTCTCTTTAGCCCAGCGCGTCTCAGCCTGTGGATCGAGACCCCTTTGGGAGCTCCATATCAGATATTTACATTATCATTTATAACTGCAGCAAAATTACAGTTGTGAAGCAGCAATGAAATAATTTTATGATTGGGGATCACCAACGTGAGAGGCTGTATTAAAAGGATGAGAACCACTGCTTTAGTCCTTCTGGTACCTCATCCATAAAGGCATTGGCCCCATTCAATAGGGCCCCCTCAAGACCTAATTACCTTCCTAAAGCCCTTATTTCTTAAAAGCTTTCAGCTTTTGCACCATCTTAAAAAGTGGGAGGAGACAGGCTGATTCTCTCCTAAACTCAGGGTAAGAGTGACACTTCATCTGCCCTGGCAGGTTTTGTTCAGGGCTGGACTGGTATGCATGTCAGGGAAGGTCAGAGACTAAGGCGAGAGGAGGCTGCTCAGTCCTGTGGGACACACCGTCAACAGGGGCATCACAGTCCATCAGCGAAGGCAGTCAGGGCAGGAGTGGAAGCAGTGACCACACAGGAGTGCTGCTTACTGCTGTGCTCCATCTGCTTTCTCCCAGAACCCAGACCACCTGCCAAGCGTGGTACTGCCTACAGTGAGCTGGTCCCTCCAAAGTCAATCACTAATTAAGAAAGTACCTCCCAGACTGAACAGCAGTCTTTAGAGGGCCTTTTTCTTAATTAAGATTCCCTCTTCCCACCTATTCCTAGATTTGTGTCAGGCTGACAGAGACCAAGTAGTCCAGCTGGAGCTGGTGTCAGCTTGACTTGAGGACAGATACAGTATGTATGAGAGGGGCTATAGAGATTGCCCAATGGTTAGGAGCCATGGCCATTCCTTAGATGACATGTACACTGTTGGAGACATGCACTCTTAGTTTCGCCTCTGTTTGCTTTAAAGAATAAACCACTTTTATATTGTCAGGCAGATCAGCAGTTGGTGAAGAAAGGCAAGAGCAAAGTTGGAGACATGCTGGAAAAAGCCGCTGAGCTGCTAATGAGCTGCTTCCGCGTCTGTGCTAGTGACACGTAAGTGAGGGTCTGAGGGCTATAAAGGAAGTAAGGAAAGGCCTCACATCCTCACCACATAGGCACTGTTTCTGGAGCTCGCACTGCTCTGTCCCCCTGAAGAGCTCCCCGTAGTTTTCTTGCTGCTGCCCTTCTGACCAGGACCTACAGTGACTTCCTGAAACTTCATCCGCTTTTGCTTTTGAAGCCGGGTGGATGTAGCCTGGCTTTCTTTCCCAGTGCTTTGAACAAAGTCTTGTGTGATTCAATGGTTCCAACAGCCAAGCCCCTCACCCTTGCTCCTTGTGGGTACACTGGGCTTTTCACTGACTTGAGCGCTGCTCCTCTATCTAGTGAGGTTATTAGTCTCCTGAAGAGGGTTCGTTGAGCTTCAGGGTTGTGTGTGGTTGGTTTTTATTAGATTCTTTTTCTTTTTTTTAATTAATTAATTTCATGTACACCCACATGCCAGAAGAAGGCATAAGATCCCAGTATTGATTGTTGTGAGCCACCATAAGGTTGCTGGGAATTGAACTCAGGACCTCTGGAGGGACAGACAGTGCTTTTAATCACTGAGCCATCTCTCCAGCCTTTTTTGTTGTTTTCAAAACAACAGAGGGTAGCTCTGGCTATCCTAGAACCTAGGCTGGCCTCAATCTCAGAAATCCTCCTGCCTCTGCCTCCCAGGTGCTTGCATGGCTTACAAGATTTTTTTATATTTAATTTTTCATATCCTTTTGATCATTTCCCCTCCCCTCTCATTTTGTGTAATTTATCTTAGCTGGTTTGCAAGGTAGCTAACTATTGTCAGCCTTGACTGTGCCTTGGAACTTGCTGTGGGTAGTCATACTGTGTAGACCTTGTAGTTGAGGTCAGTGAAGGGGTCATTGATGGCAGCAATATCCACAACAATGGCAGACTTGAAGAAAGAATTGTCTCTGGTGACCAGGTGCCTCATATGGCCAAGTCCATTCACTGTGACCTTCGCTGTCATCTCGGGAAAGAGGGTGGCGCTGCAGAAGGTGCGGCTTCAGGAACAGGGAGGAGCAGAGAGCAGCTCTTTCCTTTTCACATTTACCTGTTGGTGCATATTTTCCATCGTCCTTTTTTATTTGGTGACTGGCTTGAGCTGTGGGCCTTTATCTCACAGTGTGATTCGTTCGGTAGTTTATTTGTAATTGATCACGTTTATCTGCTCTTCTGTAGCCGTGCTGGCATAGAGGACTCCAAGAAGTGGGGGATGCTGTTCCTGGTGAATCAGCTGTTTAAAATCTACTTTAAGGTTTGCTTTTGCATGAACATTTGTGAAGTCTTATTTCCAGATAAATTGTTTAGTTTGCCTTCTGCCGTGTATTAGGAAGTGATCCTAACCACATCCACATTAATAATAAGAGCTGGTAGTCATTCGGTGCCTCTCGAGAGCAAAGTTCTGTTTTAAATATAAGGACTAGAGCTCAGTGAAGAAAATCTGCCCAGGGTTCTTAGAACCAGGGCGCACCCTGTGCCACAGAAGATAAGAACTCAAGGTTCATGAAGATCTGACTTAGGATAGCTCTCGGCAATGTGCCTACTCCAGATACAAGGCCCTGAGCACTGAGTGACCAGCCCTGTGGGGACTGAGCCCTGAGTACTTAGTAACTGGTCCTTGTGATATAGCTGGTCTCTGGGTATATGTGGCTTCTTTTTGGAACCTTTCATCCTGGTTTGGTTTGGTTTGGTTTGACTTTTTTGTTTTGTTGGGTTTTTTTTTTAAATGATTTATTTACTTTTATGTGTATTGGTATTTTTTGTTTGTTTTGTTTTGGTTTTTTGCACATGTATCTGTGTGGGGGTGTCAGATCTCCTGGAACTGGAGTTACGAACAGTTGTGAGTTGTCATGTGGGTACTGGGAATTGAACCTGGGTCTTAAGAGCTGCCAGTGCTCTTTACTGCTGAACCACCTCTCCAGCCTCTCATCCTGTGTTTTAATATCAACTTTATGGAGCTAGGGGGATAGGTGGACATGTAAGTGGGCAAAGGAATCAAGCTGTGCTTCATAAAGACAAGTAGGCTAAAGGTAGCCGGTCATAGTTCACTAAGAACCTGTTTTTCACTTCATGGGGCATTTGGTTTGTCTTTGCCAGTGTGGTCTAAATACAGGCTTTTCCTTGGGCACTGGCTCTGACACACGTTCAGAGCTGCATGCCCTGAAGAGCTCCAAGCTTCTAGAATGTACGTTGTCTACACAAGGTAGTTTTTTGTTTGTTTGTTTGTTTAACAGAAATTTTGGTGACTTTGAAATTCATGTTTAAAAAAGAGCAGCTCATGTCTGTCCTTCCATCTGCCTGTTCTGTTGATATTGTTTATGTATGTTTTACATGGTTTCCTCTTTATTATAGATCAACAAACTCCATTTGTGTAAACCTCTGATCAGAGCCATTGACAGCTCAAATTTAAAAGACGACTATAGCACTGCACAGAGGGTCACGTACAAATACTATGTTGGGCGGAAGGCCATGTTCGACAGTGACTTCAAGCAAGGTATGTTGGTAATTCTGTTTCAGAGTTTTGGGTAAGATGTGCCTTCTGTCCAAGTGGAGTGGCATGGATAGTCTCAGAGAGTATAATGACTGCATTAGATTAAGGTGGAATGTCTGTGTAAGTCAAGTCCAACTTGAGAGTGAGTGTATGAGTGTGTGTGTGTACAGACACAGGCACATGTGAATATATACCATGTGTGTTATGCAGGTGCCCACAGAAGTCAGAAGAAGGTGTTGGATACCCTGGAGCTGGAGTTACAGGTGGTTGTGAGCTGCCTATGTAGGTGCTGGGAATTGAACTTGGGTCCTTTGGAAAAGCAGGAAGCACTTTTGACCACTGAGTCACCTCTCCAGTTGCCTTTGCTTTTTTTTTGAGACAGGGTCTTACTCTGTAGTCCAAGCTGTCCTGGAATCCGATATGTAACCTTGATTGGCCTGAAATTCATGGTGATTGTCCTGCCTCAGGCTCCTGAGTGTACTGTGGTTACAGGCATGAGGCAAGATACCTGGATTTATTTTATTTTTGAAACTTACTGGTGTGTGAGTGAGTGTGTGTGTATGTAGTGTGATTGTTGGTATGTGTGTGCCATGGCTTGCTTGCATATGGAGGGCAGAGGACAAGTGTGTGGAGTTTTTCTTCCACCTTTATGTTCATGCCAGGGATTGCGCTTAGCTCATCAGGCTTCACCCAGCAAACACCAAGCTAAGTCGTCTTGCTGGCCCCTATTTTTATTTTGTTATTTTTCCAAGGGCTTATTTTTTGACAGTAAAGCTAATTATACAAGTGAGCAATAATATTTGGAGGTTCTTATTCTATATCGGGTTCATAAAACCTGTGTCAGAGCCACCTGGTTACCTGAATCTTTTCCTTGAGGTGACTAGGCTTCACTGGCCTTTGGCTGGGACACAAGGATTATCTTCTTTCCGTGGAGCTCGAGGACAGAACTGGTCCCAGCTGTAGCCCCGCTAGCCCAAGTCCCAATAGAATGACCTGTAGGCAGTGAAGAATGTTCTAGGCCTTGCTCCATAGTTTGTGTTTGTGACTTTCAGAAAGATATGTTTGGTGACGTCATTGGTAGCATCATGCCTGTTCATTATCATTAGCTTCCTCAAGAACATGAAGCCAGGCTTTTTTCTTTTTATCTAGACTGAGGACTTTAATATTTATTTTTAAATATTATTTATTTGTTTGTTTTGGTTTTTTGAGACAGGGTTCCTTTGTATGTCTTGGACTTACTTTGTAGATCAGGCTGGCTTCAAACTCACAGTGATCTGCCTGACTCTGCCTCCCAGCTTAAATTAAAAAGTAAGTAAAATCACTTTATGAACTCACAAATAGAAACAACACAGAGATTAAGGTAGCTACTTAATAAATTAAGGTAGCTACTCAAACACTTGCCCAATCCCAAATTCTATACATTTAGTGAGTTTCTGGACAGCTAGAGTGACCATTCTGAAACCATGGAATTTTGCTTAGGGTTGTACACTGACTGTCAGTTACATTTTTATACCCCTCCCACCACAAAAAAAGAGAAAACCATGACAGAGTTGAAACTAGAAAATGATTAATTTTCTATCCTCTTCCATGACATATTAGTCCCTTGCCTTCATTTTGTCCTTTCAGTTATCAACTGAATAATATTCTGTTTTGTATATGAACCACATTTTTATTCTCTATTCCTCTATTGATGGACATCTGGATTGATTCCATTTCCTTGCTATAGTAAGTAGAGCAGCAATAAACTTGGATGTGCAAATATCTCTGTGATAGGGTATAGAGTGTTCTGGGTGTGTGCCCAGGAGTGGAATGTCTGGGCTATATGGTAGTTCTAGTTTTAAGGTTTTAAGGAACCTCTAGACCAGTTTACATAGTGGCTTTATTAATCTGTACTCCCACCAGCAGTGAATAAGGGCTTTTCTTTCCCCATATCATCTCTCAGATTTATTGACAATTTTCTTTTTAAAAAAATACTTTTTAAGAGCTGAGTTTGGTGACGCATGCCTTGGGGAGGCAGAGGCAGGCGGATCACTGCGAGTCCAAGGCCAGCCTGATCTACAAAGCAAGTCCAGGACAGCCAAGGCCACACAGAGAAACCCTGTCTCAAAAAACAAAAACAAAAAATAAACCCCAAAACAACAAAAAAAGATTTGTTTCATTTTTGAGTTAATAACATGTACATATGTGTAAGGGGTGGGGATCATTTGCATGCTTTGTCCATAGAAGCCCAAAGCTTCATATCCCCTGGGGCTGCACTTACAAGTGTTATGAGCTGTCAGCTGTGGGTGCTGAAACCCGGGAACTGAACTTAGGTCCTCTGGAAGAATAGTTTGGGCTCTTAACCTCTTAGCCATCCTTCCAAACCTAGAGATGACATATTTTGATGGTGGTAGTTAGTTGCATTGTCAAAGGCCCTAGTTCTAAGATGGCCACATACTCCCTGTCCAGAAAGTAGCGGGTTAGCTCCCAGGGGTGGCTGCTCAGCTTCCTCCTTTGCTGTCAGGTCTGTCAGGTCTGTCATTCTTGGCACAGCAGAAGACTGCAGCTTCTGATATAGCCTGCCTTTGCTTGAGTTTTCGCTTAGGGCTTTTTATTGTTTTTCACTGATGTTTTTAGTAGATGGTCAAGTTTTTAAAGAAGGGGTTTCCTTGATTATTGCCCTTTTTTTTTTTTCTTTCTCTTAAACAGAAAGCCTAATTTAGGAGCATTAGTGATGACAGCCCACTGATGTGGTGCTCCTAAGAGAGCTCAGTGACATTTTGGGAACCCTAATATAGTCAGAGTGATGTGTTAATACTACCACGCACTAGTCATCACTTCTCAACCCACCAGTTTCTCACCCAGCTCTTCCATCTTCCTTTAAATCCTGAATAGTCTTGAATCTTGCCTCTGAGATTGCCGAACTGAAAGGCTAGCCTTGTCCCTGAGTAGTCTGTCTTAAGTTCTGCTAGGAATCTATCATCCATCTTTCTTTTCTTTCTTAAGAAGATTAAAGATGGGCTGGAGAGATGGCTCAGAGGTTAAGAGCACTGCTTGCTCTTCCAGAGGTCCTGAGTTCAATTCCCAGCAACCATGTGGTGGCTCACAACTGCCTATAATGAGATCTGGTGCCCTCTTCTGGTGTTCAGGTGTACATGTAGGCAGAACATTGCATACATAATAAAATAAATAAATCTTTAAAAGAAAAAAAAGAAGATTAAAGATTAAAGGCATGCCTTTAATCCCAGCACTAGGGAGGCACAGACAGGTGGATCTCTATGAGTTGGAGGCCAGCCTGGTCTACAAATCCAGTTTCTGGACAGCTAGGGCTGTTACATAAAGAAACAAAACAAAGAAAATCTTTGAGAACACAGTGTGTTTTGATCATATTCCTCTCCTCTACCCCCAGATGCATCCCCCTCCCCTGCCTATCCCTTGTTTTGAAAACAGTGTTTGTTTCAGAACCTCCTTATCATTCATCTTCCTGTGTTTAGTTCCTGGATCCTGAGATTACAGGTGCATCTTCATGCCTGGCTTTCAGGCCCAGTCACCCCTCCCTTCCTTTCCTTCTATTTTCTTCTTCTTTTTCTTCCTCCTCCTCCTCTTCTTTTTTTTTTAGACTTATTTAAAAAATACTCAGTCATTCATTTATTTATTTATTATTTTTATGTTGCATGTACACCTGCATACCAGAAGAGGGCATCAGATCTCAGTATAGATGGTCATGAGCCACCATGTGGTTGCTAGGAATTGAACTCAGGACCTCTGGGAGAGCAGCCAGTGCTCTGAACCTCTGAGCCATTTCTCCAGCCTCTTAAGATTTATTTTTATTGTATGTGTTTCAGTGTTTTCCCTGTATGTTGTAAGTGCACCGTGTGCATGCAGTACCATCAAGGCCAGAAGAGGAAGTCTGATTCTCTGGAACAGAAGTTACAAATGGTTGTGAACCCCTTTGTGGGTGTGAGAGCCAAACCTGAGTCCTCTGAAAGAGCTCTTTAGAAAACAGAACACACAAAAACATAACAAGTCCAAATTGTGCTGCCCATGCGTGTATTCTTGGATATGAACTTCTACTACAGTTTAACCTAGCTCCTCTGTGATGACAGCAGGAAGTCTCCCCACGTAGTAGCTGTTAGAATGTGTTTCCTGTGTGCCCAAGGGTTTGGGGACATAATTGTTCTAAGTGGGAGAAGTGCACTTCTCCGGGGCCAGATGGAAGGAGTCCCACCTGCTGGCTGGAGTGGAGTGTGGCTGTGGGCTCAGTCTTTGTTGATGGCCGTGTCTTCGTGAGACAGTGTGGGGCAGAAGACACAGTCCTGCCCAGTGCCAGGCACCTGCAGGTGTGGCTCGAGGTTCCCTTTGGCATAGCCCTATTGGGAGCAGAGGTGACTCAGTGCAGATCTCCTCAGCCCCAGACTCCAGCCCAGGGTCTGTGTGAGGTGAGGTGAGCTGAGCCTGTGCTTCTGAACATACTTATTTTGTACTCGATGGCCTAGCCGTCCAGGAGAGACTTCCATAACAGGTGGAATTCCTAAGTCTTCCCAAGTCTCGAACCTTCACCTGTGCAGGGAAATCAGGCCCCCAGCTCTGCTCTGCACCTGAGGAAAGGCTTGTTCCTGCTCCGGTCTTAACAGATCTCGTTAGCAGGTTACACCGTCTGAGATCTCCTGGGTGTTAGGAGACAGTCTGCCTGAGGGTAGGGCCTCTTGGCAAACTGAATGTTTCCTGAATTCTTAAGTCTTTAAGGTTCAGATCTTTGCATGAAGTGGAAGCCCCTTTAAAAGTGTGGGCAGGACAGGCTTAGAGTACAAGTTAGTAAGGTCTTGTTTAAAGGACATGGTCATTTTAGGTGGGAAGTGCTTTGCATATTGTGCATGTGTTTTCCTCACTTCTGAATCCTGATTCGTGTGTTTTTGGAGAGATTGCTTGTGTTTTCCAGCTGTAAACACTAGTTCTAATGACTTCTGACAACTGTAGCAAATTAAAATTTCAGTCTCAACAGAAGTTAATTTACAGAGTATCCTGTTAAGTATGCTGCCCTGCCCACTGTGGCAGGCCATGGACACCCAGGCAAATTCTTTGGGCTGTGGATTTTACTTAAGAGAAGTCATTGGTATCAGAAGTGAGACTGGGCTGCTGTTACTGATGTGGGCAGGAAAGCTGCATTGCCTTTTGCACAAAGATTGTAGTAGAACAGGCAGGAGGGGTGTGTGCTGGGTTGTGTGCCCATGTCTGACGTGTGTGCCCTTCTCCCTGCAGCTGAGGAGTACCTGTCATTTGCCTTTGAGCACTGCCATCGCTCCAGCCAGAAGAACAAAAGGATGATTCTGATCTACCTGCTGCCAGTGAAGATGCTGCTGGTGAGTGAGCAGCAGAGTCTTTGTAGCTCGCACAATGTGCTCATGCAGTGTGGTGTGTTGCACGTGAGTGCTGCCCAGAGCAGAGCTCCCATGTGCCTGCACGGCATGCCCATACAGCCCCAAGTCCTTCCAGGGGAGTTTTGCTGTGTTTGCTTCTCTTGAAAGTAACCCTGAACCTTAATATTCATATAACAAGTGAGACAAGTGTTTATTATATATATTTCTCCTTAAAAGCTAAATTTCAGTGAATTAATAGGAAAGATGCCATTCCAGTTTGCCTGTGGGAATCCAAATACCTCTGAGACAGTCTTACAAAGCTCGGGTAGCACTCAAACTTAATGTAACCAAGACTGTCCTTGAACTCTGATCCTCCTAATCCACCTCCC
The DNA here is from genome assembly GCF_030254825.1 of Meriones unguiculatus. Lineage (NCBI taxonomy): Eukaryota > Metazoa > Chordata > Mammalia > Rodentia > Muridae > Meriones > Meriones unguiculatus. The sequence continues at coordinate 8,017,178 of NC_083352.1, read as the reverse complement.
TGCAGGTGTATATTACCCCAAAATTCATTTCTGATACTTGAACAGGGAAGCCACATGGGTAGATACACTAGTCAGCTGGCATAGCATCAAAGTGAAGTGCTTCTTGTTTTACATCTAAGACTAATACATAGCGACGGGGAGGAGAATGGTGCTGCATGTGGCTGAAACACGGATAGTTGAGAATTGCTTATAAATACGGGGAAGCAGGGAAGCTGCCTTTCCCTGCCCTAGTCCCGTTGGACAGTGAGTTGAGCATTTTCAGCTAACTCCTCTGAGAGACATTTCTCATTCCCCAGTCCTGTGCTTATCCTGGCATCTCTTCAGTTACCACCCGCCCCTTGTTACACAAGTGACAAGGCATATGAGGTCAAGATCAAGGTCATATCCATTGAGTCAACAAAACTGGTATCCAGGCTGATTTCTTGATGAGAGTTGCTTTGCCCTGGCTTAGTGTTACATTTTATTTTTATGTTTACCTGTATGGGTGTGCATGCTGCAGCACTCGTGCAGGTCAAGGGTTAATGCTGTCAGACTGTCAGGCATTAATGCTCTTCTTTCACTCTGGGGATTGAACTCAAGTCATCAGGCTTGGTGGCAGGTGCCTTGACCTGCCAAGCCTTCTGACTGGCACAGCATGGGGTGCTACATCCTTGCTCCACTTTGTATATTTGGTTTGTTGTGCTTTTGTTTGGTTTAAAGTTAATTTCTTGATAAGAATCCTACTGATCATAGCTCTGTTAAAACTGAATGTTGGGACTGGAGAGGTGGTTCAGTGGTTGAGAATGTTTGGTGCTCTTACAGAGGACCAGAGTTTGGTTCCCAGCATCGATGTCAGGTGGCTCATAACTGTGTGGAACTCCAGCTCTGGGGGATCAAACGCCTTCCTCTGGCCTCTGGGCACCTACACACGGATGATGTACAATACAGATACTCTCATGTACACACTTTTTTTTTTTTAAGATTTATTTATTTATTATTTACACAGTATTCTGCCTTCAGGCTAGAAGAGGGCACCAGATCTCACTATGGATGGTCATGGGCCACTATGAGGGTGCTGGGAATTGAACTCAGGACCTTTGGAAGAGCAACCAGTGTTCTTAACCTCTGAGCCATCTCTCCAGTCCATGTACACACTTTTTAAAAGTGAAAATTTCTCTTACGGAAAGCTGACTTTCTGTCTTAGGGTCACATGCCAACCATTGAGCTCCTGAGGAAATACCACCTCATGCAGTTTTCAGAAGTGACCAAAGCCGTCAGGTAGGCCCATCCTTTCCACTGCTTTAAGAACAGGAAGCTCAAAGAAATTACATGCCTGTCCTGAAAGCCATGGTGACCTCTCTTTCCGGAATTCTGCTGTATGACCACGTGGTGTTCCTCCTTTCCCAGTGAGGGCAACTTGCTATTGCTCAACGAGGCACTGGCAAAGCACGAGACTTTCTTCATCCGCTGTGGCATCTTCCTCATCCTGGAGAAGCTAAAGATCATCACGTACCGGAACCTCTTCAAGAAAGTGTGAGTGTGCCTGGGAAGAGTGCTGTTCTGCAGGCATGTGGACCGAGTTTGAGCCCCAGAATCCATGAATGCTGGATGGAAGCTTGCAGAACAGTTAGCCTGGCATGTGTAAAAACAGCTGAGACAAGGAGACCCTGTCTCAGCAAGGTGGCAGGCAAGGCCTGACAGCTGAGGTTGCTTTCTGAACTCTACATGCACACCTGCATTCTCACAGGCGTCTGTGCACCCATCATACACACAGACACACACAGGACAAAACACAAAGCGGGTGTCTGACAAAGGGAACCCTGGGGCAGATGATGCAGCCCATTTTGGCCTATGGGGTCAGCATCCTGCTCCTCTTGGGACACAGGCTGACCCTGAAGGCTGTGCAGTTGACTTGCTGTGGCTTGGTTGGCAGTAAACTCAGCATTAGCTTCGGGTGCAGATGCCTCTGTCCATGCAAGCTGTGGAACTGATGTCTTCTTTCCTTTTCTGTCATGGGAGCCAGCTTATCCCCTAAAACCTCTGTGTGTCAGGGAGTAAATGTGACGGTTCCTTCTGAGTGTGATGCTTCACGCTACCTCTTCTGGGGCTGTGTCCCTGCCGCTCTCACACACAGACTTGTAGACAGCTGGAGCAGTCTATAAGGAATAGTGCGGAAGGGCTGAAAGCCCGGGAGACCTCAGATCTACTGACCACGACAGAGTATGCATTGAAGGCTTAGTGACACACTCATTGAATGTCTAAAAATTTCTACTCATAAAGTGGGGTTTACAATAGAAAGCTTCTATATTGTTGCGCTTATAGCTGTTGGTGGGGTGTGCTTTAGGGTGTATCTAATCAATGAAAACCTAACGTGTGTGTGTGTGTGTGTGTGTGTGTGTGTGTGTGTGTGAATGAATGGTTCACTAAGGAATGTCGTCTCTTACTCTCAGGGTGTCTCCTTTTGGTCCTTGAAGTACTGAGTCTTGACGTTTATTATGGTGATTTCTTTCGTAGGTATTTGTTACTGAAAACGCATCAGCTGTCTCTAGACGCCTTTCTGGTCGCCTTGAAGTTCATGCGCGTGGAAGACGTGGACATTGACGAGGTCCAGTGCATCCTGGCCAACTTGATATACATGGTGTGTGTCTTTGCCCGCTCAGCGGGGCTTTAATGCGGTGCTGATGTCACCAGCAGACCCTCTCTATTCTTAAAGCATTTTCTGATAGAACTAATTTTTCTGCCAGAAAATACTACTTAAAGGGCCTCATTCTCTGCCACATGTGTTTGCCAAGCTCCGGGGAAGAGTGTTTCTGTCATCATCATATCACCTGGCATATTTGATGTGACTGAGCCTGAGAAGTGTAAGCTGGTCCTTTTTCTCTGTTTCAGGGTCACATTAAAGGCTACATCTCCCATCAGCATCAGAAACTGGTCGTCAGCAAGCAAAACCCTTTCCCTCCACTGTCCACGGTGTGCTGATGCGTAGGCCTTGTAGATGGAGGTCAGTGCTGCTGCAGCTTCCTCTGCAGCCCAAGTCTTCTGGTGCTTCCCAGGGCCACTGAGGCTGTCGCCAGCACCTACGTGACTAGCCATGCTCTCCACTGACTCATTTCAGCTTTGCCAAAACCTGGAATTCTTTGGGGACGAACACCTGTGCTGCTGGCCTGTGGTGCTTGTGAACTGCTGGGAAGGGAACAGCTATGCTTCAGTTTTATGCGTTGTTGACAGGCTGTCTTTGTAATGTTTTATAGCCTTCCCTTTCTTTCTTTTAAGAAAAGGTTATCCAAATTTATACAAATGATGCATTTTTTATTGTATGTTACATGATGTGTCTATTTTCATTCTCAAACTCTAAGCATTTTCTGAGCTCAAAATGCTTGGTTAACTTGAGGCTTCTTTTTAAAGTAGGATTTAGGGGCTGGAGAGACGGTTCAGCAGTTAAGAACAATTACTGCTTTGTCACAGGACCTGGGTTTGATCCCAGCACCTACATGGCAGCTCAGAACTGTCTGTAACTCCAGTTCTCAGGGATTCAATGCCCTCTTCAGCTTCTGTGGGCTCCTGCACACATGTCCAGAAGCTCACTCAGACACACATGCACACATAAATAAATCTTGTTTTGTTGTGTTGTGTCTTTTTAAGTAGAATTTAGTGTGATGTAACTTTTTCAGATCTCTGCTCATTTCCTATCAGTTCTGAAGGCTGCGGGTCTAAGACAAGGCCTGGCAGCTGGGCTCTGGCTGTGGTCCTTTATGAGCTGTCCTCTGCCTCTCTTCCAGTTGGCTGTCCTCTGCCTCTCTTCCCTTTCCTACGATGACTGTGATGTCAGGCCCTCGCTCTGCAGCTGCATCTAGCTTAACCAGAGATCCTTCCTCTAGACAGTTACCCTGGGTTGGGCCTTAGCAGAAGGATTCTGGGGACAGTTCATCCCTCAGCACTGGAGACATTCCTGCGAGTATCCTCTGTGTGTTGTTGTTGTTTCATTCTATCTATCTATCTATCTATCTATCTATCTATCTATCTATCTATCTATCTATCTATCTATCTATCTATCTCTATCATCTATCTATCTATCCATTTATCATCCATCTATCTTGTCTCTCTGTCTGTCTTTCTATCTGAGGTGCGGTGTTTTTACATAGCCTGGCTGGTATGAACTCTCTATGTAGACCATGCTGTCCTAGAACGTGATGCTTTTCTTGCCTCTGTCCCCAGTGCTTGGGATTACAGGTGTGTGCCGCCATCTGAAGCTTATGTTCCCCTTGTTTATGAGAAATGCACTAAGGAAGAACAGCCCACTACATCAGTTAGACTCTGCAAAGTTGTGTTGAGAAGCTGTCCCTTGCGTAATGAGCTGTGGTGGAGCTTACATGTTCTTTGTGGGGCAACCCTGTGTGTGGCTGCTTCACTGGCATCCTTTTGTAGTGGCAAAACCACCCATCACTGCTCTGAAGCACTAGCATTCTGGCTTTGCCCAGATCTTTGCCTGGTCAGGACTTCCTGGGTTTTGGCATCTGCTCTATGTGATAGGGAATATGACCCTGGGGGTTAGAAGGTGGCTCACTCCTGTGCTAGGTGTGGCCTTGGACATGCTGGCCTCAGTGGGTGGGGTATGCACAGCTTGGGTTCTCCATGTGGCCCTCTCCAGCAGCTGAAGCTGAGTTCCAGGACAGGAGCCAGAGGAAGTAGTCCCTTCTATGGCCTTGTGTTATGAGTTTGCACCACTTTCCAGCTGAGAACACCACCTGTGCCCACACACTAGTGTATGTCCCTGTTGGCAGCATGTTCCTGGTCATGTCCCATGAACCCAAGATCCACTCTCCCAACAAGAAGCCTGGTGTGTGGAGTTGCCGTCTGGCAGAGCTGCCAGAGCTGATGAGCTCCACCAAGGCTGAGCCTGCCTTCCTGTCTCCTTTGTGTGCATGTCTGCAGTGTTGCCCTCCTGCAACATGGAAAGCTGACCTGATAAAGCGGTATCCTTGCAACAATTCAAAGATTGGGGTTACTATGAACATCCTGGGTGCCATTGTTCTGAGTTTAGTAGCAACAGGATCGAATATTCAGGCATCTCCAGGTAATTGATTAAACAGTGACATCCCAAGTCAAAAACTGATTAAGTTGATAAGTAGTTGAACTTGGTGGTTAAAGAAACAACCACTCTGTAGTGTGTCCATGTGTGTTGCCTGGTGTCTTGTGTGTTGAGCCCTACTTTGTGGGCACACAGACCATGTTATGGTGGCTAGTTGGTATCAACATCAGATACACTTGCTTAAGGGTGCATTTAATAATTGTCATTTTGAGACAAGGTCTTACTCTGCCTTCCAACTTTGGGCGTTCCAACCTCGGCCCGTCACCTCATCAGGCCTTTTCCTGCTCTTTTAAAATGTCACCACAGCCACACCGAGACTATTCCCCTTAGAGATAAGGGTGCCAAGGCACAGGAAGCTGAGATCCTGCCCAGGCATAGCCTCACCGAGCGAGCACAGGGCTGAGGTGAGAGGCTCCAGCACTCTGTGGAATCTGTGAGGGCTTCTTCACCCTGAGTATTCAGGTGCAGTGTTAGCAGGAGGTCCACAGTTGTCTTCCAAAACTAGCCCTGCTTCCCTGTTCCCAGCAGTCAGCCATGTAGAATCAGAATCAGGATGCCCTTTGGCTCACTGGTAATTCTGAGAAGCCTCTGTGCCCCAGATGTCTGCTACAGTGTGTGACAGGCCAAGTGGGACACCAGCACGTGTTCATAGCCCCTCGCCACTCAGCTAAATTCCAGTAACTCAGCTGGTTTACAACTGATATTGATTTTATTCACATACCTTATTTTTTTTTTTTTCCTGAAGGTCTCTGTTTAGATAAAAATTATGAAGGAAAAACTCTTCCCTGCCGAATAGCTTTCATAGTACTAGAAGATCTGTGCCAGCTACAGGGGCAGCCAAGGCATCATTTGCCTTACTGCAGTACTGGACCCTGTATCCACAATACTGACATGCCAGATAAGGTGTGCACACTGGTGCAATCGTGGCATAACTGTTAGAGCAAACAACTGCTTCCTGGTTGAATTTGAGGCCTGCTGCACAGGAGAGATTTTGTGTTTGAAACTATAATTTTGGTCAAAAGCTTGTGAGTGGGGAAGTTGTAGGCCTAGGGTAGGCCCTGCTATTACTTTGCTAAATGCTCATGTTAAAAACCAGCTTCTAAATATTTATGTTCATACCTATAGAGCTGGATTGTCTGCAGCCCTTGATCAGAGAAGTTTCTCTTTATAATTGGCAACCATTAATGCATAGATGCCTGATGGGTCCGAGGACTGAGAATGAGAGCACGTTCAGTCCTCAGTGGGACATCTTAATCAACAGGCCCCAGCTCTCCCCAGCCCCTGCACTCTCTCCTCCATCGAGCTCATCTGAGAAGTGCCTTCTGGACAGGGCAGGCTTATTCCATGTGCAGACACCACAGCTGTGGGGATGCCTTCAACACTGTACAAGGTCAAGGTGGACAAGATTCTGACAAAGGTGGGCTGTGCTCTGTGCCCCACTTTTTGCTGAGGAGCCACTGGCAGTTGAGAGCTGCTGGGGGACGCCAAATTGTGTGTTTTTGAGGGTGCACCAGTGGCTGGAGCACACACACAGAGGTAGCATTAGCTGCACTTAGTGGATTATCAAAAAATAAAAAGAGACCTATGGGAGGGCCACGTTGAGAAGACTAGAAAGCAAGTTAGAGAAGGGAAATGGGTTGAGGGTGTGGTCATACTGTATTCGGGTATGGAATTCTCAAGAATAAAGATTTAAAGTCCCAAGGAAAGAGGTCACCTTCTAGTAGAAACCAGCAGGACCTGAACACCTGGCAGCCGTGTTGTTGGATTTCAGCTACTTCATGATCTGTTTAAGCCACATGGAGTATCTTGGGACTGTGGTGAGGAGGAGCAAATGTGACGGCCCCGGTGGTGGCTGTGAGCCTAGGATCCCTGTGAGGAACCAGGTACCCTTGTGTTTTCGGGTCACTGCACTTCCCTCCAGCCAAGGCCCTGTCTCCACACTGCCTTTCTCACAGCCTGTTCTCGTCGTCACGGTTACATTCAGGGTCTGTCCACACTCCTCTCTGTCTGCACGTGTGACAGTAAGCACCATGGGTGTGGTATCCAGGTCTGTGCCATTGAGCATCCAGCCGCTGAGGAGACCCTCTGTTCCAGGGATGAGGACATGCTCCGCGAAGTCCCTCTCTGGAACACAGACAGGGAGCCCTGAGCGGGGACACTGCACAGGTCTCGCTAGCTCCAGCAGTGAGACGTCATTCTCCCCCGACTCCTCCTCATAGTGCATGTGCACGTGAGTGCTCTTGACCGCGATCCTCTGGCCAGCATCTGAAATCGAGCAGTCAGCCACCTTACAGTGTGCAGCCACCACGGCCTGATTTCCCAGTGAAACCCTGGTGGGGTGGCCACAGTGTTGTAACCAGAAAGCAAATCCCAGCATGGGCCAGGCCAACTCATTCCCTTGGCCCCTTGACACTGTCCTCAAAAAAGTCAGATGTTTATTCTGGAATACAATACAGCATGGGGAGGGGTTAGAAAACAGGAGGCCCCTAAAAGTTGGGCTGAACATGGCTGCTCAGGACTCTTCATGCACTTAGCTCTTTCAGGCCGAGTCTCAGCTGCTTGCCTGTTCACGCAGTAGTTAGGGATGAAGAGTGGGACATGCTCACTCCAAGGCTCACATTTGCTGTTGAGCTCATCCATGGCTGCAGAGGAAGTCTCCAATGGGGAGAAATGATTGTCCAGATTTTAGGGGTGAAAAATGAGGCTACAGGTGAGTCTTGCGATGAGATCATGAGGAGGGATTTGAACCCAGCAACTCTGGCTCAGCCAGCCCTCTGTGTCCAGGTGGCTGCTGTACTGCCGGGATTCATTCTGTGCTGCATGCTACTTAGCACTGGCCTGCTGTGTCCAAATTCTAGTAGATACCTCTTGTATTGTCAGTGCTTGTGGTTTTACAGCTATCTCTCTATTGTAGCTATTTTGTGTCTGGCCTTAGAAACGAAATTTCCAGTAGAAAGGCTTTCATTTTACTCCTCCGTTGGATTGTTTTATTTATAATGAGATCTTATAAAATTCATGAAGCACTTACCTGCTTTCACACTAATGTTGTTGTATAATAGCGAACACTTTGCCGTTGTCAACACGAAGTCTTCCTGTATTAAGACACCAGCACAGAAGTCCATTCCTTCAGAATCTGTTAACCTGACCTTTCAAAAAAGAGAATGGCAGTTAGTAGCTAGTGTGACTTTGGGCAGCGTAAAGCTGAGTGCTGTCCTGGGCACCAGGGGCCGTTAGTCACTGTCCACTGCCTTTTCCACAGCCACCAGGACTTGGACACCACTGCCAAGGTCTAGAGGCCCTTCCTGGCAAAGGAGAGTAATGGCTGTCAGATTTGCCCTCCCCATGGAACAAGGCAAAAAGAATTGAAGGGGCTGGTCCCTAGAGACTGTGATCTCTCAGGGGCAGAGCTTTTGGGACTCCTGAGTTTTCAGGATGCAGGGCAGGATGGATAACTCAGGCAGCGCCCAGAGGGGCAAGGAAGTGGTGAGCCCCAAAAGACAGTGGCTCTAGTTGCAGGGTGGAGTATAAAGGAGGGGACTCTGGGAGCTACAGGAGCCGTAATGAGCAGGTGTGTGTATGAAGAGAAACTAAGGCCGGGGAAGCTTTCTCCAAAGGGTCAGTGGGAACAGTTCTAGGCCCCTGAAGGCTGAATGTAATGTGATATTCCAGCCAGCTGCAAATGTGGCCAAGCTTTTGGTAGAACACAGCAAGGGCTTGTCTCTGTAGGAGAAGCAACTGACACCAAACACTGCACTGGCCGTCCCCAGCAAAGCCTAGAGGCAAGATACCATTGCATTCTGCTGTTTCCAGGCATCTTACCCGTGTTGCAGCGCATCACTGAAGTAAATGTATAGAGCACAAATCTTTCTGTAGAGTTATAGTTTACAAGCTCTTCAACCCATTAATAATCCGCAGTCAGAAAAACAAACCCACGATCCATGTTCCATAATGAGGAGAAAAGTCAGCCAAGCTGAGTCAGAACTGTTAGGTACAGTAGCAGTTACTATTCCAGAAACCCAAAGAACTAAGTAGAGACAAAGGAAAAAAAAATCCGTAGATTATGGTTACAATGTGGGTTTTGGGATTAATGCCAGATTACGTGCTACAAAAGGAAAGGTTAGAGACCTGGAAGATGGCAGTAGAAATGTCTCGGAATAAGACAGAAAGGAGCCTGGAACCTTACCCACCCACACCGTGTCCACACTTACAGGCCTAGCAAGGGCCATTCACAGTCCGATAAATGTAGTTCTAGATCTTTTTGCTGCGGATGGAGACTGTTAGAGATGCCCATAACTGGGAGAGAAGGAAATTGGAGCGGGGTGGGGGCAAGTTCTGAGACAAGCTGGAGACCTGAGAGAGGGTAGGCTCCTAGGAGGATGTGGGGGTGACTCTAGCTGAGACTCCTAGCAGCAGGGGACCATGCCAGTTCTAGCCAGGCAGGACTCCTAGTGGAGGGAGGGGAACAACAACCCACTCACAAAGCCCTCTGTCCAAAATTTACCCTGCCTACAAAATGTGGGGACAAAGAACAGAGATTGAGGGAATGTCCAACCAATGACACAATGTCCAACCAATGGCCCGACCTGAGATGTACCCATGGTAAAAAGCCAACCCCTGACACTATTAATAGTGCTCTGCTATGCTTGCAGACAGGAGCCCAGCATACCTGTCCTCTAAGAGGCTCCACCCAGCAGTGGATTGAAACATGCTGAGACTCAAAGCCAAACATGGGGTGGAACTTGGGGGGTCTTGTGGAAGTAGGGGTTGGGGAGGAAAGAGGGACCCTGAGGGGACAACTCCACAAGAAGACCCAAAGAGTCAACTAACTTAGGCCCATGGGAATTTACAAAGACTGAAGCACCAACCAAAGAGCATGCATGGACTGAACCTAGGCCCCCTACACATATGTAACCGATGACTTGGTCTTCATGTGGGTCCCCTAGCAAATGGAGCAGGGGTTGTTTCTGACATGGACTCTGTTGCCTGCTTTTGGTTCATTTGCCCCAGGCAGGGCTGCCTGGCCTGGCCTCAGTGGAAGAGGATGTGCTCGGTCCTGATGTGACTTGATGTGCTGGGGTGGGTTGATAGGAGAGGTGCCCTTTTCTGAAAAGAAGGGGGGTGCTGAGAGCAGAGGAGGGAGGAGACAGCATTTGGGATATAAAGTGAATAAATAAACTCATAAAGAAAAAAAGGAAAATAAATAGTACAGAGAATAAATGACTGTGGGATCCCCAAATCTTGTTGATACATCTTCAATGCAACTTCAATACTTGAGGTTCAGGGGGAGTTTCAGAAAAGGTAATGGAAAAAAAATATCATAAAATCCAGAGGACAAGGATGCCTGTTTGAGGTAGGGAAGCCACACCCATGAAAGCTCAACAATATAGTTGCCTAAACAGTACATGCATTATGCCGCCACCAGTTGATGCTATTCTGGGTGAGAAGTTTCACAAGCCCCACTCTTACATAGAGAGCGGCCAGTCCATGAGTACTGAGAAAGGAAGAATCGGGGTCCTTTAGCTGGTCTTTTCCTCAGGGACCAGCTAATGTGTTATCCCATCAAAAGTGGTCACACGGCATATCAGCAACACTAAATGGATTTAGTGGGTGTGTGTTTCCCCAGCTCACTCTCAAATTCATGACTCTTCCTCTTATTATTACTACTACACACACGCAGTCCATTTGATGCTGTGCATATGTATATGCATAAAGAAAATAAAAATCTGATTTACTTTATATATATTTAGGATATATTTAGATTGAATTAAAATACTGAAATTATTTTCACCTGTTTTTATTTGGTGTGACTACTGGACATTTCTTAGGTGCATGCATGGTGAGTGCTATACCCCTACTGAACAAGGGCTGTTCTGTGGGACACAATGACATAGAGGACAAAGTCTGCCAGAGAGAGAAGTGAACAAAGGGGAAAATAGGGAAATGAAGCCAAGATGGGTGGCATAAAGCCCCAAGGCCTATGTTGCAGAGTTACAAGCAGAGCAAGCAAGGACGGAATACTGGCCAGGTAGCTGTGACCCACAGTGAGGGCCATGGAGCTGGGGAACAGGGGGAAGTTTTATGTATCACTGCCAAGTTCCATATGATAACCTGTCAAGGTGATCGAGCCTTGAATGCTTAAATTCTAAGGCAGTCGATGGAAAAGGAGAACAAAGAGAAACATAATAGGTTAGAGTCCAGGCAGGGGGTGGATCAGGAGCAGTCCCATGGGGCTTGCTGTGGTACAAGGCACAAATAGGGAACAGCCATTGGTCAGACACACATGGAATAGTCTGGTGGCTCTTCTAATGTGGACCAAGCGCTGCAGAGCGCTGAGTTTGTGGTCCCCAAGAGCCCTCGGAGCCCAGAGAAGAGCTTGTTTCCAACTCACTTAGCCATCCTTCTTTTTGGCAAGAAAAGGGAAATGACAGAATGAGGTTTGTAAAAACAAAACAAAAAACAAACAAATGAAAAAGCAAACAGACGCTGTTATCCAAAGCTGTTACCTGCCATGGGAAGGTAGGCGGACTCTGGCAGCCTCTTTCTGGCACCGTGAAGTGTTCGGAAGTCAGGGCCCCACACGCACATTTGTCTTCATTTGTGGTGGCAACACAGGAAGAAAATCAGTATCTTTGAAGCAGATGTGGGGTCTATGGTGGTGCTGGCCGAAAGTCTGATCTGAATGCTGGCATTGGTTATTGGTGCCCATGGAGAGCAAGGTGAAGCCGAACTGTCTGCTCTCAAAGTTATTTATGGGGCAGTGGTGCATAAAAGAGTAATGGACTTCCTGACACAAAGTACTTCCAGCACCTCAGGTTGCTCTAATGTGGAGGCCAGAACCCTCCACAGCAATTACGTCCAAGTAACCACAGACTCCAGCCCCTAAGCATGATGGCAGAAGGAAGGCAAAGTGGAGGCTGACCGCCTCCCTCTGTGAGAACTCACCTCTGGGACTGCAAGATTTGTTGTCCTTGCCCAGCTTGTAGCCCTTCGCACAGCTGCACATGTAGGATGACTGGCCTGGGTGGCAGAAGTGCTGGCACCCGTCGGTCCTCTCTAGGTGACATTCATTTTCAGCTGACAAGGAAGGAAAAGCTCAGAGCAGCCATGCCAGTGGGGAACAGTCAACACCGTCATCTACACATGCGTGGGTCTGACTTGCCATGTGTACTAAAGAACCAGAAACGTGGGGATTCATCTAGGGTCCTCGTTCTCTCCAGCTTGCCAGTCTTCATAAAAAGCTCCCCACACTCAAGCGCCCCAGGAGTGCTCATGAAGACTCAGTGAGGTGGCACCTACAATCGGCCTCAGGAGGCACACAGTCCTGGATGTCTTCCACTGCTGTCATCTACGTCCCTAGCTGTTCCCTTTCCCACTGCAACAGCTGCCATCTTTGGGTCATTCCTTCAAAGACCAGAAATGAGATCAAGAGGGGGTCAGAGCCCAGCAGAGATGGCTGAGCAGCTGCGGTGAGGCTGACGTCCCTTGGCACTGCCTTGGAGGGACACACCCACCAAGCACCACCAGGAGGTGATGGACTGGGGATCTGGAGTTGACAGCAGAGAGCTGCCCTAAAGAACCTTTTCTCCCAGAGAGCTGGTTCTGAGCTACCACAGACACTGGAAGAATTACGTGTATTTATTCCTGTAAGTCGACTATTGTCAGGAATTCATTCCCTTGGCCCAGTGAGGTCATTTGCATGGGTATTTAAGGACTATTCCTAGTCAGGCCTGGTGGTACAGCTTGTCCATCATGGCTACTCAGAAGTCTGTGCGAGGAGGATCATTAGTTCAAGGCCTGCCTGGACTACGTAGCAAGTTATTTATCTTTTTATGTATAGCGGTGCTTTGCCTATGTGTTTCTGTGTACCATATGGGTGTAGTGCCCACAGAGGCCAGACGGGGTGTTGGGTCACCCTCGGACTGGAGTTACAGAAGGTTGTGAGCTGCCACGTGGGGCTGGGAATAGAACCTGGAGATGCTGCCAGTCTCCTTAACATCTGAGCCATCTCTCTAGCAGCATGCACAGCATGTCCAAGGCCAGCCTGGGGAATTTACTGAGACCCTGATCAAAACTAGAAAGTGCAAAGGCTCAGGCTCAGTGGAAGAGTGTTTGCCTGCACGTATAGGACCCTAGATTGGATTCCTGGAACTTAAAAAAAAAAAATAAAAATAAAAAAAAGACTATTTACTTATGAAGCTTTGCTTTGATTTTCATCTGGAGTGTCCCCAGCTGGCATTCCAATCAGCCACACCTGTGTGCAGCTCTTCCACTTCACGTGCCAATTATGGACTAGGGGGGACAGTTGGGAAAAAGAAGGAAATGAGACCCCATGCTATGAAATTTTCAAGAGCGCTGGGGCCGGATGGTAGGTCACAGAATTTAGCCAGCACCTGTGGCACGATTTCCAGGGCGGGACAGAAAAGGGGAACTAAGAGGCCCCCTGAGCGAGTGTGTTAAGTTCCCAGGGTAGCTCTCCTGCCTTCCCGCACGCCCGTCATGGACTGGGAATGGCTAGCGCCTCACCCATCGCACAGTTCTTGCCCTCGTAGCCAGGGGCGCAGGTGCAGCTGTAACCTCGGATGTTGTCCTTGCATGTCCCGTTGTTGAGGCAGGGCTGTGAGATACATGGAAAGCCACCTGTGGGAGCAGAGGGGCCTCTGAGCCTGCACTGTGGACTCCTTCCTGAGCTTGCTCTACTAATGCAGAGGAGCTCACGGTCCAGGTGTCCCACTGGGTGCCATGTGACCTCCACCCATCTCTCACCATTGCTCCCATGATCTTCTCCTCATTTCAAGGTGTCCTTGCTTTCACCTACCCCGTGTTCTTCATTCTCCTTTTCATCTCCTGCTGCTGACACCCCAGGCTCCTCCTGAGGCTATGGCCTACAGAGCAGACCCCAAGACAAATGCCACAGTTCTCTACAATCTGATCTAATTTCTGGCCGACATCATGCTCCTTTCTGAAAGCAGATCGAGCTATGAGGTAGGCTGAGGGCTCCTGTCTGTTGCCTGAGCCCCAGATGACTGGGAACCCCCAGACATCAGCACAATGAAAGCAGAGGTCTCATTGTTTTCCTGCTGGTGGGAGCCTTGGGACCAATGCCCTTTCCTGGGCAGACACCAGGTCCCAGGTGCCTGAGGCTTAGAATGTAAATCCAGGGAACCCCAATGGAGACCCATATCAGAATAGAAGAGGAACTCAGGCCAGAGAGCTGGGAAAGAGCTTACCCCTGTACTGTCTCCAGAACTCAGCCTGCCAAGGCAAAAGTAAGAACGTTACCACAGGGTCTTTCTGTATTCAGTATCACAGATGGACTCAAGGGTGAGAAAACATGGATTTTACCCACTCATCCAGAGGAGTGTGGTGTGTGTGTATGTGTGTGACTAACAGCCTATTTACATTGAACAGGAGTGGAACATTCTATGCCAGGTTACTACCACCTCTTATGGGGAGGGGGATGGTATGCGTGAGGACTCAAAGCTACACAGCACTTCCTCCTTGACCGCTTTCTACCTCACTCTACAGAAATGCCTGGTGGTTGTTTGAACTCTCAACCTCTTTTTAAAAAGAAAGCTGTTATAAGCCGTGAAGGTTCATGGAGAGGCTGGAGTGGGCTATCTATACGAGCTCTTCAGACTTGTGGCATGTCCCCAGATCACGCTTGAACTTCCGATTGATGTGTGGGTGGTGTTACCATTGCTCTTCCCCTCACCCAGGAAATCAGCAAATTGAAATTTAGGGTGTGCTGCTTTAAAAATGTTCATTGCTTTCCCCAAATGACAGATGGACAGTTTCTGAAAGATCTTCTACACCCTCTGGGTCTTTATGAAACTACAATTAAAAAAATTTTGAACACTCTATAGACGAGAGGTCAATGTTTTATTCACAACCAATTTTAAATATTGTTACACTTATATATAAAACCGTTGCAATGCTGGGGATTGAACCAGGACTACATGCTAGACAGGCACCCCACCACTGTACCACAGCCCAGCTTGGAGAATTGTTAAATTGTTTACAACTGCATTCTGAAGTATTTGCGTGAAAACGGTTACTATTCCAGGAGTTTTGGGTCCCTCTTCTCTTTCTGCCTTGTGGTAACCTTATGAGTAATTAAAAACGTCGACTTCTTAATTTGCTTAATTTGCTTGAGGTGTGATGGGCAGGTCTCCCCAGCTAGGTAGCCCGACCAGAAGGGAGTCTAGAGTGGGGTCCTCACCTGCTGCCGAGGCGGGTTTGCTATCATCTCTAAGTCTGGCTTCCTATCTGTGAAGTCAGGCTCACACCAACCCCACCATAAGAAAAATGAGCTAATCTACCCTGTTCTCTGAGACAGCTGTGCCTGAACAGTCAGAAAACACGTGGGCACCTCGGGCCTTACGTACCATGCGGACATCATCTTCAAACACTTCTCTTGCCTCTTCGTACTTGCAGATTTCCTCGTAGCATTCCTTTTCCAAGTTTCCCTCAAAAAGTTCTTCCAGAAAGTAAGAATTGCTGCGCCTCCATCTCACCAGAACTTTGTTTGCCTTCGAGGCTGGAAGAAACACTGCAGGGGGCAGGGCAGTGTGAGCGCGAGCCCTCCCCACACAGGGCCTCAGCCAGCGCTCTGTTCCCCTGTTCAGCAGGGCCTAGTCTGTGCTGGCCTAGTTTTGTCAAGCACAGCATTAGGCTGTCCTTGGAGCAGTAGGTCCCTATCCCTTTCAGTAGCTGCTACCGCACGGCAATGAGATCCATACTGATTTGCAGGAAGTAGAGTGAGAATGTGGCCTGGCCTTCAGGGTCCCAGGGACAGTATCCCTCATCTGACCACTGGAGTTTGTACCAAAGGTGAGATGGCTAGGTCTGGTGGTTCACTCCTCTAGTCCTAGCACTTGGGAGACTGAGGCAGGAGGATTGCCAAGAGACAAAGATAGCCTGAACTACATAGTGAGTTTCAGGCCAGCTCAGGCTATAGAATGAGAACCTGCCTCAAGAAAGCGTTTTTGTTTTTGTTTTTGTTTTGTTTTGTTTTTTAAGGAATGAAATAGCAAATGCCTACCTGAAAGCTCTACCTGGTGCAGGACAAGGGTAAGGATGAAGATGAGAACGAAGCCCCGGAGCAGAGAGATGCAGCCGCCCATGCTGACCCAGAGAGCGGCTGACCCAGGCAGGGCAAAGTCTGCAAACAGCCAAAGTCCAGGCCCCGGGAAGCATTGTGGTCAACATGCGCTTTAGAACACGTAGACCAGGTGACTCGTGGACCCAGCTATTGACGTTTGTGAGGAGACGAGCTCCCATGCTCCCTTCCTGCACTTATGGTTAGCCAGGGAGGGAGGAAGATACCAGAGGAGAGTGGAGGGGCCTCTGCACAGGTGGGCTTCTTTCCCTCCGAGGGGCCATACATCCTGGTTCTGGACACAACCGTGGGCAGGAAGGAGACCAACATGGCGAATGTGTAGTCCGACAAAGGAGGGGCACATAGAATTGGCAGGGAAGGGAACGGGACAGTGTCAAATGACAGGGCAGGCAGGTGAGCAGGGCAGGCGAGAGCACACAGCATGATTGGAGATGTGTGTGAGAGAGCCCAGGGATGTGTCTGGAGCCAGATGCACAAGGGCACTGGAGTCAGGGTGATGAAAAGTATTGTGACAAATGGGTTGTTATGTTGGAGAGTCTGGTGTCTGCACCTTTTGTTGACTGAATGATGCAGAAACAAAAATCTAATGACACCTATAAACACAATTTATTAAAGTAGAAAGTGAAGGAGACAGAGTAGGCAGCAGCCATCTCTAATATGTACATTGTGGATTTGCTTTTTAAAAGTTGGAAGAGAAATACATTCAAGTGTATCTTCTTTGGTGAGTGACCCAAGATAAACTACAAGCTGGAAATTCATTTTCTAGGATTTTCTAGTTGGTGAATCTCAGGCAGCCTGGGGGTCCTCGTGTGCTGCCTCCTAGGAAAAGGCCAGAGAAATCTATCCGTGGGGATACATTTCCACGTGGACACTGACAAACTGTTAAAACTAATCTTAAATCCAAGAATAGCTGCTTGAAAATAGGGTCCAGATCCTCCCCTCAGCACTCAGGGAAGTCTGAGGAAGAAGAGGCGGAAAATCTCTAAGAGCCTGAGGGAGCACAAGACCACAGAGAAATCGCCTTCTAGACATTCCTGACTGACATACACAAAAACTCAGAGAAAGAGGCAGCAAGCACCCAGCCTGCACAGGTCTAAGCTGAGGCCAGTGCTGAGAGAGGAAGCAGCCACAGCCCCACCCATAACCCAGAAGCCATCTCCAATCGGCAGTCGCTCTCAAAGGAAAAATCACTTTTCCCCAACGGAGTCTCACTTTGGATACAAATAACACTTACTCATGTTTCATGCCCAGTAGAGGGCCAACGCAAAATTGAACTCAGTGGTATTTTTGGAGGATTTTTTTTTTTTTTTTTTTTTTTTTTTTGTCTGATAATGCTTCGTCTGAGCTTTTTTTTTTTTTTTTTATTTATTTTTTTTTTTTTTACCTTACAGATCTTTTGTGTATATGTTATGGTTTCAGATTCTGTGGTTTTATGAGGTTTCTGTGTGTACAAGCATGCGTGTGTGTCTTCATCTATATGTTGCTTGTACTTTTTCTTTGCTTCTTTAGATGTTTGTTTTACTTTATTGTAAAAGCACTTATAGGCTGCAGTCTGTCTAGTCCAACAATGACTGTCTGTCAGCGGAAAGTCCAAGAATCCGACAGTTGTTCCGTCCACAGGGCTGGGTGTCTCAGCTGCTGTCAGTATACACCGGAATCAGGAAGAGGCAGGCTCTGATGTCAGCGAAGGAACTGGCTTGCCAGCCGAGTTAGGGCAAGCAACAAAGACAGCTTCCTTCTTCTATGCCCTGTATATAGACCAGCAGAAGGTGTGGCCAAAGTTAGAAGCAGACCTTCCTTCCTTCAAAAGATCCAGATTAAAAGTGCGTCTTTCCACTTCAAATAATTAAAAAAAAAAAAAAAAGTCCTCACTTAGGTTTTACTTAACCCCAGATGTGGTCGTTGACACCAACAATGGCTGTCACAGGCCCTGTGACATCTGACACAGTCTGACACAGAGATGTCAGACTCCGCATCTCTGGCCTCAGCTATTTTGGAGTTGTGTGCTAATGTCACCTGGATGATACCATGTTTTTTTGTTTGTTTGTTTGTTTGTTTGTTTTCTGAAGGAGACTGTCTTTTATTTTATCCCCTGTCACCCAGGACAACTTTGGATGAATTCTTTGGATGAAACTGAGGTCCAGGCAGGGGGAGCAAATTCCCAGAGGAAGTTGTTCTGCTCACTTAGAGCTGAGCCTGGGGCGCAGAGCCCTGCTCCGCTTCTGACTTCTTGGCTCGCCTATTTTCTGGGCATGGGCCCCTCCCCAGTGCTCACCAGGGGGGCTGGCATTTTGTTCCAAGATCAGCTTCCACAATCCATCCAGGATGTACAAAACACCGAAGACATCTAGGTCTCATGTTCCTCAACACTGGGAAGGGCGTGCCCACTGTGAAAGCCCCCATCCAGGAGGGAAGTCTTTTTTCCTTTTGCCCTTTGTGAGGTCTTATTTCTGAATCAGGAAGTGTTGTTCAGGAGCAGAGCCAAGGGAGGACTCTGCTCTTTTCTGCATTCGGTCTAGACGGCAGTGGCACCGTCTGCTTTGGTGACCTGCACTCTCACTGTGCCAGCACCGCAGGGAGCCTGGGTCCCCATCACCAACACCACAGGGAGCCTGGGTCCTGATTGCCAGGCCACAAGGGGGCATGCCTCACTAAATCTAGGATTCACCTTCCTAGTCCCTGATACTCAGGATATGGGTGCTGAATTTCTGCTTGTTTTGAAATTATTGGTGATTCTCTTAATGTTTATGGTGGTAAAAATACATCTAAGGTGAAAGTGTTCTTTCTAGTCTTTTAAAAAATAACTTATTATTTTTATTTTGTGTGAATTGGTCTTTTGCCTGCATGTGTGTCTGTGTGAAGGTGTTGGATACCCTGGAGCTGGAGTTACAGATAGTTGTGAGCTGCCGTGTGGGTGCTGGGAATTGAATCCAGGTCCTTGGGAAGATCAGACAATGTTTCTTAAGGTTTCTGGGAATTGAACTCAGGACCTTTGGAAGAGCAGCCAGTGCTCGTAACCTCTGAGCCCCCAAAATCCACTTTTCAGTGTCTGCTCAGGTTCCCCACACTCACCCAGTTATTGTACTTGCTTTCTCTTGGTTCAGGGAACCTGTGTGGGTGCTACCCTTGTCCTGGGGTTGTTGGGGACGAGGGACTTCTTGTTCTTAAGGACAGCCACAAAGTACATTCGCGGAGGCAGGTGAAACTGTGGTCTCCCCACTTGCTGACCTGCAGGCAGGGCCAGTGGGCCACACTGTGGAGGTGTTCTTCAGTGTCCACATCCCGACCCAGCTTGGAGAGGTCAGCTCTGCTCGCAGACCCCAGCCTCACTCTCAGATACTACAGTTCTAGGAAATCAAGTGTTGTTTTTGTTGACTTTTCCCAACCTTGCAAAACCTGTTTACAAAGGACTCTGTCCAGCTCTTGATTTGGGGGCGGCTTTGAACTGGAACCTTTAAACTTTGCTTAGGAAAGTTATGCAAAGTGTAAGCTGTAGGTACTTTCGGAAAAAAGTTACTCTATTTACTGACAGTAGGCTTTGTTTCCACAGGCATTTTAGCTTGGAGCTTAGAGGCAACGGATGACTGGGGGGTGGGGGGAGACTTGTCCTGTCCAGTCCCACCGTGCCACTCCACACCTGCTTTGGTGGCACGATAGTGTCTGGAGGAGTTCCAGAAACTTCTGGGTTAGATCCACCTAGAGACTTAGACTTTGATGTCTGGGATAAGGCCAGGACTTAGGCTTTGCAAAGACCCCTCTGGGGTCTCCTAACCAAAGCCAGAGCTAAGATCCACGTGTTGGGGGGTAGGTCACTGTTGGCGATTGGTGAGCTGATACCATGCTCAGGAAGAAGGGCCTGTGCACATTCAACACCCTGTTTACCTCAGGGAAACTCCATGCACACTCACCAGGCAGCCCATCTTGGGAGAGGCTTGTGCACACTTATCACTCAGCCTCATTCTGGAAAGTACCGTGCGCCTTGCCACACGGCCCAGCCCAGCACAGAACTCAGCTCAGCAGAGTGCAGGCACACTGGCCAGACAGCACAGCTGAGGCAGACCTCCTGCACCACACCCAAAGACAGCCCTGCATAGGACTGGGCCTGGCGTGGATCTGGGTAAAAGGTCCCTTTATTTAGACAAAGATCTTAGCCTTTCTGCCCAGGATTCTTTACTCTCAGTAGGTGTCATGGTACCAGCAATTCTATGTTGCTGAGTTCCTAAGGGAGAGTGAGGGTTCTCTGGCCAGGCAAAGGAAGCATCAGTGTCTGGGGCCTCACGACCTAAAGGGGCTTCCGGGCTGAAGTCTCTGTCCCACTGTGTGTGCATGTGAGTGTGCACTCAAGTGCCTATGGCTGTGAACATTTATTCTCAAGGTAGTTAAGCACATTTGAGAGGGTCAGTTTGACCACTCAAAATCAGAGTCATATGCTGTGATTATAAGCAGAGACAGCTCCATCCAAGTGTGAGCAGAGCCCTAATCCCCTAGAGCCCTGACTTCCTAGAGCTCAGTCTGGCTCAGGAAGATGAACCTTTGCTCAGGTAGAGCCTGCTTCTTCTGCCACGAAGTCAAGGGAAGACCAGACCAAAAGAGCCCATCCCTGCAGGCAGGCATCCCTGCTCTGGCTGCAACATTCAGCACCACCAGATGCGACCCAGAAGGTTGAGAGAATGATTGTTTTAATGAGGAGGACTCGGGGACCTTGGGGTCTGAGCTGTGGGCAGTGCCTTGGCTTTCATGGACCTGTCAATCCACTTGAGGAAGGCTGTGACCTTCGTGTAGATCCCGTATTTCCCTTTCCTCGCACACCCTTCTCCCCAGCTGACAATGCCGGTCACAAAGTAGGTGTCTTTGAACCGGGTGACATGGGGACCCCCGCTGTCCCCCTGGCAGGCATCCTCCAGCTTGGCATCATAGCCTGCACAGAACATGTTCTGTGTGATGGTGAAGCTGCTGGAGAGCTTGCAGGTGTTGCGGTCCACATAGGGCACCTCCAGCATCTTCAAGATGTGTGACTGGCGGCCCTTCTCATGCGTACGGCCAAACCCGCTCACGATGCCCGTCTTTTGTGTCATCAGCGTGGCCTCGGCCCAGTCTTTCTGAGGCAGGCAGGCAGGGGCCACATTCATGCGGAATGTGATGGGGGTCTTGAGCTTGAGCACCGCGATGTCAAAGTCATAGGTCTCCTTCACAAACCTGTTGTGCTTTATGACCACATCCACCTCATGAACCATCTCATTGCCTTCCTCTTTCTCCGTGTTCCGGTCCCCTGGAGCCAGAGAAGGAGAGAGCAGTTCCGAGGGAGTTAGTTCCGAGGGCCAGGGGTTTGTATATCAGCTACCTTTCGTCCTATCATGAAGGAAATGGAGGCAAGTGCATCTACATGAGTTTGAGGCCAGCATCGTCGACATTGTAAGCCCAGGCCAACCATACTACATAACTAGATCCTGTCTCAACAAGAAAGGAAAGAAGGAAGGAAGAAAAGAAGGAAGGAGGGGGGAAATAAAGACAAAAGAAAAGAAAAAAAAAAAAGAAAGAGACAAGGAGTTTGCTGGCTTATGTCAACTTGAGACAGCTGGAGGCATCCGAGACCAGGGAACCTCAATTGAGAAAATGCCCCTATAAGATTGGGGTACAGGCAAGCCTGCAGCATTATTTTAAATTAGTGATTGATGGGGGAGGGCCCAGCCCATTTTGGGTGGTGCTATCTTTGGGCTGGTAGTCTTGGTAGTAGAAAGTGGACTGAACAAGCTACGGGGAGCAAGCCAGTAAGCAGCACTCCTCCACAGCTGTTGCATCAGTTTCTGGCTCCAGGTTCCAGCCCTGTTGGAGTTCCTGTGCTGACTTCCACTGATGGTAAACGGTGATGTTGAAATGTAGGCTGAACAAACCCTTCCCCCGCAAGGAGCATATGCGTGTATTCCTAGCACTCAGAAGGACAAGACAGGTGCTTTGTAAATTCAAGAATAGTTCATTCTCTGTAGAGAAACCCATCTCAAAAAATAAACATAAATGTACTTAAAAGGTCCTCTGTCTTTCTTCTAGGGGTTCACCTTGTAATCATGTTTTTAACGTATCTTTTTTTAAATGGTTTATTTTATTAAGTGTGTGTGTTTGCCCGCATGTATAGGTATGTGCACTGTGTGCATGCCTAGTGCCCGTGGACGCCAGAAGAGGGCATCAGATCCCCCCTGAACCGGCATTACAGACAGTTGTGAGCCACCGCTGAGATCTGGGGACGGAACCCAGGTCCTTTGCAAGAGTGGTAAATATTGCTAACTGCTATGCCGTCTCTGCAGTTCCCTGATCACATTTTTGTGCGCAGGTTTGGGACGTCAGTGCTTTCCAGTGCCTCTTGCTTTGGCGGATGCTCCCTGAGCATTTCCTGCAAGCTGGGTCTGTCAAGCTGCTCAGGGCCAAGGGTCTCCTGTTCCTGACCCGAGCTACACATCCGTCCCCCTGGCCGTGTACTGACCTGAAGGCACAGTGCTGCTGACTGAAAGGAGAATGCAGTAATTTCTCAATCACGACTGGAGTTAATTTACCGCTATGCCCATGGGAAGTCGAGGCTTTGGGTGCAGAGTTTGGGAAATGAGACACTGCAATAACCTCACCTATCTCTTTGTTAAATTTGGAGTGTAGAAATGGCAGACATTTTCAAACTGCACCTGAGGCTTGTACTGGAAGTTCAGTGGACAGCGCATGCATCTCATGGAAACATATCGAAATGAATGAAATGAAGAGAGGGAGGCTGGAGAGGCTTTGAGGAATGGACTCTGAGAGAGGACTGTCATGAAAGACACATCAGAGACACCGAAGAGGAAAGTCTCTACAGGGAATGGCCTGGCAGGGGAGGAAGGAGAATGTGACTGCCCACCCTCCCCCTCCTTTTCTCCATCCCTCCCCTCTGTTTCCCAAGCCTCTTTCTATGGATGAGCTCTCCTTTGGGTGGGTGTTGCGAACAGATCCCTGTGTTCTAGAGATCCCGGGGAGAGCCTGAGATGCTGGAGTGGCACTTACCTACCCTCACCTTGAATCGCTTGGCTTGGTGGAGACAGTGGGCCGCCGTGAGGATGTAGAGCTCATTCAAGATGGTGCCTCCACAGAACCCTTCGTTGTCTTCATTGATTAGCAGAGCCTGGGACCAGAACAGAATGTGTGTGACCCCACCTACAGTCTCCAGGAGGGCCAGGCCAAACCAGCTAGGCCATTTGGGCTCTCTGAAGCATCTCAGAGCCTTTTCTACAAGTCTTCTGCCTGTTTTTCCGACCATACCTTTCTCCTTCCGTTGGGCTACCCCAACAGCCTGCCTTTTCTGCCTGTCTGCTGCCCAGAGAGTGCATGGAACCGTTCTCTTAGTTCCTGATCCTGATAGAGACCCCACAGCAAGGCTCTGCTCTACCCCCACTAGCCGGTCCTATGCCTCCTCTGGCCCTGCACCTCTTGTGGCATTCATGCAAGGGGCCCAGCCCTTCCTGCCTGGCACTCTGTATATGCTCCAGTGGACAGTGTTTGACAAATGCCTGGGAACACCCAGCTGTGTTTCCTCAGGATGGTTTTGCTCTCTGGGATGATTGCTCCGGCCACATGCGGCTGCTCTGAATGAGATATTCTGCTGTCAGCACAACTGAGCAGTGGCCCAAGGCAAGCAAGTGCTCGTGGCCAGAAGAGGAACACTGGGCACTTGGCCTGCAGGGCTTGGACACCAAGTGTTGACCGGGTTGCCCTTCTCCAGGGAATCCCTATCCTCTAGTTGCAGCTAACACTGCACTCAGAGAGTCAGTGCCCAGGCTACATGGCACTTACCTTTGACCCCAGGACTAGGGAGGCAGAGGCAAGCAGGTCTCTTGTGAGTTCGAGAGCAGACTGGTCTGCATAGTGAGCTCCAGACCAACCAGGCCAACACAGTAAGACCCCATCTTTAAAAACAAAAACAAACAAAAAACAAAAAACAAACAAACAAAAACAGGCGTTCCACAGTGTTAAATCCTGAAAGAATTCTTGATTGTTGTTCACAGCTAAAGAAGACAGTGAGTTTATCTCTTATTTTCTTTTTTCTTTTAAAAAAATGTATGTATGTATTGTTTTTTAGTTTTCTGAAACAGGGTTTCTCTGTGTAGTCCTGGCTGTCCTGGACTCACTTTGTAGACCAGGCTGGCCTCAAACTCACAGAGGTCTGCCTGCCTCCGCCTCCGGAGTGCTGGAATTAAAGGTGTGCAGTATCACACCCCACTTATTTTTATTTTCTTAAATTATGTTTACATGTGTGGAAATGTACAGGTGAGTGGCAGTAGCTGTGGAGGCCAAAGATATTAGATTTCCTGGAGTTGAAGTACCAGAGATTGTGAACTGCTTGATGGAAGTGCCAAGAACTGAACTCTGGTCCTCTGGAAAAGGAGGACACACTCTTACCACTGAGCCATCCTCCTAGCCCCATTTATCTTTGATAATTATGTAAAGTCAAACCTTACTTGAGCGACAAGGGAGAGGAAGCCAGTCTAGGACCCAAGGAGGTCTTCCCTAAGGAGGAGCCGATAGGAGAGCAGGTTTCTCTTATCTGCACCCCATCAGAACCCTTGGTGAGTGTTCTGCAGCCCCCCTGCCAATAAGAGACCTCCTAGCCTACACACAACAGCCACTCCGGGCCCAGAACAGCGAGTTCTCAGAACGTGTCCGAATGGTGTCACGTTGTAGGCTAAAACTCCTGCCTCTGGTCAACAGCACCTGTGCCCTGCAGGTCGAGGGTGTTTAGGTGATTTCTGGGGATTGCTGGCGGCTCTAGAGCCGTGGTTCCCAACCTTCATAACGCTGCGACCCTTTGGTAGAGTTCCTCATGTTGTGGTGGCCCCCAACCATAAAGTTATTTCATTACTACTTTAGGATTGTAATTTTGCTACTGCTATGATCGTAAGGTAAATATCTGATATGCGACTCCCAAAGGGCTTGTGACCAACAGGTTGAGAGTCACTGCTCTGGGATTTTTCTTCTCGGAGAGGCGTTTAGGTTTTGGATGCTGGAAAGCTCAAGTGCCAGTTATTCTTTAAGGCATTTTACCTGTCTGAGCATTTAGATGTTTTTGTTTAATTTTTTTTTCAAACTAGAAATGAAATGATGACCACTAGGAAGGGCCTTTGCAGGTCTGTGTTGCTGACCCTTGGAGGGCCATCCCACCAGTCTGTAGCATGGGAAGCTTGCTCTACTTGCAGCCAATACTAGCTTAGGCCAGTTACCTGCCAGGGACACTCGCCATCCTCACACTCTCTGCCGCCCACAATCCGAGTAAGGTCCCTTCCGTCCTTCTTGGGCTGTGTCTCGTTGAGGTTGAGTAGGTCATAAGGATTCTCCGTAGGGGATAGGATATCTAAGTCCAGTAGGTCTTCAGAGACAGCCTCAACGCTGCTGGTATTCTGGGCCACAGCCCTCTTCCTGCGTCCTATAGTGACTTTTCCACAGGGGAAGGGTGCTGAAAGAATAGGGACAACAGAGGCCTCAGCAATGCAGATGCTCCACAGGCCCAGGGAGGCTCCCTGGAAGGCCATGGTGTGACAGTTAAGCCTGGCTGAGAGTCAAGAGAGAGATTAGTAAAATACAGCTCGTCGTGTATCTGTGTATCTGTAAGGACGTTTCTAGAGATTAACCAAGAGGGGGAGACATGTCCAAGAAGCAGCACTATCCATAGTCTGGGGATCCAAATAAAATTAAGAGAAGGACAAACCTTGTTGGCATAGATGTCTTCCTTCTCCAGTGCTGGTGGCCATTGGGTGAGCTCATTTGCTCAGCTACTTTCCCTAACCGTGATGGATGGAAACCTCTGAGACCACATCTAAAGCAAACCCTTCATCCTTTACATTATGTCAGCTATTTTGTCACAGCACTGAAATTCTGGTACCCAGGGTGGGGTTGTTGCTATGGCTACTTGGTCATGTGGTTCAAAAGGCTCGGGGCTAGTTTGTGGGAATAAATTGAAAGCATTTAAAGATGTGAGCTAGAGGAAGCTTAGAATTCTGCTGGCAAGCCTACATGGGCGGCTCCACTGAGAGCTTAGGAGACAAGAATGCCGATAGAATTGTGGCTAGAAAAGGTTAGGGTCCTGAAGTTTTAGAAGGGAACAGGAACTCTGAAGAATTGGATTGGAGGTCTTTGACTATTAAGACCTTGTTCACATTTTTTCTAGGCCCCGAGACTGTGGGAGCCATATTTTAAAGATGATAGACAAATTAAATTGGTGGAAGAAATTTCTTGGCAGCCCAGCATTCAGGCTGAGGCATGGTTGTTGCTAGCTGCTTTAACTAAGTTTACAGTGAGAGCCAGAAACAAAGAGCAAAAGCCAAAAGACTTAAAAAGCCTTTAGGTTTTACAAAGAAAGGAGTAGAAACCAATGGTAAGAAGGGGACCCTGCAGCCTGAGGCTGAGCATAGTGGCTATTCTGCACCACTGATGCTTTAAGGACACGTGGTTGCAATGTGGCCTTTGCTTGTGCTCCCATGAGATGTGATTGTGAAGGACTGGGGCCTCTTGCTGGAGACACAATGCCTATTGCCCTAGTTTGTTACGTCTGGGCTGAGCTATGTAGTCGTCATAACCTTTTGAAGTATGCTAAGCAAGCGCTCTCATACTGAGCCACACCTCAGCCTTTTCTTATGTTTTCAGATATTAAACTTTATCTTGAATTGATTTGTAATTATCCCCGGAGTTAAAATAATTTGTAAACATATCAAGAAATAGCTCCAGTTAAAATTTTCTGAACTACCTTAAGCTTAAGAAATGTCAGTAGAAAAAAAGAATCTCCTTGTCTTTTTGTTGTTGAGAGATTTCATGTTAAACAATTGAGTTCATTCTTGGAGGATGTATTTTGGGCCATTCTTTTCTGATTACTTAACTTCTGAGATAAATTGTCTTCAGTGAGCAGTGGATGTGACGGGAAGAGGAAGAAATGGCTCAGCATGTTGAGTCCCATCTCCTTTATGTGTATGTTTGTCCAGGTTCTATATGAGCCCAAGACTGCACTTCTCCCACACCTGGGAATGCTCTAGAGGAGTGAGGGACCAACTGTGAACTGACAGGCTGGCTTTTCAGAGTTGAGAGGTGCTTTCCTAGCTCACCATGTCTATAGAGCCCACGTGAGCCTTTCTCACAGATCTTAGAAGGGGTTCATTCCCCTGGCCCTTCATGTTCCTCAGCCCATCTGGCACTCACTGCTCTCCAAGAGCCTCCTTAGTAGTGGTTCAGGCACTCAAAAGACTCGGCACATCCAGCTCTCACCAGGTAAAAAAACAAAACAAAACAAAACAAAACAAAAAAACAATCAACATGGGGACTGCAAAAGTGATACCAATGCTGGGTCCTCTTCCTGCCCTTCTTGACCCGGAAGAGTTCTGTCCTTGACTTGCCCTTGGGATAGTGTG
The DNA here is from genome assembly GCF_030254825.1 of Meriones unguiculatus. Taxonomy (NCBI): domain Eukaryota; kingdom Metazoa; phylum Chordata; class Mammalia; order Rodentia; family Muridae; genus Meriones; species Meriones unguiculatus. The sequence continues at coordinate 7,989,586 of NC_083352.1, read as the reverse complement.
ACAACTGTGGCTTCCAGATCCTCAGGCCAGACTTTTGTGACTGCACAAAAGTCACTGCTGGAGCTGTGGGTAGGCCCAGTACAGTGATGCCTGGGACTACCTCCTTTCAGCTGCCTTTGCCAGGAATGAGGCAACAGTGCCAGCCACTTCAGTGAGGGGCCTGAGGCTGAGCAACTTTTTGCTCCTAGATCTAACACCTCTTCTTTCAAACCTAAAGCTTTCGCACTTGAACTGTAGGTCCCAACTCTCATCCTCCATCTCCTGGCACCTTCGGCCTTTGCAAGTCCCACCAGAACACGCCACATCAGCGCCCACAGAGGTGGCATGCTGTCTTCGTGGCCTGACAACCCCTATCTCCATGGCCTGACGACCCCTACACAACAGTGGCGTGTCATCTCCATGGCCTGATGACCCCTACCTGTGGAGATGCAGGACTTGCCATCATCAGCCAGGAGGTAACCACTGGCACAGGAGCACACCACCGAGTTCTGCTCCTCGTTGCAGAACTGGTCACAGTCTCCATTGTCTAGGCTGCAGAGTCTCCGAACAACTGCAAAGCAGAGGACAGATGAGCTCATAGACAGGTGATGAATTCAGACATGCCAGCTACATCTGCTAATCTCAGTCATGCCCAGGCAAGGGGGTATGCAAAGAACCTGAGTCTCAAGGAAGACACACATGAGTGGTTCCCATGATAACAATGACATGTCAGCCCCATGTAAGCCTTTCTCCCTGTTGCTGCTTCCCCCAAGAGTGGGAGGGACATTTGACATATGCACAGGTTCGGGGAGGAATACCCGGCATCCCCACAGGGCTCTTCACTGAAAAGCTTTGTGAGGACGGGCGGGCATGTGTCCTCTGTTGAGTACCATGCACATCCTGCTCGCCCAGGGTGCTGCCCTTGGCATGGGGGAAGAGTTGCATCCTAGCTGCAGCTCTTTCTTCCATCTCCCAGGAACAATGGGCATTTGAGCTCTGCCCTGGCCCCACTGTTGCACCAGGCACCCTGCTGTGGGCATAGTGTGGTTTGGGATCAGGGTTCCTGTGAAACTCGGAAGGAATAATCATCATGGGAGGTTTACGGCAGGAAGCCAGGAACCAGGTCCAGAGTGTACGGGGGGGTGGTGTGGGTTGTCATCTAAGTCCCACCGCTCTGTGTCCATGCTGTTAAGTCGAAGAAGTGAAGGCACCTTGGCTTGCATGAAATTGAGGTGTAGCACCCACTAAACTCCCTTGGTAACTCCTGACCAGCATTGTATCTCAAGGATGACTGAGTCCATAGACCTCCATCCACAGCATCGAGGACCAGAGGCACCCACTCGCTTTTAGCACAGGCTGGCCCTACTCACGCTAATAACCATCTCTAGAGCAATTTGCCTTACAGCCCCCTTCTTGGGCTTGGGTGAACAACAACAACAACAACAAAAAATTATGGAGTAAAAGGCACCTTACTGGAATTTTAGCTCCTAAGTTGTGCCCCTCAGCAGATCTGTTGGTTTATGGTGTGCAGAGGTCTGAGGTTCTGTGGAATGGTTCATACTTATAAGCAGGCACTCTCTGGGAGAGTCCTGAGGGCATCCAGATAAAAATCTCACTCTATAAGGAGAGTCATTTAACCCTGGACGTGGTGAAACACATCTGTGACCCCAGAATGTGGGGAGCTGAGGCAGGAGGATTGCTGGGAGTTCAAATCTGGAGTGGGCTATGCAGTAAGTTCTTAGCCAGCTCTGGACAGAGAGTGAGGGCCATCTCAAAAAAAAAAAAAAAAAAAAGCAATTAAAAAAAAAAAACGCAAGTAAAAGAAACCCAGTTCTTTCTTGTTAGGGAAAATTAATCTGATAGTAACATAAATTTTTATTTAAAAATGTAGTCATTGTTGTAAAAATAGCTTGGTGAGTCTCTGTAGAATCAGTTGGGTACATCCCACATCTAAAAAGGGCAATCTAGACCGTTCTTCGTTGATGTTTGTGGTGGCAAGTGTAAATAAAGGAGATGACTCAGACCATTGCACCCGAGCAGAATGAACAGCTGACCCAGTTATCGGGTAAGTGACATGCTACTGCCATGTCACCTGCCTCCTGGTGCCCTGCGACAGCTCTGGCCCACAGGGAAGCCTTCCCTCTCACATTGCACCACCCCCAGCAGCTTGAGGACACCTCCAGTGAGAATTACTAACGGCTTAGGTTGGCCTGTCAGGTGTTTCAGTGTCTCTGTCTTCCCTACTCTTGGCATGATCCAACTGTCCATAAAGCAGAGGGACTTACAGAATTCACAGTTTTTGCCTTCGAATCCCTCTGCACAGGTGCACGTGTACTCCTGAAGGCCATCGCGACACTGGCCCTGATTCTGGCAAGGACTGCTTTCACACTGGTCGCCATCTGCACAGGGAGGATTTGGAAAGCAAGGTTGAAGGCATTTCGCCATGGAAACCACTGACACTGGGTGGACCTTGCCCTTGCATTCACTTTGCAGATGGCCTGGGCTTGCCTCTCCTCCTTGAGAATCATTCATCATGTCTACATTTCGCTTAGGTTCCATTTTGGTGGCTACATGTGTGTGATACTCCTGTTCCTTGCGTCGTTGGCTGGGTCCCTGATCTCTGCTAGAATGTATTACAAGGTGTTTGCAGCCTCTCCGGAAAGGAGGAGGACTAGGGGACAATGTGACCCTTATTTCTGGACTGGGTGTTCATCAAGGAATGTGGGGATCCTCTTCCTGAGGTGCCTAGGTGTAGAATGAGGATCGGAAGTTGATCCAGCCCCAGCACAGACTCCACCTCTCTTTGTACACCACTTGCTCAGAGGCAGGGCTGGTCGCTGTCTGGAAATAACTTCCAGGGAGTCATGCCCAGTATCATCTGCGGTGCAGTGAATGGTCATCAGAGTGATCACCTTTTAGAGAGTCCAGTGTTCTGAGCTCCACCTTTTGCTCTAACTTGCTGTACTTATTAGTTTGGTGTCGTCTGCTGAGGAGAAACTGGCTGAAATATGTCAGAGCCACCCGTGGCGGGAACACCTGCAGTCCCAGTTGCTCAAGAGGCTGTTATGAGGGGGCTTGAGCCTGGGAATTTTCAGCCACTCTGGGCAACAGAACAAGAGCCCATTTAAAAAGATGTGGACTTTAGTAAATAATAAAACTTGAATGAATATAAAGTTATTATAAAATACTTACTTAAAGCATTTATGGAAATCCAGAAGGGAAAAGTGTAGGTAAATAAGGTTTGAACAGGAATGGAATTCATAATGTTTTCAAAAGCCAGTCTTTCTCTTGATTTAAATATGTTAAGGAGTCTCTCTCATTTATGATTGAGGTAGAAAGCATCTCACCTTTGTATTTGTACCAGAATTCATTCTAAAAGAAAAAAAATATTTTAAGACACATTAGAGAAGACAGACATTTCGCACTAATAGTAATCATCACCAGTAACCTTCCCCGAGAAACATTCCAGAACTTCTCCATCTGAAAGGGAACCCTTCCAGGGTGCTTCATTCCTGAGGGGTCTGTCTCCCATCTGCTTCAACATGGCTCTCACTGAATGGTGGAACAGCATTGCAAAGTAAACAACAAGAAAACAGGCTAGAAGAAACAGCTGCATTCATTCTACACCACTGGTGTGTGATGCTCATCCCTAAAGAAATAAAAAGATCACGGGCTGCCAGTCATGAGTGCAAAAGGCATAAACTAATTGGCAAAAAACAGGTCAAGGTCTGCCTAACCCTAATGGAAGGTCAGAGTTCACACAGCTGGTCCTTACCCCCACTCCCCATTCAGATCTATCTGGGATGTTGGAATAAGATCTTAACTAGAAATGGAACTCTGTGGATGCAGATTAGGATGAAGACCTGGATGAGTTTATTCAGAATTCTCATATGTTCTCAACTCATGGGAATGTCCATTTCAAAGTAAGAACCAGGAGAACTGGAGCCAGGAGGAGGAAGGTCATGGGAGAGGACAGTACAAGTCTCACAGGTTCAAAATCAATGTTAGTATTTATAAAGAATGGAATCTATCACCTGGTGAAGACATACCCTTGTCTCCTCCTCCTTTAAGAGTTAATCTTATGTGGTAGTCAGCGACCTCACTAAGGTACCACACCTAGGCAGATGGGCCCACCTTAAAATAATGTGTAGTCCCTACCCTCTTGCACAATCCCTAATGCCATCCCTAAGGTGATGAAGCCTGGGTCTGCCCACCTTTCTAAGTCTTGACATAACAAAGGCATAACTATCTTTTTCTTTTGTATGCTGACTGCAGTCTAACTATACTTTTAAACTCCCCAACTAATGCATTGGACTTCCTGGCTCTTTTAGGACTCCTCTGTCTGCAATGTGGCTGCCTGCAGCCAGGGGCTCTCGGCCGTCACCTTGCCTCAAGGGGCATGGCTTCTGTTCCTTCTTTTGATTCTTCTCCTCCCACAATCCAGACAATTTGCCTGTCCTCAGGCTGTCCTTTTAAACTCTAATATATTATTAATGGGACTAAGAACCCAAAAGAGGAATCCCAGTTTCGTAGGTATCATGTGATGGCTTTGCTGGGAACTCCGGGGTTCCCAGTAATGCTTCTTCCCTGGGTTTTAATTCTTTAACTGGCAGAGAGAACCAGCCTGTTCTGCAGCCCTAGATGACATTGTGTTAAGGGTTAAGGCTTTTATGTGGCGTTAGGTTATGAAAGCTTTGCCACTGTGAGGCGACTGAGGACTGGAGCTTTCACAATTCCTCCTTGTGCTTTTCCTCTGTCCTCCATACTGAGGACTAGGCAACAAGGAACCCTCTGGAAGCAGACACAGGCTCTCACCAGACACCAACTGCTGCCACGTTGTCCTTGGACTTCCTACCTTCCTATCTTACAAACAGCAAAAACCTCATGCTGTTTGTAAATTACCTAGCCTAGGGCATTTTATTATAGCAGGGTAAAGGGATTAAGATGAAGGGATTCCACTTACTGAAAAAAGACAATTTCTTATCTACTATACAATTTCTTATCTACTTGTTATAGGGATCATGCCCTTAATTCACAGTGCTCCACTTGCCTCTGCCTGCTGATTGCTGGGATTAGAGGCATGCACCACATTTGGGAATGAAAGGAATTCTTGACTCCTTTTCTCTTTTCTGGTGGCTGAATTGAGCTATGGTCGCCCAGCGGACAGCAACGTAAGAACTTTTTTGTGCACCATGATCTGCTGAAGTCAGAATATATCTGGTCACGTGACCCGAGTGATGATTACTCTCCAGACTGACTTGCAGTGGTGTGCTAGGATGTTCATCTGCTACGTTTTCCCTCCTCATCTTGTCTTTTGTGGCAGGAAGCATATTTCCTCATGTTACAAGTATCTTGTAGAAACTCACGACACAGCTGATGCTCTTGCTCCAGCCAGTTATAGGATGGATCACATAGAAGTTTCCAACCTACAGACATGGCCTCGCCATGTTTAATGGCCTTGGCTTGTTTTTCAAAAGGCTGTCTCAGCTCAGTTTAAACGCTACTTGCTTCCTTCATGACCAACAGGCCAAAGTTCTCTGTTAGAGCCTCCTTAGAGTGGTCCACTGACTAGAAGACTACTTTGTGGGTGTCGGAGGAATGTGGGGTGGGGAAATTACCCCAGCACTCCTTCCCTGCCCAGCCTGCTGAGGAGCCTGGATGTGGTTGGAGGTGGAGAGCTGTCAAGGCTCATATCACACCAAGGTCATGAAGAGTTGTTTGGGTTTCTTCAGTCCCTTTCTGTCAGCTTCACTTCCAGGACTTCCTCAGGCTTTCCTACTGTGCCAGTTCTCCCCAAAGGTGGAATTATCAGATTTCTGATGGGTATGTGACCGAGCTACCACTCACAGATTATCTCCTCATCCCTGACAGGATCTTTTCTGTGATTTCAGTGGGATCAGAACAGACTGTGTGGTGGATTCAGGGTAGTGAGTCAAATGAGCCACTAGTCGAGGGAATGGCATTCATATTCTTCAGTCTAGTCAATGTCACTGAATACTAGAGTCTTACGGTAAAGTTCTGGAACAATCCTCCTCTCGGAGTTCACACTCGGTTTGCTGTGTCAGGTGAAGCGCGCTTGGCATGGGTGTCCTTAAAGAGTCGGGATGACTTAGTGCGCCTGATGAATGCCTTCCCCAGGGAATCATCTGTAGTTAAGTCCAAATGGTTTCAATGATGTTATGCTTTAACATCTTTGAAGAGAAAGCGAAGTGTAGTGCTCTGGGAGCTGTGAGGTGCCTGCGCAGCTTTGTAGAGGGTGTGCTAATCCTTCCCGTGTTTCTAGGATCCCAAACTCAGTGTGTCTCCTAAGGCTGTTATTTGATGTGCATATAAAAGCAAAGCCAGCTCATCATTCCCTGAGCTGGCTTTGCTTGTAACGTTACCTCTCTCATGGTTTGACTCTGAACTGTCCTTCTGAGGCTCTCTACTGAAGAACGGTTGGTTGCCAGGTGGTGGTAAAATTTTGGGAAGCTCTGCAAACATTAGGTGGGGCATATCTGGAGGAATTAGGTGACTGGGTGGGAGTGTCATTGGAATCTTGGCTCCAGCTCCTGCCTCCCCCTTTGTTTCTCTTCTGTCAAGGGAGAACATGTTTCCTCTGGTTGTTGCTCTTGTGTTCTGTGTAAGCTCATGAAATGAAGTGATCACAGACTGGAAGAACCAAAATGTAACGAAAGCCAAAATACTTTATGCCTTTAAATGTTCCCTCAGGTATTTAGCCGTGGCCATCTGAAAGCAAATGATCTAATTCCAGTCTTCAGGGATCACACTGGCCTAACCCCCCCCCCCCCCCCCAGTGATCTTTGTCAAATGGTCCTGGCTGCGGGTGGATCGAATTCCTAAATGATGCTGGTGATGTGGCCACGAAAGTTGTGCAGGTCTTGCTCTGTGGCCTTCAGTGCTGGCAGCAGGACGGTAGCTTCCACTTGGGCCCAACAACTGCCTGGAATAACCGCTTCTCCGTAAGTTCTTCCTTGGCTGCCTTTCTGGGGGAACTCCCTACTTTTTAGCTCATTCTTCTTACTTTGGGCTCAAATTTCCAGTGGGTACTTGAAGGGCCTCTCCTTCTGGGGCAAAGGAGCAGGCTCACTCCTGCGGCCGTACAACCGAGGATGGAGGTGCTGCTGGCCTCCTGTCATGTCTGTATGCTCTACATGCTCTTAGTCACCAAGCCCTTTACCCACGGGGGTGAGGTGGTGGCAACTGGTGTGTGTTCGTCTTTGAAGCACTGATAGAGACCATGGGGGGATACACACACACACACACACACACACACACACATGTATATACACACACACACATATACACATATGTACACACACCTATATGTATACATACACAGTATGTATGTATATATACACATATGTATATATGTATGTGGTATGTATATGTATATATGCATATATGTATGTATATATACATACACCCACCATAGGTTAACTTGGTCACACTTGCAAGTTCTCATTACCCTTCTGTGGTGTGTCATATCCCTTCCCTCAGATTTCCTACCCAGGAAGACAGTTGGAGAGATGTGGAAGCAAGCAAAATGAATGTCCTACAGGCAACATCTCCAATAACATGACTGGACATTTCATCCCTTGGTTGTTTTCCCTGACTGCCCTTCACAGGCTTACGGGTAAAGGTCTGAATCTGAGAACCCTGCACCAGCTCAGGAGCTGGAATGGCCCAACCTCAGCTAATAAGGAACTGAGAAGACCCAGCTCCCAGCCAGCAAGGAAGATGGTACCCTCAAATGGACCTGGCCTGACTTACTGTCTTGGTAACATCCTTGAAGATTTCTTTCGCCTCTTCATAAACGCACATTTCTTCCACACACTCTCTTTCCAGATTTCCTTTCTTAAACATCTCTTCCAAAAATGAGTTTGCCCTCCGAATCCTTGTCAGCACATTGTTGGCACGCTCCTGGTTAATAAACACTAGAAGACAGGGAAGGTGAAAGGCTCTCATCAGTTACAGGGTCTCTTATCGTTTAGGGCCTCTATACACGCCTGTGTGGAACACAGTATTCCATGTCTGGAATTCTCTTCCCCAGTATGGTGATTAATCTTCACTATCAACCTAGGAGACCGAGACACAGCTCTGGGTGTAGCCATGAGGGTGTTTCCAGAGAGCGCTAACTGAGCGGGACAGATGCATGCTGGGTGTGTGCAGCAGCATCACTCGGCTCAGAGAGAATAAAGAGGAGAAAGAAGAAGGAGAAGGAGAAAGGAGAAGGTCCAGCAGACCAAGCGTTTTCCCTTCCCTCTGCTCCCTGGCTGCCATGGTGGGAGCTGCCACACCCAGCCATGCCCTTTCTGCCGCGATGGACTAAGCCCTGAACTGTAGCTGGTCTTTGCTACTTGGGGGTTCTTCTTTCTCCTACCCTTTACCCCCTAGTTTCACCCTCCCCCCAACACTAGACAGGAGAGAAACAAGAGGAGAGGGGAGAGAGGAATTAGGAAAACCCCTGAATCTAATTTCTTTTCTTTTGTTTCTTCTTTGCCCACAGCCGCTATCCAAGTGCGACCAGCCTCCCTAAATGACAAACTCCACCTACTGGGAGTTCCCAGAGTTCCAAATGTCACACAATCGCAGAAACTATCTGCAGCTGACAAAACCATGCTTCTACTAGAGCACAAGCCATGCTCTAAATCATGGTCAGCTGCTGCGGACAGCCCGAAGCTGCCCCAGATCCCCACAACTGGGATTAAAACGAAAACACACTCATAACATTTCTGAGTTTTAAAGGAAGCTAAAATCCCAGAATTGCCTACAGCGAGCAAAGAGAAATCCCTCCGCCCTTAAGTTGTCACTGCCAGCTGATGTAAAAGTGCCCAGCTGCACCGTCGGATCTCTCCATTGCATGACCCCTTGGAATGCCACCGTCCTGGCTACCTCCATTTCTCTTGGACTCCTTGCCTGTGTTGTTCTTGTCACAGAACACAGCTGCTGTCTGAGGGCAGGTATCTCCTGGCTTGCCACTGCCATCTCAGTGGGAATGTGGTTCTATAAATGTAGGGTCTGCCTGCCTGTGGCTGTTCTGCAAAGAGTGGGTGCTGTCTGCCTGTCCAGTGAATGAAGGCGACTGGCCTCCAGGTCCTGCCCTTTTGACTAAATCTTTGTCTCCATGAGTGGCTTTGCTGGAACTCTAGACAGCCACACAGACCTACTCTGCCGGCAGCCGGCAGTTCTAATTTGAGTAAAATTAAGACTGACAGCGGCAAACTAAAACTTAGGAACATGAACCCCTGTCTGTGGAAACCAGCAAAGACTCCGCATGTCCTGACACACAGCCTCCTGCTGCTCACTGCTGGCTGTGTGTTTTGTTACTTGTGGCCTTTGATTTTTCCAGTGCCTGAATGTTGCTGTCCTCAAACATGGGGCTGTCTCTGTGGTGCTGACCCTTGGCGGCAACTTGCCGGCATCGACCCATCGATTGAGTGTTAGCAGGTTTGCCAGCGACTTTTTTCCTCAGTAAGGGCTAAATGTCTGGAAGGAACCTTGTGTTGCTGAGGTTGCTTCTTGTGCTGGTGCAGGGCTAGCTCCGTGTGAGCGGAGCCTGCTCTGGGTTAACTGAAATAAGCCCCCTACTTCTTTTTTTTTTTTTTTTTTTTTTTTTTAGCAGGCCTGGCATCTGCTTGTTGCCTGTTTGTACAGCCTTGCCTTGTACGGTTCCTGGCCCAGCGGAGCTTCCTACTCTTGGGGACCCTGGCTCCTGTCTCCTCCATGCCTAGGGTGGCTCTATCTCTGTGTCACTTTCTCTGTTTGTCTCTTCTTGTCTCTGACCTCCTCCCTCTCCTCATCACTCTCCCTCTCCCTCTCTCTCCCTCTCTCTCTCTCTCTCTCTCTCTCTCTCTCTGTTTTGTCTTCTTCTCCTTTCTCCGAGTCCTACATTCATACAGCCCTAACTGTACCTTTAGAAGCCAGCCTGTGGCTGGGCCAGGGAACAGCCCACTCACCCTCCTCCCCACCCCCGGACTAGTCTGCAGTGTGAGGGGCTGCTGCACTTACCACCTCTCCCAGGTAGCAGGAGGCTGGCCAGGACAACATAGAGCAGGCTGAGTCGCAGTAGGCTCCCCATGGCGTGCTCAAGGACAGAAAGCTGCTGTGACAGGCATGGGGCAAGGTTCACTCAGCCTGAGCCCCAGGTGGCCATGGTCCTTCAGCTTATCCCAGCCTCCTGATTGGAGCCTGGGCCAGCAATGAGGTCAGGGGAGTGAGGACTGTGGTCACCAGCCCTAGCCTTTCCCCAGCAGGCTATCCCTATCCAAAACTTCCTGGCAGGGCCTGCTGTGTGCTGAGAGTAGCAATAGTATCTGATGGGCCTTTTCTGGTTCTCTAACACTCATCCCAGCCCATAATAGAATTTAATACATCTGGTAAAAACATCACTTTCTCATCATTGTTTTCAGGAACAGAAGCTGAGACAGAGATGAAGTAAAGCCTGGGTACCAGGGCAGATGTGGGATTTGCACCCAAGCCCTCGGTCCCCTGGCTGGTCTGACTCTGGAAACAAGCACAGGTGTGAGGCTTGTATGTCTCTTGGACAATGGCTATGTGTTCTAGTCATGGAATCTGGCTGGGCTATTGGGGGACAGGAGCCTTGAACTGTTGGTGTCTTGACACAAGTTCACGTCTCTGATATGTGACATCCAGGATAGTGCACATGGCCCTGGTGGCATACATCAGGGTTGGGGGCGTTCTGCCCAGCAGTCCTGCCACTTCCAGTCCTCCTGCAGGCCTGGAGGGTGGAGAATGTGTGAAGGGAGGTTTGGTATTTGATGGTCAACACCACTTCTGCAGAGCATATGGTTCATGCCTTGGGTTGGCTCCGCAAAGGGGTGGCCATTTTTTCCTCAGCCCTGAAGGAGGAGGCCAGGGAAGGGCAAACCATTTGAGGGCTATAAATGTGGAAACAGCTCCTCTCCCACACTGGGGCCATATGGCTCTGTTGTGAGTGTGTGTGCATATAACTGGGGCTTCAGGCCAGGTAGTGGGGCTTCCCCTGAGCCCTGATATCTTCTTTGTAATGTTACACTCACAGGTTCTAAGCTCATGGTGTCAGCAGGAGGCACCACTGTGCCTGGAAAACAGTGCCAGAGTCCCTGGAAAACAGTAGTAGAGGCAGCAGCAGCAGCAGCAGCAGCAGCCACAACAACAAAAACAAAGCTCCCTAAACTTGGCTTGTGAGGAGACGGCGCTCACCCTGTGCCCACTTCCTACACGTCGACATGACTGCTCATGTTGATCCCATCCTTATAAGAAGTGTCATCTGGTGGAGCTATTTTTGAGCCTGGGGAGCATGCACACTGTGCCTGCATCAAAAATGGCGCTCCTTTTGCCCACTGTACTGACTGCAGCCTGTGCTGAGTACAGTGGTTAGCTTGGCAATGGCTTATGGCTGTGGCTACCTGTGCTTAGCTGGAGAGTACTGGAATGGGGTTTGGCTTACCACTATTGCCAGTGTCTATTGGTCTTCCTCCCAAGGGTCCAGCCCGTGGATGAGGACAGGGGGTCCAAGCCAAGGGGGTGAGAGGTGCCAGAGTCACTACACAGACATGGGGGAGGGCAAGCAGATGCAGACTCATTTATTCTGGGAGAGAGAGCACAGTATATAGCTTTGGGCGGCCAATCAGGTTCCTCCACACCATCTCTGAGCCTGCCATTGGTTGTTGGTCTCGGGGTAGGCTCCCCAAGGTCAGACCAAGCACCCTTTTGCCCAACTGCTTCCGCAATCACATCAGCGGAAGTCACCCCAGGCTGTGAGCCACAATGGCCTCTTGCCGGGAATTCCCACAAGTGCCAAGAGGGCCGTGGCATGCTGTGTGTGCCTAACAAACAGGCCCGGTGACGTCAGATGTTGAGGCTGGCCCTGACATCTCACCAGGAGGGAAGACACTGCCGTTCACCAGGCTGCATCAGACCACAACAGAACTTGGAGAAAGCGTGTGGTGCTCCGGTTGTCTGGTGTCAGGGTGCCTGACCTCTGCCCTGACTGGTGATGCCTATGCGGAGGTCACTACGCTGAGTCTGTGATGGCGTCAAGCGTGAGAGGCTCACAGCAGACCTGTGGTCTGGGGCTAGGGCCAAACACAGAAGCTGGTGTGAGGGGGGTCCTCCCTTTGTTCCCTACCCTCTCCGTGGTTCTGCTCCCAGAAAGGAAGTGTTGATTTGAAAATAAGCACATCTCACACTTAGCATGTCGGTCTTCAGGGAGCTAGAGCCTCAGCAAGGCCCCTCAAGGGCCCTTGGTGCCTTCTCAGGGCAGCTCTGTGAGCTGGATGCCTGCATATCTACTGACCATTGGGGAAACTGAGGCCATGCAAGCCCTTGCTCAAACCCTCTCGGCTTCTTCTTGGGTTGCTCTCTGTCCACCTTCCGTTTCTTTTTCCCAGGAAGAAGAGCCCTTCTAATGCGCATCTGACTTGATATCAGAGGCTCCACACAGGGAATTAGGGTCAACCCAGGGGAACAGCAGGCGTCTCCAAGGTGTGCTGAGAGCAGCCACTCGCTGTCACGGGAAGCAGTGAATGGCAAGGGCCCACATTTTTCTTCAGAAACACTCCCCCGGGGAACCTGGAAGCATGGCCCAACACACTCAGACGGTGCTTCTCATTTAATTGACATGAAGATGGCGTGCTCATACAAAAACGAAAGTGAACAATAGTGCAGGTGATGCATGTGTCATGAGTGCACACACAGGCACGACACACACGTGTCCTACATGCATGTGTTGCGCACCTACTGTGTGGCACTGTAGATGGAACACACGCAGACAGGAGGCAGCTGCAGGGAGACAGGCCCACGCCGCCCTTTGAGCCGCCCGCCTGCGGCTCTACTGTGCAGCCCCGTTGGGTGTCTTTGTTAGTCTCTTAGACTCTTCCCCCTCTGCTTCCCGTTTCCCCTCTCTCCATCCCTCTTATTTATCTCCCCCCTCCACTTTCTTCACTCTCTCTCTCTTTCTCCTTCCCCACCCCAAGAATAGCAGGAGAGCCAATAGGATTTGATACAAAACAGCTCCACACCGAAGCAGCTTCCTCCTCAGGAAGGGCTAGGCTGTCCGAGGAGCTAGAGTAGAGGGATTCGATGAACCCCAACCTGGAGCTTGGAGTCCATAAGCCTCGTCAGCCATTCTGTGTACCGGGAGACCCTGGTGTATACGCCGATGTGGCCCACAGCCGCACAGCCCTCCCCCCAGCTGACCACCCCCGTCAGGTACCATGTGCCCTGATAGTGGGTGGCGTGTGGGCCACCACTGTCCCCCTTGCAGGCGTCCTTGGTGCCATCCATGTAGCCGGCACAGAACATGTTCTCTGTGATCTGGGGCGTGTTAGGACTGTGCTTCGAAAGCTCCAGGCAGTCCTGGGTCATCAGCCGGGGCACTTCAATGGCCATGAGTTCCAGGGCTGTGGCGCCGCGGTCCAGCAGCTGGCCCCAGCCGCTGACCCTTGAAAAGCGGATTCTGGAGAGCGTGTTCTCAGAGAAGGCCCTCTCGGGCAGACACAGGGGCACCACGTGGTCAGTGAAGGTCACAGGCCGGTGGAGGCGCAGCAGGGCAATGTCATGGTCGATCCTGCCTCGGATGTACTTGTCAGGGATGATGATCTGTACCACCCGCCGTACTTGCTCGGTCCCATCCTTCTCACTGAAGTCTTGCTCGCCTGAGGGGAAGTCAGGCCACGTATAGCACGCATCCTACCATGTGTGGCCATGCCCTCACACAGGATCATTGCTTGTCTTGACCTTCTAGCCTAGAGTATGTGGACTGTGGCCTGTGGCCAGTTCAGCCTCTGGTATCTGGAGGATTTGTATCCTCTCCAGGGTCTGTGATAAAGCCTGTGCTGGGGTCCATTGGACTTGTGGAGGGAAGGCTGTGAATGGGCTGAACCTGGGGCACTGGACTGTTGATACCCACTGAGTGGGGCAAGATGGACTGAGAATCCCCAAATCTCCTCCCTCAGGGGAGGAAAGGCCCAGAGGACAAAGTGGCTCAACTCCAGTGTGGCCCTCTCGGAAATATCAACTGGCCAGAGATGACGATGGGCCATTGAGCCTCAGCCCCTGAGCCACTGTTAGTGTGAAAATGCCTCAGGTCAGAGGTCAGGGACAGGCCACACCTACCCATCACCACCGTTATGTTCCTGGAGCTCCGGATATTATCAAAGCAGTGGGCTGCGGTCACTATCCAACTGGCGTCCAGAAGGATGGCCCCACACAGCAATAATCCACTGGTTTTCAGCACAGCCTGGATGGGGCACACAGACACGGTGAGTCACGCTATTTTCACGGTCTCTTTGCCCCTGAGAAAGCAGCTGGATTGGCAAGGTCCCTGCCCACAATACAGGGCCTCTGGAGGGTCCGCCAGCAGGTTAGGGCATCCCTGGCTCTGGTGGCTCTGGTTGACGACAGGGGTGCTGGATGATGGGGTGAATGTGCAGGTCGTCAAGTGACTCATGAAACCCTGAGGTTAGGGGAACCAGAGCTGGAGAAGCGGGGTTTGCAGAGGACACAGACCTTACCTGCCATGGACACTCCCCTTTGGGGCACACATAGCCTCCCACAATCCGGCCTTGGGGGCTGCTGGAATTTCTCTTTTCCAGAACAGGTATTCTCCCACATGGGTACTCAACTGTATGAAACACAAGTCAGGAAGAGGAAACTGCAGAGTGAAAGGTGCTGTGGGTGGAGATTCAGAAGCGGCTGGCCCCTGCCACAGCTCCTGCTGGGGATGGCAGGAGGCCTCAGGGTAGGGAAAATTGGTGCTTTCGTTTAGGATGGGCAGGGAGGGAGGGCCTACTGCATCAGCTGTGAGTGGAGACAGACGTTGGGTTTGGGGACAATCGAGGCCCTGCTTTCCTGAGCTGGGGTCTGCTAGGTCTTCGCAGGTGTGCTACAAGGCAAGTGCTGGTCTGTGACGCGTGAGCTCACTCACACCTCTTCCAGCACTGCCAAGTCCCCATGGAAGAAAGGACATTTGGCTGTGGCCCGCTGACCTCCCAGTTTCATGGACAGGCTGGGCCCGTCCTCTGCTGAGGAGGCGTCGGCCGTTGGGAACACAGCCTCAGTGGTGTCTCATTGTGGAGAGCACGCTTCCAAAGTATGAACTGCTCTTGCAGAGGGCAAGAGTCTGCTTCCCAGAACTCATATCGGGCAGCTCATAAGCACTTGTAACTTCAGCTCCAGGAGATCTGATGCCCTCTACCTCTGTAGGCACTGCACTCACATGTAATACTCCCCCATCCACAGGCACGTCATTAATAATAATAATAATAACAAATAAGTCATTTTATGTTATTAACCATTTGTGCCTACGTGACTCCTAGGTGTGTCCTAGAGACTCCAAATTGGGCATTATAGGAGATGCAGAGCCTCATTCTACTACTGGCCTGCTTCAGTGGACAGGGCACTTGAGACCATGCAGGACGCTAGCCCAGGCTTCCACACTAATAGCTGCAGGCTGGGTGTCCTTCAGGCAAATGCTTTCACCTCATAGTCAACACCTGTCAGATACTTGCTTAGCAGGAGGCCGACCTTGTTACACATGTTTGGGCTGATAACTTGCCACAGGCCAGGGAAAATGACTGGCTCTTCAGAGCATAAGACAGCACCAGCTTTTGGAGCCCGTTACCTTTGGGTTTGCAGGACACCTCATCTGGCTGCAGCTCATAGTCCTCATGACAGTGGCAGGTACGCTTGGTCCCTAGAGAGTCGCTGCAGTACTGTTCACAGCCGCCATTTTCATTTGCACAGATGAGCTGCTCATTCTTGTCTGGGGACAGGAGAAGACAACAAGAAAGGTCCCTGCAAAGGCTGGCAGGCCAGCCATGTTGACCATTGTCCTTGTTCCCATGGAAGGTGGCATGTACCTGAGGACTGTTGAGGGTGAACTTGGTGTCACCTGCCTTGTGGACTGATCTGGAGGGAAGAAACCTACCCAGATCTGGGAGAAATCCCAACAGCAGGCAGCATCGTGGCATTTGGAGGACACTAGGCTCGTGTGTGATGGCGCCCCCTTCCAAGAATCTAATGAGAAGCTGGGAAGGGGTCTGGAGGTGAGCAAACATTTCCCAAGGACAGGAAAGTTCTCAACAGAGTAGGAAACTGGCCCGTGCAAGGGTCAGAGGGGGAGGTTATTCCAGGGGCAAGCTTCATGACCAGATGAGCCATGCAGGCCCTTGGTCCCTGCCATTGGCCCAGACAGAAAAGTGGGTGAGGTGGTTCAGTTTTGCATGAGCCCAGTCTCCAGTACAGAGGCCTGTCCAGTGCTCACCAAAACGTATAGCCTCTCAGGGTCAGTGACCATTAGTGGGCTTCTTCTCTCCCCACTCTCTGTGTTCGTTGGCCTCATTCTGATGAGAACAGGAGGGAACTTGGGCAATAGGGTGCCTGTTTTCTGAAGAGAGGACACCTTTGCCCTGCCTCAAGAGGTGGCCTAGAAGGGTCCTCCAACTGGAAGGCTGCTGCTTGTCTGGGGCCTTGGGCCATTCCAGATGGCTAGCCAGAGGTATGATGGATGGTGACCCTTGGACCCAGGAAGGGCTGGGGAAGGTCTTTCCATCTACATGACCCCACACCCCGGCTTGGGGCTACAGGGCCTTCCTAGGCCAATGATGCTCCATGGTGCTTTATGTGTCATTCTACAGCAGGGATGTTTGTGCGGGTCCACAGAAGGGTGCCTGCTCCAGGCCCTCCTCGGCTTTGGTGTAACTGTAGCCGCTGCCAGTGAATTCTATGAGGCCTGCCAGCAAGCTGTGGTGGCAGAGAGGTCTGCTAGTCTCCGAGCATAGCAGCAATTCGCTATTTCAAAGCTGAAGAAATATTTCACACCTTTAAAGCAGTGGGCAGAGGAGATGGAGGTTACCCAGCCGACTTGCCTGGTGGGAACAGAAGCAGGTCTCTCCCCCAGCTCTCTAGACCACTGGAACTCCCCAGGAGAAGAGTCAAAGTGGGCCCTGAGTGTGAGCCCTGAACCTTAGACTCAGAAACCAAAGACGTTCCATTTGGAAAGAGTTCTTAATGTCTCCTAGATCGATTTCCCACAGGGCCTGAGGCTGGCCTAGGCACCCACCCTTCCTTAGTGAGATCAGACACCCAACTCTCCACCCATCTGCAAACTGCAACAGGGAGCCAGTGTCTTACTCTTCTCACAGTTCCGGCCCTCAAAGTCCAGGGGGCAGAAGCAGATGTAGGCCTGGAGATGGTCCTGGCAGGTGCCCCCATTCTGGCATGGATTCGAGTCACACTGGTTCCCATCTGTGGGTGAGCCGACATTAGCGTGCTGCTAAGTAAGGTCGGTAGGGGAGGGGCGTGGACGACTCTCAGCTACTCACCCATGTACACGGCCCAGAACTGCTTCTGAGGGGGGAGAAAAAAAAAACACATGAGGCATGCGCATAAGGAGCAGTCAGTGTCCATGAAGGTAGCTCGGGAGCTATGGGTACCACCTGGGCCCCTGTGAGGGGCTTGGGCGGACAGCTTTGCTCTGGAGATGTGGAGGGCTTAGGTGAGGCCGAGGTTCCTCTCTGCCCTTTCTAGAGACATAAAGTCACTGACAGCTGACTCTCTCAAGTGAGAGCAGCCAAGTGCTGGCCCCGAGCCTGTTTTCTCCAGCTGGGGCCTCGAGCTCTAAGGGTGAGGGCTGTCAAGCTGTGGGGTCCTGGGCCGAATGAAAAGGAGGAAGTGAGCTGACACCAGCCTTCATCGCTTTCTGCTCCTCACTGTGACCTGCTGCCCCATGTCCTGCTGTCACGCCCTCCTGCCTGCTATGAAGGGCTTCCTCCCAAGCGAAGAGCCAGAATACACCTGCCTTTCCTTCAGCAACTTCTTGTCAGGTATTTGGTCATGCCAACAAGGAAAGTGGCTTCTACAGGTTCCCCTGGTGAGTTTCTCTAAGTGTGAGGGCTTTTGTGAAACAGGTGTCCTGTGAGTGTGAGGCCTCCTGTGTGAGGACTCTTGTGAGAGAGGTGTTCTGTGAGTGTGAGAGGTGATATGAGGCAAAGCTGGTGAGAAAAAGAAAGCCTTAGGAGAATGAACACCAAGCCCCTCACAACCACCAGGACCTGTGGTTGGCTATTGTTTTTTTCAGAGATGATGACAAAATGAAACTGATGACCCTCAAAAGCCCTATCCTATCCTGACACACCCTTCCTGGGGAAAACGTCCAAAGGCAGATGTCCAACCAGAAAGGAAAATGCTCAGTGATGTATAAATGTGAAGCCGCAGGGCCAGGCATGGCAGCACACACTTGGAATTCCAGCAATTGGCAGGCAGAGGTGGAAGATGGAGAGTGGGAGGTCAGCCTGGACTACACAGCAAGACCTTATCTCAACAAACCAAACCAACCAACCAAACAAACAGGTGAGACACACAGAGAGAAAGAGAGAGAGAGACTCAGAAGTGAAGACAAATCTGTGCATTGCACATGGCCAAGTGTGGCCAAGGAAGCCACAGCATTCCTCCCGCATTTCCACTGAGGATTGCACATGTGTGTGGCCAGCCCTCCCAGGTAGGGTGATCATTCCCTTTCAGGTCAGCTTCACGGGCAGCCCTGGACCCTTAGGGAATAAGGGCATTGCTTTTGGGAAAATAGAAAACAGAGAAAGCTTACTTTAGGAGTTGATTTCCTGTTGTAAGAATTTACACATGGCATGGTTGAGGGCAGAAGCCTGCTTGTGTCAGGGTTCCCGCACCTAGGGTTCTGTGAGCACTGAGTGGCAACCTTCGCAGCAACGGGGAGAAAGATCCGGAGACACCGATGTGACCTCACAACCCCCAGCTCACTCCCTTGCGGTCTCGGTGTGCTACACAACAGCTGCTACCCAGGGTGAGGGGCACTCACGGTCCTCTCAGTGCTCTTGAAGATCTCTAGGGCCTCCTCAAAGGAGCACTGCTCCTCCTTGCACTCTCTCTCCAGGGAGCCAGGCCACAGCTCCTCCATGAACGCGTAGGCACGCCGTTGCCTGTGTAGGACACTGTGGGCTTCCTCCTGGGCTATGAACACTGAGAAACAGAAGGTCCCGGGCAATACCGACAGCTTCCCTCAAGCTGCGCGGAAGCCGCCCACTTGATGGTCCCCAAGTTGTGGGAACACCCACGCCCAGCAGCAAAGGAAACCACACTGGGTCAGCTCATGAAAACCACCCACACTAGATCCCTCAGTGATGGAGATATCCGTATCCAGCTCCCTCAGTGATGAGAACAACCTACCCACATTACTCTTTCTCCATCCCAGGGTGGGAGCCAGGGAGTCCCTGTCCGCCTCCAGGAACGGAAGGTGCATAGGTTGGTGCCTTCAATGGCTTACCCTCTTCTGTGGGCTGAAGGTCACAGAGAATGACACAGCCCCAAGCTGAGCTGAATTTGAAATTGGGTGTTTCTCATTGACAGTTGGAGATATTGCATAGCACAGCCTGGTTCATTATGTAGATGAATGTGATAATATATTTATTCCCATATCCATGTGGTTTGGCCTTCTTCCCATCCCTCTTAGCGAGAAAATACTTGGAGGGCTTACAAAAGCTTCATGAAGTGTTGTTTTGGTAGCGATGGTCTGAGGCTGCCAAATGGTGGTCTCCTATGATGCCAATGATGTCAAGCAAAAAGGAGACAGGAAACCCTACACTGTGCAGTCCCTTTCTTGGGCACACTGAAAGGTATGCACAAACATATACTTAAATCTTCATCTAGTCGCCCACCTCTGTCCCCTGTCCTGTGTCCCCGTAGTCAGCTCTGGAATCTCCAGCTGCACAGCCTGGGCTCCACAGCCAGAGCTTCCTCACCTGGGGATCCTAGTCCTGTGACTTCCTACATTGGGGATGAGGATGTTGAAATCACCTGAAGTTAGCCAGGGGTAGAAACCAAGAATGAAGACAAGGCCCTGACATTGCCCATAAGACAACAATGCTACATAAACTATGTCCCAGGATGCCCCTGAAAGGAGTGGCCGTGGATGGGATGGTGTGGAACTGGGATGGGAAGAGAGAACGGGAAGAAAGGCTGTTAGGGAAGACTCAAAAGCAGCCATCGTATCCAGAAGAGGCTTAAAGGAGACAGGTTTTTCCCTATGCAGAGGAACATGCAAGGGAGGAGAACCCATCTGTGGGGTTCTCCTCCTGCCTGTGGGGTGCTTCCCACCAGCCCATGAAGTCAGGAGGGGCACAAGACAAGGAGTGTGCCTGAATGGCTGGTGAGCCCTGTACAGGGATCACACATCCTGGGAACCACAGCAGGGAGCTAGTTCAACTTTAATTCCAGAGAACAAAGCCTATGTGCCCCTCAGGGAGTAGAAGAGGGGCTCCGAGGCTAGGTGTACATAATTGGTTGGAACCAGGCACTTGAAGGATGTTTGATTTGGGTTAAATAGGATGCTCCTATCATAGGAACGGGAATGCAGTACCTAATTATCATGTAGGCGCTTGGAGGGGAGAGCTAGCAGGGAACTGTGTCAAAGGCCATATATCAAATGTGGTAAGCGGCATTTGTGTGTAAAGACTCTCTTTATATGAAGTCAGGCAGCTCAGAATGGCTGTCTGGACTGGGAGGACCGCTACCTCAAACAGCAGCATTCCTCCAACATACATGCCTTGCTGGGAGAAGCTTTGTCTAGAGGTTGCTGAAAAGGTGGCTCAGGTCGACAGGAGAATGTTGGCATGCCCCAAAGGAGGGTCCTCTGGAAGGACAAGATCATTTTGAGAAGGGACAGAGAGGGAAGAGGAAGGGACACTTTCATTTTCTTTTAAGTTGGAGAGTCCTTCATAACTAGAGTTCCAGAGGACAGAGACACTGTCGAACTGGACCAATCAAGGACCTTCGCCAGCAGAGAGAGACACACATATGTCACCAGCCATCGGGACACACACACCTCTCAGCCGGTGGTCAGGGTGAGGGGTGGGTCAGTCAGGGTCCTAGAGAGCCAAAGCAAACCTGACTCCACAGTGCTTCAGAGAGCTTGGAAAGCTGGGAGAGGGCAACTGGAAAGCCACTGCTGTCCCCTTACCACTCTGTCCCACGGGACAACGACCCACTACAATTCCTGCTTGATGTGGGCTTTGAAGGGGACAGTCCCGGCTAGAACACTGATGTCACTATGCATGGGAACATTCACGGCAGCCTCTCGTTCTGTGAGACTCTGCAACTTTTGATGCGTGTCTCCATGCGTTCTTCCCTGAGGCTTCAGCACTGTGTGTGTGTGTGTGTGTGTGTGTGTGTGTGTGTGGCTGTGAGCATAGAGCCAAGGCAATGAGCAAGCTGTGTAGCTCAGTGCCATATGGCTGTTCTGACATGCCTGATGCCTTGCCCCAGAGCTCGGCACTGACTGGCCCCCAGGGTCCAACTCTACAGACAAGTTTCCACAGGGGTCAGGAAAGCCCGTATTTCTAAGAAGTCTTTAGGAAACACCAGCCAAAGCTCCCACCCCCGTGAAGAGCTCTGGTGGCAGGCATCCAGACACTATTTGCTTTTGTCAGGGACATAAATCAGATAGAGCCACCTGGGGGGGGTTAGAGTGTCCCTGTTGCTGTCCCAGCCGCTGCCGCAAACAGCGTGGCTTCTCAACTCACCCACTCCACAGATGGACTTACATACCTACAGCCTCTAGAGGTCCCTGAAACTGGAGCAGAAGGCAGAGAAGCACCAGCCGGTGAGCCCGAGGAAGCATGATGAGAGTGTTGCTGCTGGCCGGAGACTGTCCAGATGCTGCCTGGAGGGCAAAGGGCAGGGAGGAGGGGCCAGGGGTGGAGAAAGCTAGACCAGTGGCTTGAAGCAGCTGAGTCTGGTTGGAGGCATCCACTCATGCCTCCAGCAGCTGTACATCCAGGGAAAGAGGGAAGGCACGGCAGGCAAAGCGGGCTCAGACCGGAGGAGGGAATAGAGCTCACGCACAGGTAGACATCCACATATCCACACTGGTGACACCACAGAGGGCAGGCTCCTCTGGGGCCTAAGACCTGGAAGAGAGCTGGGCTGCGCAGCCCTCACTGGCTCTCAGGGGCTGTTCTGCCCCCTCCTCCCCACACTGTGGAAGCAACCATAGCCCATGACTTGTTCCTCCATGTCCGCTGGCCCAGGCCCCAGGTGCAGCTTTTGGACATGTTGGGTTGCCTGAGATCGACAAGATTTCTCAGGAGGTGAGACTTTGTGTGTAAAGACTGTATCCAGCCCAAGGCTGCTGGATTTCTGGTCCTGAAGCCTCCTGAACCACACTGTGGATTTCAGTTGGACTCTCTGGGAGCAAAGATCCTTTTCTGGGACAGGTACGAGGCTAGCCTCATCTAGGGGCACTGGTGGTACCCGCCCTTCCCTAGTCACTGGCTGGTACCTTATGCCCCCTCAGTCTACCTCAGGGCACCTGTGACTCCTGGCTCCCTTCAGACTCAGGCAGTGTTGCTCCTTCTGGGCTAGAGGTCAAAACTCACCCAGCAAAACCCAAGCCTCTGAGACACGAGGGGAGGCAGCAGCCGTTCACCCCAGCTCTTATGTGAGAGCGAAGGCTGGCTTGGTCTCAGGGTTCCCTTCCCCTTTGAGCTCCAGGCTAGGAGTATGCAGCTTTCTGCTTTCTGGGGCAGTCAGACACTCGGAGGACAGATGCTAAGCCTGCCCCGTATCCGGGCTCTGACTGAAGTTCTTCAGCAGATAGTGACCCCCCACACACACACACCATGGCATGCGCCTTGGTTGTCTCCTGGGTTTTAGGCATCGGGGCTTCCACCTGGACCTGCAGGGGCCTTGTTTCCTTGGCCTTCCTTTCACAACAGTCCCACCATTGCCATTAGCACTGTGCCTAGTGCAGACACTGGTTTGGATGGGTAGGCATGGAGACACACTTGCATATGTGCGCGCCATCTTTGCACACTTGCAAACCATTCTTACATACATGTGTCACTACCTACACAGCCCATGCGCGCTCTTGTGTACATGCATGCAACACTCATGCACTCACAGCATTTGTGACACCTATACAGGCTCCCGCACTCCATGAGGAACCAGATTCTTAAGAACAGTCCTCAGAACACAGCTTGAAGATGCCTGTGGGTTCTGATATGCTGTGAGGTTGTAGACCATAGGTGATGCTGTCAATACCTTGAAGTTTAAGAACCAGAGAGCAAGTCCTCTTCCCCTGAGGCCTCACAAGGCAGCCCTGCCAGGGCGGAGTGGTCAAACAGCAGGCAACAGAGTCCAGCTGCCCATCTGCTGCATCTATGTAGGGGGCTTAGGTCCCCTGTGCATGGCCCTTGGCTGGTGCTTCAGTCTCAGCAGGCCCCTCTGGGCCCTGGTTAGTTGGCTCTGTTGTCTTCTTGCGGAGCTCCTGTCACCTCCAGGTCCTTCTATTCTCCCCCCACCCCATTTAAAAGTACTATTTTTTTCACCTGAGGTAACTGTTATCTTGGAGGCTTATTGCCTCCTTCTGCTAACCTAGGACTAATCTTGGAAGCCTCTACATTCCCTGTGATCTAATCTAGGTGTCTAATGTTTTCAGCTTCTGAGACTAACTGCTTAACAAACTTACCTTACTTGTTCTTTCTGAGCTCTGAGCTGGCGGTTCAACTCAGCTGTTCAGTCCAAGCTCCTCTCCCAGCTGACTTATTCAATCTGGCTTCTCTCTCAGCCTCTGAATTGATTTGCTTGTCCTCAAACTAACTCCAACAATCTTTTCTAATATTCTGGCTCCTCATTTTCTGCTCGTTCTGTCTTCACCTGAGTTCTTTCTCTGCAACCCATCTATTACTGTCCTGGTAAAGCTGCCTCCTCCCTCTCACTCTCATTGCCCCTCAAGTAGCTTCCCTTTTCTCTCTTCTACTGAGAGTTGGACATACCCTATTCTGTCAAGTCTTTCCCTGATTCATCACTGTTTCTGCTGCTCAATGAGACATCACTTTCAAACATGGGGGCTTCCTTCTATGAACTAACTTTACCTTCACTGTTTGGGATAAAAGGTGGGGACCATCCCCCCTCAACCTAAGATTTTCCTTACCTGAAACTTGCTCTATACCAGGCTGGCCTTGAACTCAGATCAGTGTGCCTCTGTCTCCTGGATTAAAGGTGTGTTTGTATTCCAGCCAGATCACACAGACCTAGAAGGTCTTTGGGTATGATCTCTTGTCAAAGCAGCCATGTTTTGAACCATAATTTCTCTATATCCCACTTCCCCACAAGACTCTCTACACTTCGCTCAATGTTTGGTCTCCACATCTGTTTCGCTCCCCTGCTGGGTGGAGCCTCTAAGTGGATGAGCTCAGTCCTGATGTGACTGAGGTGCATGGGTGGGTGGGGCTCCCCTTTTCTGAGGAATAGAGGAGGGATGGGGGAAGACAGAGGGAGAGTGGGACAAGGAGGAGGGGGGAGAGGACTATGAGCAGGATGTAAAGTGAATCAATTAATTAAATTAAATTAATTAGTTAATTTAAAAAAAGAGCTAGAGAGCTGACCTGAGTCTGTATCACTAATTTTCTCTGGATCTGTGTCTTACTTTATAGGTTAGTCTTGAGGCCTCTATTGCTAACAATGGGTGAATGCATCTGAATTTTCTAGTTACAACCAGTTACTTTCAATCCTCAGAACTCATTTTATTTTTCTTTATGTTATTCCCTAGTATTTCTAGTAACAATCTTCATAGTGGAATAGCCCATGTTCATCCTCTATGCTGGGAAGGTTTTGCTCATTCCTCTCTTCGACTCCTACTTGGATGAGGATATTTGAAGTGAATAGATACTTAAAGTGTTTGCTTTAAAGATTGTTACCATGCCTTATCAGGATGAAAACTGTTTTTTAAGGTGTGGTGTGATAACCATGATAAATAAAAGATCAATAAAAATTCTGTGTATGAAGTTGCTACTTACGTGATTCAGTTTAACATGGTAAATTATAGCAGTATTTTCTGACATTACATCATACTTGCTTTACATGATCAAATTTACATGTTGGATTGTGTGGGGTCATAGGCCATTGTTCTCAGCTACCTACCATAACTAGCTGACTGCTGAAGATTAGCAATACTTTATCTGCAGCATAGAGAGATCAAACTGGAACTGAACTGGAAACTTCCTCCCTGATGGCTAGTTTTCATAGTTCTGAGAGTACCCACTGGGGGAAATAATCGTCAGATGTTCGACTCATCAGTGAACCCCGCATGCTTGAACAGTGACCTGCCAGGTAAATGAACGTATGAATGAAATAGTGGCATGACTGTTATGGAGGTAACCAGCTCTTCTTTGATTTGGATTTGAGCCCAGATCCATGAAAGTAATTCATGCCAGGTACTGTAAACCCGGCCAAGAACCAAAAGAAACAAAACAAAATAAAACCCCATGGCTCGGGAGGTTATTGGCCATAAAGGATGTGCATGTGCACTGGCCTTTTGTTAAACAGATGTGTTGTCATGCTGCCTCCTAAATGGTTTCTTGATTTTTCTATAAATTATGGCCAGCCTTTCTGGTTTTCAGTAATTAAGGTTTTGATTTCCAAGGTAGTAATTTCTCCTTTATATTTGAGTTTTATTGACTGTATTCATTATATTCCTCAAGTGAATAAACTAATAATTTTGTCACGCTAGATTAAGTGCAGTGCAACCTCAGACATATTTCAGCTGCAGCCCCCCAGATGCCGACACTTCACTATCTGTTCATCTCTGAAGCCGTCTCAATGACATTAGAATAATGTCATTCCAAGTACCATTTACAAACCATCTATTTCATTGCTTTGTATATGTTCTATGTGTGCGGAAAATGGTACCATATCCCATTTGATAGAGAGGCATCAATGTCTCTGACAGTAATACTGATGCTCTCTGCGTTTCTAGCATTACTACTGGCTTAAAGGTTTGGATAGCCACATAGTTCTTCATGCTCTAAGTATAACTGCCCTAAATTCTATTTTTGTTATTACCATGACTGTGAGATTTCTTTTGCTTTAACTTGGGCTGATCTTTTTGCTTTCTTTTACCTTCAGTCCATGGCTTCATCAGGGTCTCCTTTAGCAGTTATTTACCTAGCCTGTTTGGTGCTGCCTGACACATCAATTAGGACATTAGCTGCTCTGTGAGTCAGACATGTCTGGAACCATCTCTTCGCTGTATTTCTGTGTTTCGCTCACTGATCCTTCCCCATTTCTCCACCACTCCTTTCTCACAGACCAATAAACTTGCTTCATTGTCTGCCTTTCCAGGAGGAGTGTCAAGTGTTGTTATTATTCTGTAATCTACTGCATGTCTCTGGGCCCCTTCACATTTTCCACAAATAGATGCTGAGACTATCTTCACATCATCGCTGTCTGGAAAAGTGAAACATATAAGATGCATAGTACTGCACTTCCTCTGCATCCTGTCACTTCCTGCCTCATTTCTTACACTACCCACACTGGGCAATCCTACGTGCTGCTGTGTTGGGAGCCTGGTACCCCCTGGTGCCCTTACCAAAAGGGTAAATAGCAGGAGTCACTGGTCTTTATCCAAACTTCATCCACAGAATAAAGACTTCTGAATTTAAATTTTCACTTATATCAGCAGGAGAAAGTTAAAGCAACAGTGAAGAGGGACAGACATTTGTTTGTTTTTTGAGATGGGGTCTTACTGTGTAGTTCTGACTGTCCAGAAACCTCCTATGTAGATCAGGCTTGCCTCAAACTCACAGAGATCCATCTGCCTCTGCCTCCCTGAGCTCAGGATCAAAGGTGTGTGCCACCATGCCTGGCAAAATATGACATTTTAAAGTGTCTTTATGAGGCTAATAAAGAGGGTGGCCTTTTTAAAGCAGGCTGGGCAGATGTGTTCCATGCCTCTTCACACATGACGTAGACACCAGAAGCGCTGCAGTCTTTGCACATTTTTTATTTTATTACCATTCTCTGAAGGTGTGGCCAGTGATGGCTCTGCAAGCCACAGGGCGGGGGAGAAGGGCATTTTACCTGGACATAGAGTGGTGAACGAGCCTCGGTGGCCTCCCATGGCAGCAGGGTGAGGAGACAGGGAGGGACCGTAAAGTGACACATGTTCAGCAGCGTGAGACCATAAATACATCCTTTACACCAACATCATATGTACACACGTGAACATATATACACACATATAAAAATATCTGCCCTACTAGGCACAGAAAGTTTCCAAAGAACAGAATTTGTTTCTGAAACACACATAAAAAGGGGGGAAACCAACAGTTTTCATGGCAGTTCTGCCGTGACTTGAATGAAGGCTGCAGGACCCCCATGAGCTCAGCTGCAGCCCCTCCTGTGGCAGGGCAGAAGGCCAGTGGGGGAGGCGAGGGGAAGTGGGGCCTGCCCTGATGTGGAGAGGCAGCCAGTGCCTGTGTTGCTGAGGATGGCGACAGCATGGAGTTTTGCATTTTCTTTAAAAATAATAAAAAATATCCTAATTTAATGATGTTCTTTTAAAAAAACAGAGAGTCTCCTTGTTATTGTAGAAAAGAATGCTAATATTTTAAGTTATACTTTACATTTCTTGTGAAAATGAAACGTAGGCAGATGCAAGACTCTCAGTGATTCCAACTGCTTTTGGTGGAGGAGATGCTCCCTGACTCAGCAGGCTCTCCTTCCCTATGACTGACGTGTTCCAGGGAGTGCCAGGTCTCAGTGAGAGTGCCCCAGAAATCAGTTAGTCCTATAAACAGCGTGCTTTGATGTAAACCCCAGTAACAAAAAATAGTTTTATATCAAATACAGTATCAAATTGTTATTTCATGTAAACACAGTGATTCCTGGTAAAGATTTGAGGCCAGAGTACCACAAAAAAATGGCCATGGGATTAATCCCTGTTTAAAAAAAAAATCAAAAACTTATAAAAGACAAGAGTCCCTTGATCCCCTCCTTAGGCTGTTGGTAGCAAACTGTTCACTCCTGTTAGAAGCGGCTTCCTCAGGATGATGTTCCCGTGGAAAGCACCAGAGAGGTCAGGACACCTTGGAGAGGCTGCATAGCAGATGCTGTTGGCTGCCTTAGTATGGGAAAGGGCTGTCTCCCACCTTTCTGCACAGGGGTCTCCTGACCCGTAGCCCCTCCTCTGTCCACTCTGGAGTTTCTGAAGAAGCTTTGGTGGTGAACTGTTGACTCCTGGCTTCTGCACATGCACTGAGTCCTGGCCCCAAGGCCCCAGTGTCCTCTGAAGCCCATGGCTGACAGGGTCCTCCTGTTTCCAGATGTCTTGGAGCACCATCCCCTCCCAAACTAAGCAAGCCCAAGCAAAAGAAAACTTAGAGATTTGCATGCTGGTCTACTGCACGGTGGCCTCGAGTGCCTGCCACAGAGGCCTCGCCACTATCCCTGGAGCTCGGAGAAGGGAGAGGGGTAGCCCTCGCTGCAGCTGGAGGAGTTGCTCAACACGGCTGACCCTGGACTGGAGTCTGCGGGAAACCAGTGGAGACAGGCTTCGGCTCTGGCCCTTTTCTCTGCTCACCTAGAAACCCCTTTGCTTTTAAACAGGCTCTGGGCTGAGGATCTTGGCAGGCTCAGGGCACAGCTGGCGTGCACAGTGGGTCTTACCTGAGCTGCTCAGACACTGGGCTGAGCTGGATTTGCCCAGGAGGGTGGACAGGCTGCTGGCTGACACCCATCCCTCCTTGCTGCTTGTCAGGTCCCGAACATACCTGAAAAATGAAGTCAGTGGCTATAACATACCACATGTCTACAGTCTGTGGTTGGGTGCCTCTGAGGTGGGCACATGGAACATATGAGGTAGAAACATATAGAGACATGTCTGAGGGGGGATCACACATGGTCATGCAGGGGGGATCACACATGGTCATGTCTGAGGTGGGATCACACAGGTCATGTCTGAGGGAGGATCACACAGGTCACATCTGAGGGGGGATCACACAGGGCATGTCTGAGGGGGGATCACACATGGTCATGCAGGGGGGATCACACATGGTCATGTCTGAGGTGGGATCACACAGGTCATGTCTGAGGTGGGATCACACAGGTCATGTCTGAGGTGGGATCACACAGGTCATGTCTGAGGTGGGATCACACAGGTCATGTCTGAGGTGGGATCACACAGGTCATGTCTGAGGTGGGATCACACAGGGCATGTCTGAGGGAAGATCACACATGGTCACGTCTGAGGTGGAAATCACACAGGGCATGTCTGAGGTGGAATCACACAGGTCATGTCTGAGGGGCAGAGCTTACTGTCATCTTACCAGAGCCCCTCGGCGCCCTCTTCCACTACCTCCACCATATCCCCACTCTTCATAGCAAGGGTGTCGGGGCCCACCTTCTCATCATCCATCACTACTGTGTATTTACCCGGAACCTGAGGGCGACACAGGGATAAAGCTGAGCTTTCAGCTCATTGGTACCTGCTGCCTTACGGCACCAGCAGGGCCAGCAACACATCTATCCTCTATCTCTTGTGTAGCTATACACCAGCAGCAGTGCCCACATTACAGCAGGTTTGGGTGAGGTTTCTGGTTTAAACTGGAACGTCTCCTAGTGTTTGGGGGATGGCACAACTCAAATTGTGACCATGTTAAAAAATAAAAATGATGTACCAATGTGCCCACATCACTAAATGTCTTTATGGGCTAGCCATCCCGAGTTCCCTGCTAATTTCCAAGCCAGCAGGACTATAGTTTTAGGAAAGCTTGGTTAGAACATTCTGCTGATGTGAGGGAGGCATAGGTATGGACTGCACCCTTAAGAAAGGGTGACCCATGCCTGAGCTCTAGCAGGTGCAGGTGGCACACGCTCTGTGAACTGTGGGTAGTGGATAGTGGCCCAAGCGAGCGCTGTGTATCTCTGGATGACAGACAGTGGCTGCAGAGGACCCAGGGACCCACCCTGAGACACCCACAGGGAGGTCAAGGTTACCAGCTTCTTGGGGCCCACTCCACCATCGTCCTCTGCATCAGATGAATTGATAAGCTCCTCAGCACTGGACCAGCCTCCGTCTTCCTCAGGGGCCTCCAGTGAGTGGGATGTTTTGCTCCAGCCTGGGGGAAACAGTGTCCTGTGAGGTCCACACCCATGACACAATCGCCATTACCCAAGTGAATTCCACAGGACTCTGAACATGAGCCTACTATCTTCCTAGGCTCATTGAACTATGTGGCATGTGACAGTTCTCTGTCTTTGTTGGAATCACCCGATTAGACTCCCTCCTGGTTCCTTCTATACTGTTATAAAGTATGGGTACATTCTGCTATGACTGTAAAGTGTAGGGAGATGGGGTGTGAGAGTGTCTGTCTCCATTTTCTGGGCTACTCTAATGCTCCAGAACTGTCCTGGACATCTATACCTTCTTCAGACCCACGGGCTTACCAAACCCACCTACTTGTACCCCATACCAAACCCCATGAACGAATGCTGTCTTCAGTTAAGACTGTGGTGCTCAATACCAATCCATTAGGTTGGCCAGTGGGTCCCCAAATTTTCTACTGCTTTGTCCCTATTTATCTTGCTGTGTGCAGTAGTATTTCCCATTTTGGATAGACAGATGACTAATTCCTACTAAGTTCCTCTGACATTAATAGGGTGGGGTGACTACCCTTTCCCACCTAGTACTAACTACTCACCGCATGAAACTGGAGGACACGGACACACACATACACACGCACAGCAAGAAAAGTTATCCTGAGTCTAGGCACACCTGGTGTCATACTGTACCAGGTTCTGGTGCAGTGTGGTTCTTCCTTGTAAGGAGGGCTGGGGCCTGTAGTAGTTATAAGTGTGTAGGGCAGTTCTGGGCCTCGTGTTACCCCTGAGAGTAGGGTGTGATGGAATTACAGAATAGCCCCATGAAATCAGGGCGACACAGAGGCCTATTAGCTCTGCAACTTCTCCCATGGCTGAGCAGGCCTGGAGCCCGATGATCAAAACCCTGTTATGGAACCCTGGGAAGTGTCCTCTGTTTTACTAGGAAGCAGAGGGGCCTAGACTATCCCCAACTACCAGATATGCAGGCTCAGGGCCCACCCTCACTGTGGCAGAAAGAGATGGAGCCCCTCTGTCTACCTCCCCAAGGCCACACTTCAGTGCCTGGGCACAGCTGTGCACTTGGTCCTGGAAATCGTCACACCAGGCTTGCATATAGGCAAGAACCGAATTCTGGGGGTTTCCAGCTTCAATCATCTACCCTTCTTGCACACGTGCAGGCTGCCTGACTCGGTAATCTTCTTTCCCTCTCACCACTGTGTTACCACAAAGCTCATATGAGGCGTCTATGAGGGCAGAACCTGAGTCTAAGGGCAGGTGGAGCAGATGAACACTCCCAAGTACATCAGACACCACAGCAGGCCAAAAACTACATAGAAATCTTTGCCTTCCTTAGTGTATCTACGGGAGACTTCAGTCAGCTCAACCTTGAGCCACTGCTATAACTCAGAGTAGCACCAGTTCCCCTTGCTGTCTGCAGCTTTTGGACACTCTGTTAAACAGGAAGCCCACCGTGCTGGTCCAGCAGTGTCCATGAGCCAGATGTGAGCCGAGCACATGGATGGATTTAGAACTATGATGACCTAACATTAGGTGGCACTCTCCTTGGGGGTGCTAGGAGACTGTGTGAGAACGTTAGGGCAGGTGCCTCATGCAACGATCGATCGTCTCTATTCTTTTTTTGAGGGGAGGGGGCAGATGTGAGCTGCATCTGCACTACCGAAGGTAAGAAGGAAGGGCATGACTGGTCCTCACACGCCACCTGGCTATCTTCTTTCCAACCCACAAGGCTTCACTGTTACTTCTCATCCCAAAGGCCGGGACCCTAGCAGGCATGGAGCCAGTAGGCTGGAACAAGGTGGGGGCAGCCTTTGGCTGTGTCTACCGCCTCTAACACCATGCCCCATGGGGGATGTCGCAGGGTCTGAGTAACAAGCGGCGAGTGCTGGCCAGATGAAAGCAGGCCCTCACAGGTCCGGCTGGAAAGTGACCTCCATGGGGAGCGCAGGGCCAGAGGGCTGAGCATTTGCCCACTGGAGCACTCCAGGCAGCAGCTGACCTCTGAGGGCTGTGACTGGGTAACTAGGGCTTGGAGCACTGTTTGGGGATACAGTAAGCCTGGCAGGATGATGAGCATGTTCCTGGGAACCCTCTCTGGGAATCTGAGATCCTAGGGGGACAAGGGAGGACTTGAGTTTTCCAGGGAGAAGGAAATAGAGACCCAACGCCCGGACAGGAGCTGAACTTCAGTGGCCCATATGAGTGACCATCTGCCTGGCACTAAGACCTGATCCTACAGCTTATTCCCACCAGAATGGTTGGGCCAGCTGGCCACTCAGGGCAGGGTGCGAGTTCCATGGCCCTTTGAGCAGGGAGGGCACTGGCAGCCTACACCAGCACTGAGTGATAAATCCCAGCATAAAGCTGGTCAGCCAAGCTGGGCCTGTGCTTGCCAACAACGGGCTAAGGAGCCAGCAGGAATGTGGCATCTTCCAGCATCTATCACTGGCCATCAAGCTGCGAACCATCAGTTACTGCTCCTGGCTCATCTGATCTACTCGTTTTCATCCTAGGTGCCCTGCGCAGCCACAGAGAGCATGCCGGGCTGGGGTTCAGGGGGCTGCCGCGCTACCTCTCAGACCAAAGGGAGTCGGGTCGCTCTTTACTTCATGCCGCTTAGCTTTTTTGTCAGGACTGGTCGGAGAGGCTGCAGGAAGAGGAAGAGGCAAAAATACAACAGTAGAGAGAAAGCTGAGGAAGCGTCAAGTGAGTGGAGGAGGCAGGTGAAATGAGGCGAGATGACTGAGGGGTCTCCCGGGAAGGGGAGAGGCCTGGAGAGCAGAGGAAATGGACGGTGGCCTCAGCCATCAGTCATCCTCTTAGGGGCCACCCTCAGCTCTGCTTGGGAAAATGCGGGGACACAAAAAGCGTCCTCTCATTCAAATTTGAAGCCAAGTAAGAATCACAAATTGGGAAACTCTCTAATTCTCTGGATCCATGCCTGTCACAGCCATAGTACTGGAAGGGAGCCCTGGGCTGAGCTGAAGCATGCCAGGACTGTCCCAAGCTTCGGTCACAGAGGAGCATCCTCAGGTGACAAAACTACTTCAGTTCTCAAGGCTTCTTTGCCACTGTTCACCAGAAGACACCTGGCCTTGGCACTCAGCATTCAGAGTCATGGCAGCAAGAAAGGCAAAGGCCTGCAGAGCTGACAGGAAAATGGGAGGTGAGGCAGAGGGAGGAGGAGCGGCCAGCTGGCAAGGTGGTTAACAGCCCCAGCGTTTAGCAGGCTGCACTTGCGATGATGGCTCTCTCTGTTGCCAAAAGGCACCCCTAAAAGATAACGTCAGGCATTTGCACCTATGTAGCATTGGTTGCAAGAATGGTGGGGCGGGAGATGGGCTCGTGTGGCTGTGTGTGGTACCAGAGGTCGCCACACAAAGATGGCATGGAGGGCAGCCGGCGACACTGCCTCTTTACCTTTCTGACCTTTGAGGTTAGCCAAGCCCTGCAGCGTGAAGCGCTTTCTGGAAAGCGCAGAGCTTTCAGAGGTAGAACTAGGGACCGCATCGTCTAGGAGGGAGGAGAGACAGAATGCAGAGACAGCATCTGGGAGGGATGACAGGCTGCAAAGGGCACCAGCCATGGCCCCCTGCTTAGGAGTCAGTGGGCAGAGAGCAGTTGGGCATTCTAGGGAGTGCCAGGGGGAGGCACACGGTGACCATGCACGAGGGGTCTTCCACTGTGTGGTCCTGAGTTCTCCCGGGCCAGCTGGTGGGCATTCCATGAGCAGTGCCTGGAGAGCTCACACTGCAGTAGACACTCACCTTTGCCCTTCTCAGGAGGCTTTGGCAGCGATGAGCTCACATATCCTTCCAGGCTGAGTGGATCCGTCTTCCTGTCTTCAAGCTTCTTGACGTTTCTTGTGTTGCCTTTTGTGGGGCTGAGAGCATCGGCAACCAATAAAAAAACTGTGCTGGTTAGCTTCTCAGGGCTGGCTGAGGACCACAGGCACTGTGACATCTTGGCTTCTAGGCTGTCCTTCAGGCACCATCCCTCATTCAAAATTGGTGACCAACTGCCCCCTGGCCTTACCCTTGGCATGCTATCGTGAGAAGTAATCCACAACAGGAAGCTGTGAGGCAGGGGACTTGCTGAGGAGAGTAGGGCCAGAGATAACACCTTTGGGCCTGATGTTCAGGCAGGCGTGAGCCACTGACACAAAATCCCCAGATGACACTGGGGGCGGGGTGGGGTGGGGGCTCATGCAAACTCCTATCAGTGACACGGTAAACTCTGTGACATATGCAGAAATGTTTCAGAGACAGGTTTACTATGCTGCTTTGGGAGAGCCTTTTGCCTCAGTGTTCTGCGTGCTGGGATTATCAGGTGAACACTGAGGAACTTTGCTTCCTGAGCTGCTGACAGACACATAGACGTTCTCACCTGGTGCTGGGTGGTGTGGGCAAAGGAAGGCTGTGCGACTGCTCCAGGGCTCTGTGCTGGCTGGCTTCTGTGGGAGGGCAAGCGACACGCACCGTTCACCAGTGGGAACTGAGTGCAGTCGCACTCAAGGGCCCAAGGCTCTTGGACTGTTGACAAGGGCGCATGAGAAAACACACAAAAGCTAAAGGCAGCCTCACCCCGGCAGGCCTGTAGCTGGCTGGTCAGAACCTTCCGAATCTCATTCACCCATGCTGCTTTAATCTCAGGGGTCGGCGCCTGTCCCAAAAGGGAGATGGGAGTCAGTGATTGGAAACACATAACTGCAGTTTCTATCAGACACCTTCAAGG
Organism: Meriones unguiculatus; assembly: GCF_030254825.1. Classification (NCBI taxonomy): domain Eukaryota; kingdom Metazoa; phylum Chordata; class Mammalia; order Rodentia; family Muridae; genus Meriones; species Meriones unguiculatus. Next base: position 7,954,939 of record NC_083352.1, on the reverse strand, counting down.
ACAACCCTAGAAATTAACTGTGGAGGAGAGACAGAAGGGGCGGGTGGTAGCAATGTCCCTTTGTGGGTCTCTTAACTCTGTAGCACACAATTGCCTGCAAGAGGCCATGTGCTTGTGCAGGCCGCTAGGGCACGGCAAAGACAGCCAGTCACCGACAGGGAGGCTGCCTCTTGCGCTGGGCTAACGGCACATGTGGCCTGAGAACGGGTCTCCTGGAGGCACCTTGTATTTGACCTTGTTGTACCCAGGAGATAGGCACAAGAGCAAGTCTCAAACTCACACACAGACAGAGCCAGACAGGTGTGACCAGGCCGAGCATGCTGCCCGTGGCCAGGACTGCTGCCCTGTGTTAGGGAAGGGGCCTGCGGTTCAGCCTGAGGACTACTGCCAGGACAGCTGCTGGGCCCAGACCTTGACTCAGCTCTGTGAGGCCTACTGGGCTGGGTATAAAACTAGAAGGTACACTGGGGCTGTCGTACGACTGTGACAACGGTACACTGGCCAGTTGGTAACTCTCATCATCCATGATTCTGAGGGCAAGTGAAAGGGCCAGACATGTTGGGCTTGAATCTTTGTGGAGCAGAGGTTCTTGACAGGTCTCACAGAGGGGATGCTATCCTGAGTCTATCCTGTAGTTCTGCCCTCTCTCCCATGGGCCAGTAAGGACAGGCATGCCTTACATTCCACCAGAGAGCCAGGCTGTGTGGACAAAGTTCTCCAGGGCTATTGAGAGACGAGGGAGCCAGAGCCATTTCTGGCAGTGCCCTTCTAGCCCCCTATCTGCACTTGCTCCCAATTCCCGTCCTGGGCCTAGTACATCCTGTGTCCCTGTATGGCACCTCCTGCTTCTGAGGGATGGACCTCAGGAAGATTATTGACTGCTTCTTGCCGGAAGTCTCTTACTGGCCACCCTACAGAGGTTCAAGGGCTCTCCTGGTTCCCGGTTTGCAGGGCAGGTCAGCAGCCTTACCTGAATGATGTAAACCTCCTCTCTTGCATTGTACCAAATCTCGAACTTCTTGGTGTCACCCTTCACGTTCTCTGTGATGCCGACAGCAGTCATCTGACATGGACAGAGACAGAGACAGGTATCAGCATGCATCTTACTCAGAGATGAAAGCCAATGGAGCACTTGTGGGTGGGCTAAGGGCTGAGGATGGTGGGGGCCCTGGATAGCAGCTGGGTGTCCAGAAGCCCTCAGTGTTAGACTGAGGCTTATTAAAACCAAAGTGGTGACTGACTTCCCTCCCCCGAATTGCTGGCAGAGTCACTCACGTTCAAGGACTGTTTGTAGCTGTAGGAAGGAGCCTTCTCGTACCCCTCCCCATTTTCCTCCCTCTTCTTGCAGAAGAGGATGGCCTTCTCATGCAGAAACAGGTGCCGCTGCATGGGCTTGAACCTGGCTAGCTCCTTCACTTTGGTGTGGCCCTTCTTGTGGTCTGTCCACACGCTGAAGGAACCTTGCATCAGCAGCTTCCCCAGGTCACCGAGGTTTCCCTGGAACACAGGACGCGTGTTGGGCATACAGGCAGCTGGACTTGGGTGGGCAGCCGTTCCCACATACATTGGAAAGGCTGCCCACTGTAGAGCTCTCCCGGCGGCACCTCCCAGAGGGGCAAATCTGTGGAGGTGGCAAAAGATCAGACTGCAGCTGCAGGGGTCGGGGAAAAGAGAAGGCATAGCACGGAAGAAGCATCTGACACTACTATGGTTGAGAAGGGACAGCAGCCAAAAACCTAACGCACAGTGGACTTCAGTTAGTGACAAACCCCCGCAGGCCTATCAGGGGCAATAAGGTGTGCCACTGAGGCTGGGGAAGGGGTGGGGTTTATGGAATCTGTGCTTCACAGTAATTGTAATAGATCTAAAGCCATTAAAAAGAAATAAATCTAGACATTAAAAAACAAACAAACAGAAAATGAATGCTAAATGGACAGCCAGCAAAGCAAAACCCTCTGTGTTGATGTGAGGTGGGCCTACACAGAGAAATGTACCATAGCCTGCCACTTGTCATCAGCCTCTGGACCACACATCATATCACAGGGAACAGGGGGTCCCACCAGCTGTCTGGGAGTAGGTGGGAGGGAAGAGGTTTTGGGTGCATCCCTGTTAAAGGGGCCTCGTCCTTCAGAGCGTATAGCCTTGGTCTGCTACACATATGGACAAGCTCCTGTCTCAGGGCCTGAGGCTGCCCTGGGCCATGGGCCACATGTTTGCTCATGATCCAGGGAGCTTGGAAGTATTGAGAGAGCTGACTCTATCAAACTACTCCTGAGAAAAGGCCTCAGACAGGACCCAGGCCAGCGTGTCCTCAGCACCATGGTGCCACTGCGGGGCCTTACGTCATAGCCAGTGATGGCGATGAGATGCATGGAGTCGTTCACTGCCTTGAGGATGCCCAGGATGGAGCTCAGTGCCTCTTGCAGGTCCTCTGCCCCCTCACAGTTTTTGCTGTATTTCAACATTTCCTGAGGGGCGAATGGAAGAGGAAATGGTTCTACACCAAGATCTTCCCTCTACTCCACAGATTCAGACTCCAGGCGAGGCCTCAAGATGGGGCCCCTGAAAGCCTGTGTGGCCCCTTGGACAGGCACCAGAGCACCAACGGCCAGATTCCTGCTGTTCTTCAGGAAGCCGCTTTACCCACCCTCTCTGAAGCCAGGGTGACAGATGGACAGCTGGAATCTGCAGAGCAGGAGCTGCCTGGCTGGAAAAGTGCACGCTTTTCACACTTGCCTCTCACTTGACTGCCCTGCTTTGGCACAATGCTAAAGGCACAATGCTAAAAACCCTGCCCTGCCCTGCCACACTGAGCAAATGCCCAGACAGAGACTCCCGTACTCCCCACTGTGCTAGGGACCAGCAGGCCACACAGCTCTCATCCTCTCCATGGCGAGGCCAGAGGCTGTCAGCACAGATTCCTGGTATAGCTGGCATCTCCATGTCCCTGGCACTCTACAATGCTTAGCACACAGGAGGCCCACACAAATGTTGAATGAATCAGAACCACAGCAAGGTGGTAGAGAAGTGGCGAATACGGTGCCCTGGGGCTGGGTTTGAGGAGGAAGCGTCCTGGGCTGGGCCCTGCAGGCACCTGCCAGCAGGCAGGCGTGGCTGACCCAGGGCTGTGCTCTGGAGGCTCACCTTGAGCAGCAGCTGGTACTTGGTTATCCTCTGCACAGGTTTCAGCAGGTAGGAATCAAGGCTCAGCTTGTGGTCCAGCTTCTTCTGGCACTCCTGGAAGCACCAAACACTTGGTCATGGCTCTGTCCGAGGCCACGAGGAAGGAAGTGGTGGTGTGGGAAGGGGCAAGGACAAACCTGGAAGAAGGGACAGTCGGAGCACTGTCTCCACAGGCTCTCGGAGCGTGGCTTGTTCTGACAGTACTTCTCGTAGATCTGGAACTCCTCCATCTGCCACCGGGAGAGACAGAGCACAGGCTGCTTCCTGGCCACAGCGAGCAGCTTTCCGACCTCAGAGTTGAGGTGGTGCTGCTCACGGGCCGACTCCCCAGCCCGGCTTTCGGTCCACCAACATCGAGCCTCAAGCTCCAACCCCCTCACGGCTGACTGTTCACAGCCCAGAGAGGTGGAGGAAGAACTCTGCCAAGGGGTGGCATGGCACAGTCTGCTTAGTTACGCCATTTCCCAGGTGCTCTCAGGCAGTTTTGCAAAGCAGACAGGCTATTTTGTAGAACTGCACCCGAACAGGACTCAAGAGATGGCTAAGAGCACTGGCTGCTCTTCCGGAGGACCCAGGTTCAGTCCCCAGCATCCACCTGGCAGCTCACAACTGCCTGTAACTCCAGTTAAAGGGAATCCAGCACCCTCTTCTGGCTTCTGTAGATACCACACACACAAACACACAAACATGCGGACAAACGTTTGCATGTATGTACAGCATACATACATGAATGTAGGCACTCATATATACACATTAAAAAACAAACCTGAGTATTGTCTATGATCAAATTGCCCTGGGTACCTCAGGGGATGTAGAAGGTCCCAGGGTGTGTCTTGGTCTAGAAGACAGTGCGCTGGGGATGGCAGATGATTTGGGAACACAGGGAGCTCTGGGTCTTTAATGGCTATAGGGTGCATATGGCTATAGATTACAGAAGTGGGGATCCAGCTTAGGACACATAGTTTGGGAAGCAGATAGTGTTGGGCATGTGGTTCAGGGCACAAAGGTTTCTGAGGCATGAGATGGTTTGGTGGTATAACTTCCATGATATATGGGACTCTAGGGCAGGGGTAATCTTCACAGTGCCTTGAGCGGCACCTATCCTCTCAGTGAGCTCTCTTCCGGACAGTGTGAATCCCACAGTTGACAGTGCTCAACCTGACAATCTCCCGTGGGTCTGAGAGACGGTGTGTGTGCATTCCACTTTTTCTGCTCAAAGCATTTCCACACACGCCTCTTCTTAAATTCATCTCCACTACCCTGTCAGGGGAACACCTATGGTTCCAAAAGGAGAAAACGGATGTAGAGAGAGCAGTGCCTTTTCCAGGGTTGTCTAGCTATCAAGGCTTTGACAAGAATGAACAACCCACAAGGAAGTTCTGCCACACCAGGCCTCAGGGATGGTGATTGCAGCGTTCCCAGAGCCTGTGCTTTATACTTTTCTCTTTTCTTGAAGAGAGAAGCATAAAGCACAGGCTCTCTCCTTAGCTTCTCTCCTTCCCACTATACCGGAGACACTGCTGTCTGGCTTCAGATGCAGTGGGATTGCACTGAGCAGAAGGCATCAGTGGTAAGCAGCCTTGATGAGGCGGTCAGGGCACCATACATGGTTGGTGATTTGGAGGTGCAAAGGGCCCGTGCATACTTAATAATACACACCGGGGGCCCTCAGAGGAGCCTGAACACACACCGCCTGTGAGGCCTGCAGGAACAGGTACGTACCCTTTCCAGAAAGCACCTCCCCACCAGCTCTGGGCAGTCTATGCAGCTCTCCAGCTCCCGCAGGAATATCCTGTGTGGAGAGGTTGTCAGTGAGGCAGTGAGCACAGTAGGATCAGATGACTGTGTCCTCCAGAGGTAGCATGGCAGTAACTTCCCACCTGGCCTGGGAGCCTGCAGCCCACACCCACCCCTGGCTCCGTAGTGCCTACAGCCCAGGCCGTCTCCCTTTATTTCATACTAAAGTTGGAGCTAGCCTCCTGAGGCAGAGGTGAGGAGAGCAGAGACAGGGGCTGAGTACCCAAGGGTTCTGCAGACCCTACATGCTGGCTACGAGCCTGCAGCTTTTCTGAGAACCACTAAACCCCCACTGCATTTCCTGTCGAAATGCTGACTTGCACCTGTCCTCCGGGGGAGGTTCCAGGACAGGAAGGCTGCTCGGGGTCCACTGCAGTTTGAAGCCACCTGAGCCAAGCCAAGGACTAGCTTCAATGATGCTAAAGGGAAGTTTGGAACAGGAGAGGGGCAGCTGCAGGAGGACGGGGATCGGCAGTGGCTTCCCGAGTAAGCCTGGGAATCCAGCTGAAGGATGCGTGCGGTCTTTGGAGATCTGCAGCACTAAAGAGGGAAGCTCGCCTATCCCCCAGCCACCTCAGGCATGAGCCAGCAGGACGTGGGGACCCAAAGGTGGCCAGAGAATGCAGCAGGGGCACCTGCTACATGCACCTCATGTAGACATGTACACGGCTCACTGTGTGTTCTCCTGGAGAGATTTGTTCCCAGCCAAGAACATCCCTGTGGCTCCCTGCTCCCTGAAGGCAGAGGCCAGGGGTCAGAGGCCGCAGGCCTCTCTGCGTCCAGATGACGTGCCCCACCTGTTATGGAAGTGATAGATTTCCTCCATGTTTCCAAACAGAATGTTCTTCTTGTTTTGCAGGCCTGTCGAGATGAGGTGCGCCATCAAGGGGTTATCCATCTCTGCAGCGTAGCCCTAAGAGGGAGGGAAGGTGGCCATCACCATCAAAAGCCATGCCTACAGCTGACAGGCAGCGTGCTAGGCGTGGTGGTGCTGATGATGTGACTGTCAGGATCCAGGGACTGTCTCCGAGTTTTAAGCGAGCCAAGGGCTGAGGTGGAGCTCAGCGGTGAGTGTTTGCCTGACATGAGTGCTATCCTGAGTTCCAGCCCCAAAACCGCAGAAACAATGAAACAGAGACTACTCTTATGTGCCATACCTGCCTGCAGTGGCCTTTGGAAAAGATTCACAAAGCGCAAGTGGCTACGAACAGCACCCAGTGTGGAGGAAGGTGGAGCCTCCTGTTCCTTTGTGACCTTCCTATGGGACCCACACAGGCAGAGGCCATGCTGCTCCTGTGACTATCCACTGTGTCAAGCTATTAACTTCCAGGTCACTACTGTGAAGACTCAGGACCCAGGATCCCTACTCAGAGTCCTCTTACGCCAGACCTTGTTCTGGAACTTTCTCTTTCTTCTTCCTTTTTTTTCTTTTTTTGTGGAGCAGAGATGAGACAGTGTCTCATCGTATAGCCCGTGCTGGTCTACACCTCATTTTGTAGCTCAGGCTGGCTTTGAACTCACAGTGAGCTGCCTTCGCTCCTGAGTGCTAGGATTACAGGTGCACCACTGCACCATACATGGAACTGTGTGTACTGTTTCCCATGACCCCTATCACTGTCACTGAGGCCGTATTGGGTCCTGTGTTTGCTATGTGCACGGGTGGCTCTTGTGGCTCTTGTGGCTCTTCTGCTCCTGTGCAGGCCCAGCCACTATCCCTGCTGACGAACATTTGGGCTGTTTCTGGTTTGGGTGTGATACCAGTAGACTTTGTTGTGGGCATAAATGGGCATTTCTAAGCAGCATTAAAACAATCTTTTGTGTATGTGATAGGCATGTGTATGTACGGTGTGTGTGTGTATGTGTATGTCTGTGTGTGTGTACTGATGGCCCTGGTGGTGAGGCTAAGGACTTCACACGCACTGAGCAAGTTCTCTTTCCAGTTTTTATTTTGAGATGGGGTGTTCAAGCTGGCCTCGAACTCGCTCGGTAGCCCAGGCAGGCCTTGAACCTATGATCGCCTGCCTTGGTCTCCAGAGCGGCTGGAAATACTGGCCTTTGTCAACAGGCCTAGCTCTAGCAACAGCTGAAAGTGAAGCTACGATGAGATGGTAGGCCTGCCCCTGGCCCCGTGCCCAGCCTCACCTCTAAGACGCAGAGCAGCTCCTCCACGTAGGCCCGCTCTGTGTCCAGGAGCTCGTTCATCACGTGCCTGTGGATGAAGCACAGGGAGCAGAGGTGTTACAGCAGGAGGACTGTCTGGAATCTCTGGGTCCCCACACGTATTTGGGAATAGAGAAATCATGGTGGCTAGCACTTGCCCAGTATGGGGAGCTGTGGAAGAAGCTGGCTCCCCCGCTCCCATTGCCTTCTGGGATTGGTTTCTCTACCCTCTTTCGTCTGTAGAAAATCAATGCCACCTTCACACATGGTGAGTCAAGATACTTCCTGCTTCCTTCACAAGCCACTGGAGTCTCGCCAAGACATCTTTACCAAGATCTTCCAAACCCAGAGCCTCTGAATAGACGTGGCTCTTCGGTGTCACTACCAGCTCCTGTCCTGCACATGATGGCTGTGTGGAGACCACCTGTAGCCTGGCAATGTGCCTGCTGGCTGTAGAGCCCCAGAAGGAGATGAGGATAGGCTTGCAGATCATCCAGCCATTTATACCTTTCAGAAATGAGGACCACTGGCCAATGGCCAATAGCCAGGCTGCCCATTTCATCCACAGAGGCCACAGCCCATGGACTACTGGGCTGAGATGTGTGCGTGGCCTCTTACAAAGCAGCCAACAGCCAAGTAACTAGGCCCTACATGTGAGCCTGCTTTAGCAGAGTAAAGAGGCCTGGGCCTGCTTCTCAGACACGAACTGCATGGGTACAAGTGAGCCCACCTCTGTCTCAGAGGGCCCTGTGTGTGTGTGGTCCTGCCTGGAAGCTTCTCTGTTGTCCACCCCTCTCTGCCTCTTGCTCATCATCTTTCATCAGAACCTAGAAGTGACAGAATGTTCCTCTCAGCTGGTGCTCTAGTCCCATAGTTCACGCTGACCTGCTTCTCTGAAGAAAGACACTACTGAGCTTGTTGGGGACATCTGGAAACAAGTGGCCTGTCTTGTTTGGTCACATGTTTCCAAGAGCCACTTCTTCACTCTCAGTGCGAATGGACCAAATACGAAGCAGGAGGGCCACACAGGGCTGATCCTCTCCTTCCATCCCTGATGTCATGTCTGCTCCTGCCTGACATGCCCCTGGATGCTTTTCCTTCTTTGCGATTTCACCCTCTGTGTTCACACTGTCTGGCCTGGGTGCTGCCCGGGACTTCATGAGTGAAGGGACTCCGCTGAAGGCAGACGGGCAGGCAGGCTCTAGGGGTTGCATTCTGAGCACAGGTCTTCAGTATGTCATAGTGTTCACCTGTTCCGCTGCAGGCACCTTTGTGAGTAGTATGTGTCCCCGAGATAGCAGAAGGTAGGCTACACAGGAAAGGTGACAGGTGACCCCAGCAAGGACTCAGAGGATCATAAACCCAGCCCAGACAGATGTGCGTGCGTGTGTGTGTGTGTGTGTGTGTGTGTGTGTGTGTGTCCGTGTCCTAAAGCTCACATGTTTTCAGTCAGCATATACATGGTGATGGCTTCCTTTCTGCTCTGCGTGCCAGGGCAGAAGCGTTGCTTACCCTCTTGGTGTTGCCCATACCTAGATGCTCGCAGCCACCTGGCTTGGTCAGAAGCATGGCCACTCACCTGCGCAGGATGGCCAGGCTCTCTTCCTCATCCCCTGTGGAGCTGCTGCGGCCCTGCCGGGTCTCAGTCATTTCACTCTGAGGAGAGAGCAGCACATTGGGCTTGAGAATGGAAGAGCTGCCTCAGATACTGACCAGCTAGCCTCCCTGCCCATCTGGAACAGAGTTTGAGAAGAGCAGGTAGATGCCCTAGAATCCAGGAGACCCAGAGGCAGACCACACAGACAAGAGGAGGCGGTGTTGCTTTGCCATGGCTGTGGATGACAGGCGCATACAGGGTCTCAGTGGCACGGCCTCACCTTGGCTCTCCTGTAGGGCCCTCTTCGGAGTGCACTGCCATCGGAGCTGGAGTTCTCAGAGCTTCGCCAGGAGCCTGGTGCAGAAAGAGGAAGACAAGGGTGTTAGCTATGTTATAACTGTGCCCAGAGAATAAAGGGGAAAAAAAGGAAAGGGTTATAGTGGTAACGATGGAAGAAGGGATGATTGGTGGGTGAGGGATGGAGGAGGGATGGCTACCTGAAGGAGTCATTGGCTGGGGCCTCCACAGCCCCTAGACTGAGCACAGCTATAGCTGACAGGGTGACAGTGGGCAGGAGGGAGCGGACTCACACTGTCATCCTGGAAACCTTGGAGTCTCTGGCTAGGGGAATCTCTCCACAGGCCAGAAAGCAGCTATCCTCCACCACCCAGGAAGATGATGGTGGGATGCTTCTCCTGATGTAGGAAGGATATCTCTAAGCAAAGGTGAGGTCAGCAGGTTCATGGGGTCTGGGACATGGTTCCATAGCTAGTGACAGCCTGGAGGGCTTGGGAAGAGGTCAGAGCTGATCAGGGGCACAGCTCTGGAAACAGCAGAGAGCGGATGGAGTAGGGAGAGATTGGGTCAGAGGAAAGACCTTTCCTAACCAGTCAGTCAGTGTCTCTAGTTCTGCAGGCCCCCAGGATTCAGCTGAAAGGACCCAGTTACTGCTGTGGCCAAAGCATAAAAGCAACCAGATTTGATGGTACATGGCAGAGTGTAAAAGTTTATTAATCAAAATGAGTGGCAGCCCAGAATGAGCCCTGGACTGCGGGCTGCTGACCATGGGGTAAGGAGGGAAGACAGCACCGTGAAAACAGGACATGGTGAGTTTGGCTTCCTCAGAGGGGCCACTCGGCTGCCTGAGAGGAAGAAGACGCCATGTGTACCTGGTGAGGGGGAGGGGGACTTGGTGAGCGCCTCTGGTCGGGGGGCCACAGGCTGCACGGGCCGTGTCTGCTTGGCTGCCAGTTTCTTCAGGCTGGCCTGCCTACGGTGGAACATCTCTTCAGTGCTTTCTTGCTTCTGGAAGACTTTTTGCACGTGTTCCTGAAATGACACAGCTGCTGGGACACCTTGCCACTGTCAGTGCAGGCCCTTAAAAACACCCCGTCCTCCATAGACAGTGTGTCGGTGTGTACAGCCCCCTCTGCTTCAGGGCCGCGAGAAGTGTCCACAGACTGTGCCCTGCTCTGTACCAGCTCCGGCCAGACAGTGAGAGCTGTGCGTCCACGGCAGGACAGGAGCCATCTCCAGAACTCTGAGAGGACGGCTATGGAAGTGGGATGAGTCTTTCTCTATTGCCCCAGAAGCGAAGCTAGGGCAGCTGGCCAGGGGCTAGGAGGAGCCAGCCTGTCTTTGGTGTAATAGTAGAGGTTCCATGACATGGCCAGGGTTCCAGGGAGTGCTACAGCATAAACCCACACCTATCTCAGGCGATGCAGGCTGGGATGGTGACAGGAGGATGCCTTCTGCAATGGAGGAAGGGCTGAACTTGATGCTCCCCACCCTGCACTTTTACCCAGCAGCCCTCATCTCCCACACAAAGGGCTCTTCCAGGGATGGGTATATAGCTCATTAAGTGGGGGCTTGCCTGGCAATGTGTGAGGCCCTAGGTTCAGGCATCAGCAACTCGAAAACATAGTCTTTGAAATATACTATGAAGTGGGCTCCAGGCCCCAGGCCCCAGGCCCCAGGCAGAAACCCAAGTTGGCATTACCAGAAGGTCCTGGTTGAGGATGCATTCATAGTCCTTGTAAATCTTATTAAGCTCCTGAATCTTATTTTCTGCACCCGTCTCCAGAAACTTCTCGATTTCCTGGAGGGCAGCCTCTGCGCCATCCTGAGACTGGCATTTGTCCACAGGCTGGGAGGCCAGCAGGAAAATCCCCTCATCACACCACTTCATGGACTGCGAACAAGGGAAGGCTGTCAGTGCTGGGACCTGCCGCCCCTCGCTCCCCTGTGTGGGTGCCTGCTTGGAGCCGTGTGCTCCCCACACCCACCTCCTGACTGATGCACCCACAGGAAATAAGCTGCCCTGCCACTAAGCCAAAGGGTGTCTGGAGGGGCGTGACTTTGCAAAGCTGACTGGGTTTCCGGGGCTGAACTCACCATAGAAGAGGGGATCAGAACGAAGCAGGACTAATGAGGTCCCTTCCAAGAAAACATTGCTGGGACAAGTGTGTGCACCCAGTGCTTGGATGGACAAGACAGGGGACGCAGAGTGCAAGGGTGTTCTACTTGTCCTGTTGGTGACTCGACCAGCTCAGTAACCTCCTACCTTGGCCCGTTAGTTCAATCAAGTCCAGCTGAGCTTCCTACCATCTCCAGGAGGCTATGCAGCTCCAAGGACTTGCTGAGCAGGCCCCTCCTCTTGGTGATCTCCATGGCGAAGTGGTCACAGAGGTGCTGGAGCTCTTCGCACTTGGGGTGGATGGAGTCCACGGCGTAGTGCTTGTTCTCAATCAGCTGCTGGCCTTCCAGAGACAGGGCTCGGGCCCTGTCCACAGCCACCTGCAGGACGCAGCAAGATGGTCAGTCCTAAGGGGAATCGCGTCCCATGGGTATCTGCACTGGAGGTGGGAGATGAAGGTCAAGTTTGTGGGCTGTGGTAGCTGCCTGAGGCCACTGAATCCTCATGGCATTCTGAGGCCAAAGTTCCAGAGGGTCAGGAAGGTATTGGGTTTCCCTGGCCTAGAGTAACGGGAGGGCTAGACAAGGGGCTGTGGGGGACAGGGTGTGTCCCTGAGATGGAGGAGGGCTCTTCGGGGTCCCTGCACACAGCCTGCATTAGGTACCACAGGAGCCGATGTTCGGTGGGAATCTCAGGCCTATGCCCTCTACATAGCTAGGTGGGGCTGTGACCATCACTGCCCTTCTACCCATGCCAGTCTCTCACACTGGACTTCTCCTCAAAGTTGGTCAAGTCCTTCAGGAGGTGCTGCACGTGTGCCAGACTGTTGCCAACATCAGTGAAGGCAGCTATCTTCTGGGACATGGAATCCAAGGTGGTTTTGACCTGCAAGAGAGGAAGACTGGCTTGGGACATCTGTGTCTCACTCAGGAACCCATGCTGGAGGAGCTGGGGATGGTCACCGCGATAGCAGAAAGGGATGAGGGCCATTCAGGCCCAGGCAATCCACTCAGGCCTGCAGAGCCTTCCCACAGCCTCACTCCCTGAACACCTGAAACCAAACACCACCACAATATGTGTAAAACGACCCACAGGCCACTGAGTAAGTTTTACTGGAAAGTCCAAGACACCACATTGAATGAAAACAGAAGTGCAACATGTCAAAAGTCGTGGGGCACATCAAAAAAGTGGTGAGAGAGAAATCGGCAGCATTCCTGACAAATACACATATCATTGGTAAGCCACAGTATAGTGAATCACACCTGTGATACCAGGCCTTGGAGACTGAGGCAGGAAGAGCGCTGTGGCTTTGAGGCTGCTTGGGCTACATACTGAGTTCCAGGACAATCAAAACCATATACAGACCAAGATGTCTCAAAAGCCCAAAATAAGTAAATAAATAAGTGTATTATTAAATATTCTTAAGTAGCCATGGAAGGCTCCTACCCCAAGAGCCTAGAATTAGACTAAAATAAATTCAAAGCCACCAGTAAAATAAATGATAAAGATATGATCAGAAACCAATTAAACTGAAAACAGAAGAGCAGAAAGCAAATTGCTGTGATAACACAGCAGTCAGTGCTCTGTACTGTGAAAAGATGCAAACTGTGAGCATCAGTGAGCAAGCAAGGGCCATCACCATAGACTCCCACCGGGAGGGGGGAAGCAGAAGCACACCTGGACACAGATGTCACTTAACATGAGGCAGAGGGAGGGGACCATCTCCTGACAGCATGCCACCACCTTCTGTTTAGCCTGAAGCAGCACTTTCCACAGCTGCAGAACTGCTAGGCATGCTCATCACAACTCACCCCACCTCAACACACATGCTCGCACAGGAGCACACACACTCGCACACGAGCACACACGCACACACCTCCAGGCACAGATAGCTTCCCAAGGTGTCCCGTCTAATGTCTACAGAAGGACTGAGGGCTACACCTTGAGCTGGCTCCGTCAGTAAAGAGCTTGTCAGACAAGCACGTGGAGCTAAGCTCACATCGCCAGTACTGTATAAAATGCTGGGTGCAGTGGCTTGTATCTACACCTCGAGAGCTTGTTGGGGGGAGGGGACGGAGAAGACAAGAGGCTCTTTGGAGCTGTCTTGCTCAGTCAGTGGGCTCCGGGTTCATGGACAAGCCATGTCTCAGAAAGGCAGGTACAGCATGAGCAAGAAGGATACTGACATTGCCCTCCGGTCTCTGCTCATGCATGCAAGTGTGCATGTACACACTCATGGACACACACACATACAAACACATACAAAAAATTAACACTAATCTATATAACCTTCTCCAGAAATTGGAAGAGTGTCCTCTTTTGATTGATTCGTTTCCCCAAAATAACATTACCCTGATACCAAACAAGAGAAAGAGTAAAAAAGGAAAAGCTCCAGATCCTCGTGCTCCTGAACTGGTTGCAAAAATTAACACTTTGACCAAACTTGATCCAGCCATACATAACAGTAACTACAGTCCATGAAATAACCACACACCGTAACCAAGGCTTTGTCTCAGAGATGCAAGGCAGGTTTAGATCTGAAAAATCTATGGACAGAATTTACCAACTGAGCAAAAGAATCAGATACATTGACCATCCTGATCTTAAAATATCTGAGAAGGACGACAGCAGAGACACACTCAACTCGATAAGGAACTCCTGCAGACACCTGACAGCTGCCATAATGTCTGGCTGAGGAAAGCTGAATGCTTTCCCACGGGGCCCAAGGCAACCCGGTCACTTTCATTACCCTTGTTCAAATGCGGGGGGCTGTAGCCAGTGCAAAGGAGAAAGTAAAGGAGGAAAAGGACACACATCCCAAAGGAAGAAGGCTAAGCATCCTTCTCTGCACAAGGTATGACAGGAAGAAAAGTAATACTGCAGCAGGGGTGTTTGATAAGCCCACAGAAGACAAAGGGCACTTGTATTTGTCTATCTAGCAATAGTTAAGTGGATACTCAGAATAAAAACACAATACCATTTGTATTTTTAAAAAATGACGTAGTTAAATATAGGTCCAACTAGACAACCGAAACTGTGCTGAAAACCACGCAGCCCTGGTGAAGTGGAGCTAAGAAAAGCGGAACATGTGGCGGGCCTACTGTACTGACGGAGTAGAAGGGGGAGTATAATGCTGCACTGGCTGGTTCTGTGTGAGCTTGACACAAGCCATCGTCATCAGAGAGGAAGGAGCCGCGGCTGGGGAAATGCCGCCATGAGATCCAGCTGTAAGCCATTACCTCAATTAGTGATCAGTGGGGGAGGGCCCAGACTACTGTGGGCGGGGCCATCCCTGGGCTGTGGTCCTGGGTTCCGTAAGAAAGCAGGCTGAGCAAGCCATGAGGAGCAAGCCAGTAAGCAGCACCCTCCATGGCGTCTGCGTCAGCTCCTGCCTCCAGGTTCCTGCCCTGCTTGTATTCCTGTCCTGACTTCCTTCAGTGATGAACAGTGATGTGGAAGTGTAAGCCAAATATGGTCCCCAAGGCCTGGAGACATGGGGGTGGTGAGCAGGGAGGGGCTGCAAAGGGCCTGGCACCGTTCTGGCATGACGGGTGCCCTGAACCTACAGCTGCAGTGTCAGCCCAGGCTGCAGCATCGAGCTATGGCTTGTTACCTCTCGGGAACTGATGAAGGGTGGCAGGATCTCTCTGGATGGTTCTGTATGACAACACGTGACTCTAGAATTATCTTCCAACAGAGAGTTTGATTTAAAATGCTATCTGGGAGCTGAGCTGGCTCGGGGGTACGGGCACTCTGAGCGGCTGACCCTTGAGTCAAACCCCCAGCATACAAAGTTGGGCCTGGGTGTTGCCTGAGATCTGAGTGGGCCGTGGGGTAGAAGTGGTGGTGTCCAGGGAGCTCTCAGAAGGGCAAGCTTCCGGTTCAGTAAGAGACCCTTTCGTCAGGCAGTGAGGTAGAGTGATGGAGGAAGACATCCAACTTCCGCGTTAGCCTACACATGCACATGCGGACGTGTGCACCTGCATACTCGCACGAACACACCCCTCCCACACATAAAGAAAAATGACACTGTAAATGTCACCTGCTCTGCAAAGCCTTTCTCAGTTCCCATATAAGTTAGCTGTCAACCTTCCCAGTGCTGTGACCCTTTCAGACAGTCCCTCGTGTGGTGGTGACCCCCACTGTTTCGTCACTGTAATTTTGCCAACTGTTATGAATTGCAATGTAAGTATCTGGTACGTAGGCTGGCCTCGGGGGACCCCCGGGGGGAGAACCACCTAGTCAGACTACGGTGACCGACCCCTGCCCTCACTTCCTGAAAGGCAGCACCCCTGGCCCGCAGGTCGGCCGCCGCTCACCTCCCGGAAGCCTTGCTCGAAGTGCCGCAGCTGCAGGCACTGCTCCAGCTTCTGCTGATGCTTCGCCCAGAACTCGTCAAACGCCGCCTCCGTTTCCGTCAGCTGGGCCAGGAGCCTGAGAGAGAAGGGAAGGGGTCACGGGGGTGCACAGAGATCTCCCCACAAGCCTTCCAGTGACTTCCTGGCTCCTGTGGTCTCGGGGTTCTGAGGGGCAGAGGGAGATGCGCTCAGACAACACCCCAGGCTCAAACTTCTCTCCTTCCCCAACCTGTGTCACACAGACACGGCAGAGCAGAGCCTGTCTGTTAGCGTGTGTGTGTGCGCACACGCGCGCGAATGCATGTGTGCCAGGGGTTGACACCAGGACTCCCCTGCAGTTGCTTTCCATCTTGTTATTTGAGGCGGGGTCTCTCACGGAACCGAGACCTTGCCAGTTCAGCTAGAATGGCTGGCCAGTGAACTCCAGGGCTCTGCCTGTCTCCACCTCCACTGGGATTGCAAATATGAGCCAATACACCCAGGCTTTTTTTTTTAAACTGGGGCTCCTAATTCAGGCTTTCATTCTTTCATGGCAAGCACGATCATCTGTGCCATCTCCCTAGTCCCACACTTATTAAATTTTGAAAGCCTTGGGTTTACTGTTGACAATGGGCCAGAGTGAAGCAGAGTTGGCCACCAAGCTCCACAGCTGGTGCTGTGGCCCTCACTCTCAGCCCAGGGCTACTTCCTGCTGAGGGGCTCTAAGCAGCATCAGCAGCACCACCTGTTCTATCCCTTAACCCAGGCTTGGAGGAGCAGATAAATCCGCAGGGTGAAGCTGGCTAGATCTCCCGCCGGTGAGCCTCGGTACCCTGCTGTGTGCCTGCCCCGTGTTCCCAAATACAGCACGCCTGTTCTGCATCAGCCACAGCCGGTGTGGGAGAGAACCATGTGAAAGCCAAGAGACTGGCTGCCTTTCGTTGGGTTTCTGGACAAAATTCTATCCAGCCGGGTGCTCCGGGACTAGTCCTGAGCCATCTAGCCTGCAGCGTGCTGAGGAGAGAATATCAGGAGGCAGACATAGCTCTCGAGATGCCCAAGCAGCAGGGAGCACTAGTGGACACTGACTGACGGCACCCTGTCCTGTGATGCTATGAACACAGAGAACCAGTGGGGAGTGTGGATGGTACCCTTCCTGTGATAGTAAAATGCGTACCTGAAGACACAAGGCTCGGGTGTAGGCTTGTGAGCTGCTCTCCTACCTACAACCACCAAGGATGTGGGAGCCATGCAAACCTAAGGGGCTCCGCTCTTGTTGCTTGCCCAGCATCTTCCTGTCTGTGAACATGTTTGTTCTTGAAGTCCCCCTCCCACTCTTTAGCATGGGAGACTGGCCAGAGAGCCCCCTGCCAGGATCTCCTGCAATTGCCTTGGCTAGCAGGCTTGTGTTTTTACAGTGGCTGAGGATCTGGGGAAGCCTTGCACCTTGGCCAGAGCAGGGCATGGCAGGAGGGCACAGGCCTTACCTCTGCACAGTGGCCTGGTTGTCCAGCTGGTCCTGGTTCACACTCTGGGCAGTGCTCTCAGCCAGTGGCTCCCTGAGGCTCTCGAGGATGCTGTTCCCTTCCTTCAGCGCCAGCTGCAGATCCTCCTGCAGAGAGAGCGCACACAGCTTGTATGGCAGCCAGCTGGCTAGGCTCAGGTCTCAACACTGGGAGGGTGGGGCTAGCAGGGGACGAGAGCACTGTGCGCTGTGCACTGTGGGGTAAACCGTCCCATCACACAATACACTTAAAACTGTCAAGGACAGTCACAAAGAATTAATTTAAAAATATATTTAAATATATGTTTAAAATATTATATATAACATGAAATTGCACACACACACACACATATATTCATATACTGGCAAGGAGGTTGCCACATTACTGCTTACTTGTGGCAAAGCTAGTGTTACAGGTCACTCAAGGCATGAGGATAAGGTCAAAAGTAACTGGAAACCAGACTTCCTAGCATCTGCCTCCTGTAGTTGGCCTCTTTGTGCAAAAGGCCTTTTGTAGTGTGCAAGTGACCGGCCTCGCAGAAGCTGGGCACCGTCCTTGGGACACACAGCAGCTTACAGCAACCCAGACCCTGCTGTCTCAAAGCCATCAGTGGCGCAGATGTCTACAGCAGGTGATGAAGAACATCCTCACCCTAGAAACCACGAGAACTCGCGGCGCAATGATGGTTCATGCAGCAAATTCACCCATAAGGAACCAGGGTAGAGGCCCGAGCAAACGGCACACCCACCAGAGAAGTGCTCTGATCTTGACGTTGCACAGACTCTGAAGTCCCTCAGGTTTTCCGGGCTGAGGGCACTGCCCTCTCGTGCACATGTGTTCTAACACGGCTTGCTTACGGGGTTTGGCTTTGAGAACAGTTACAGTCCGTTCTCAGGATCCTACCGGGCATCTTAAAGACCTGCTTGCTTCTGGCCCTTCTGGGTGGCAATTCACCTGACATCTTATGTCTGGGATCAAATTTGCCTGAACCGAACCTCAGCCACAGGGAGATGCACTCACCTTCGCCTTGGCCTTCTTCTCTGTGTGCACGCTGAGCACCAGGCTGGTTGACTGGACATCATTAGGCAGTTCCGTTTCAGCCAGCTCGGTCCCAAAGGCCTGCAGCATCTGGGCTGTCTGTTTCACCATCAGGGCGAAGCTTTCAATTGCCTTGGGAGGAGGGAGAACACGGTCACAGAATCCCGCACACGGCCTGCAGCTCTGAAAGCTGACACCATGACTGCCGCTGGAAAGGAGAGGGTGGCCCCCAAGCCCTGTGGACACGTGTGTGCCAGCAAATACCTTCCCATGAGCGTCTCAACCTCACGCTTCTTCAGAAACATACCAGGCAGGCTTTGCGAACGTCCCTGTTACCCAGGGTCATTCTGTACTCAGGGTCTCGGCCTCCACCTCCTCGAGAGGAGGCTCGCTAGTGTGGAGACCACGACAACATAGAGCTTGGTAGGTTTTTATTTTATTAATTCTTTTCTTTTTCATCTCCAAGCTCCAGAGAAAGCCACACCCAAGCTTATTACTCATGCTGTTTCTTTACAGTGACTAAGGTCTACTGAGACCATCTCCTCATTCTTGGGGAAGAAACGTCAGTGAGCCTGCTTTCTAAAAGGCAGTGTCGTCATGTGAAAACAATTCTGCTGGGGTGGGAACTAGCGAGAGCATGGCTGCAGAGCACCCAGGCCCACTCACTGTGCGGTGGCACAGCCACCTGGCGTGGCAGTAGTCCAGGGTCCCCCCGAGGTCCTCGGTCAGCTGTGACTTATCAATGTAGCCGTGGAGTTCTGGCACTGAGCTTAGCATCATGACCTACGAGAGAGGGGGTCACCATCAGGGGTCCTGCCCTGGACTCCAGGGTGGCTCTGGCTTCTGACTTGAATGGGTCCAGGTCTGCCCTCTGGTTGGCGGACCCCACACAAGCCTCTTGTTGATACTGCTCCATGGCCTCCTTGACTATCTGAGGCATATTAGGATGGATGTCAGTGGGAAGTGGTGAGGACCTAGTGAGCCCACTGCACATGAACAAGCCCTGCATAGGGTACCTGGCCTGTCACAGATGTCTGATGGGTGCTCCTCTCTGGGGAGGAGCTCAGCATGCTAGGGGAATAGAGCATTACTTCCTAAGGAGGCAGTTTCTGCTTGCTCCTGCTGAGCCTGCCACAAGCAACATTTTAGGTACCAACGAGGATCAATTTAGCAGCAGAGCCAGGCTCCCATCTCATCAGATTGACTGAAAATGCCAAAGAGGTTCCACTGTGTGTGGTCACAGCAGCCAGCCAAGCTCTTCACCCATGGCTCAATTTCATCTTCCTTTTGCCATTTTTGAGGCTACTCTACCCATGAATTTGAGATGGAAATACAGACTTTGCTCTGTAAGCTGTCAGGCAGATACTACCGAATAAACTTTCAAAGGCTCCGGGCAGATGTTATTTGATACCATGACATACATTATTCAACACTGAGTCAGCTTAAAGTGGGGGCTCTCCACTGGGGGTGTATGGAGACAACCTGGCTTGTTACAATAGAAAAAATGCTCTGGTGACTGCCGGGCAAAGTCAGGGTTGTTGGGTACCCCACCACCCAACAAGGAAGTACTCACACTGCCAAGAGTGGTGCTGATGTTAAGTCCTAACTGAAGTACGTCTGTCAGATAAAAGTGTTAGAGTCTCAGTTTGAGCTAGAAAAAAAAAGTCTCACGGAGCTGCTCCATTTCCTCTTGGTTCTTCTAATAAATTTATCCACATGCTGCCAAATAACCTTGGCTCATTGCCAGCAGGCCAAAGATGGATTGGGTAACTCAAGGAACCAAGCCGCTTTTATCCTTAACCTTAGTGTTGGCGTGTGGTGTGTGTGTGTGCATGTGCTATACATTTTTCACCACAACAGACAAGGCGAGGAGCCCAAGGATGCTCCTAGAGAGCTCTCTTGCCCTGAGGTCAGTACAGTGGCGAAAGGTGTCAGATACCTTCCAAAAGCCAAGTCTTTCAATAATTCTAGAATTTACCTAAGATTAGCCTGTGAGCTTTCAGGTGCCACATCAGTTTTTGGAAACCAGTCTTTGACACCTAATAACCTATTAATAATAGTATGAAACAGTTGTACAAAGGAGATTATTCACTAGTATGGATGACCTCAACCCTGTTTCCCCCAGATGCTCAGAGGCAAAGAAAGCTGTGTCAGTGTGGCTCACTTGCTGAGAGAGAAGGGCCAGGTGCTGACGCCATCTGACCATGAGAGGGAAGGACACAGTGTTTCTACAAATACCACAGGGCTCGGAGGCAAGAGCTATGGACATCCCCAGCATATCTAGTTGTGAGAGCAGGACTTGAACCTTTATCTGTTGCCCTGGGTGGTTCCAACTTAAGTAGGACTAAGAAATAGGCTGTCCAGAAAGAGACGCCGCAAGGCATGGGTACAGTATCAACCCAGCATAGAATTGTCCCGTGACTTACAGTGTTCTGATGGAGCGATCCTCTGGATCTACCCAAGGCCTTGAATGCATGGACCACTAGCTGGGGCGGGACAGGGCTCAGGGGAGGGGAAAATCTTAGAGCTCCCTCCGACAGAACCCAGGGTGAGCGCAGCTTCCGACCAGCTCCTGTGGGATTTTATTTACAGTGCAGAACGGAGGTCACTCCCTGAGGGTTTACCATGCGCCAAGAATGCACTTAGGCTCGGTTCTGCTGACACAGCACAAGTGAGCACTCACCGGCACTTTCATCTTAAAGTCATCTCTGTTGAACTTGAAGGCGATGTCCGAGAGAGTCCGCTGGAAAAAGCCGGTGGGCCGGAGCACAAGGACAAGCTGCAGGTTTGCTGGAAAAGAAGCCTGCAAGACAGAAGAAGGCCCGGAGCATTTGCCATGCGCAGCCCAAGCCATGCAACCCACCTACCGCTGCAGCTGACGGTGGCTTCCGCACTGATGCTGCTTAAAAATTAAAAGCCGAGAGCGTATTACAGCTGTTAGGGGTTAAATGATGGATCTGCTATTCCCAAGGTGGAGTTTTAGGTCCCAGCACTCACAATGGACTCATTCGGACCAAGGGTCTTCCCACAGCTAAGGCACCCGAATCTCACACTTCTAGTCCTGAGAAGTTTCTGTTGTTCAAACCACCCCATTGTGACACCCATCACTTCAGCCACAGGGCACGAATGGACTTGCATGGAAAAAGAGGCAAGGAGGAATGTTTGTGTAGCACCTGAAGCCAAGATCAATCTAAACTCCCCACAGTGTCACACTTACACACACACCCTTGAACAGTTAGCTCTGTGTATTTGGTTACTCCATGCACACACATATGTACACCCTTGAAGAGTTAGGTCCTTGTGTTTGGTTACTCCTTTGACTCTTGCACAGTATTTGACCTTGGGCAGGGTAGTGCCTCTGTTTTCCCATCTGTAAAATGGGAAATGGAGCGACACCTGCCTCATTACTCACTATGGGTAAAGGAGCGCGTCCAGGTCATTTGGTACCAACACCGAAGTCTATCTCTCGTTGGCCTCCCACTCAGGACAATGTGCATTAGTGTTCATCCCTGTGGCTGGCCTCCCGTTCAGGAGCTCGGACACTGGCCTTGCTCTTCTGCTGAACCCTGAGCCCTGAGCCCTTGGACCTCACGGGGCCCTCAACGTGGCGGTGCTCATATCACCTGCTCTGTCACACTTTTCAGTCACAGGCATGCTGAGACACAGGGACCTGGTGAGGGCTCTCTCTGAGGGGATATGGAAGCAGGGTGCTGGGAACCACTGACGGCCCTGCTGTAGACAGCGCCCTTCAATTCATACTCTTCCCCTGGTGACCTGGCACCCCCTGCTCTGCCGTGGCAAGAGCGCTGGGACAAGCCTCTGTCCACAGCCTTCCTGTGTTCTGCGGGCACATGCCCGGCCACTTACTCAGGGTTGTGAGGAGACAATGACAGTGATCAGACTTTGTCCCCGGTGGCCTGGGAGAGGGTGGTACTCAGTCCAAGGACGGAACACCACCCTGCAAAGGCAGAAGCTGAGGGCGGGTTCTGGGCTACTGAACACGAGGGCTTCCAGCCTTGTCCTCTATGTGAGACTGGACACCTCTATTTAAGGAGACGCTGTCAGGGCACGCAGCTTTCCTCGAGGTGACAATGAGTCATACTTCTCTAAACTTCAATTAGCTTTGTCACCGGATCCACTCCTCCCACAAGTCTGGCTCTGTAGGATGGGATAATGCCTGAACCCCTAAAAGATAAACAGCACCCTCACATTCCCAACAGGTACAGACTCCCTGGGGTGAGGTACCCTCACCACTGGCCAGCAGTGGCCTCCAGAATGTCTTGCAGCTACTATTTCTTTTTCTCTTCTGCTTTAGTTTCTGTTAAGCTATTGGCTTTTCTCATTAAGTAGTTGTATAAAAACTAAAATAAATGTAAGCCATGTGGGAGGTCTTAGTGGGGAGGTCTTAGGGATATGCACAAACAGCAGAGTAAATGCTGTGTGTAACGCTGGGGAAAGTCTTTCTAAAATACAGGAGTGGACAGATGAGGATTTGATATTGGTGTTTTGTAAGATACTCAGTAATTGTAAATTATAAAGTGACAGCAGGTTTCTAACATAAACTAACACATATTTTCTGTGTGGCACATGGGTCATGCCCACGTCTTCCTCCAGGCTCAGAACCATGTGTGCCCAGCCTATGTCCTTAGGAAAGCAGCTGACACCGGGCTAGCCAACAAACAAAAGTCAATGTGAAAGTACTGTTTGTATCTCAGTGTTAAGCAGCCAGAAAACCCTGGGTCTGAGGCGCCCTCCTGAGATGCTAAATGCCAGCCATGGGGCCTCTGTTGGAGGCTTCAAAGACACCAGCCACAGGTGCATGAGACAGACCAGTGTTAATAAATCTGACATCAGTTAGACGTGGGGAAGCGAAGCACGAAGATCCTGCTATGCAGACTTGAGAGACATTGTGTCGGGAGCCGTGAGGAAAGTGGGACAGTGTGACACTGTCATCGGAGCAGCTGCCTCTCCTGTCCTCACCCCAAGCAGGGCCTGCAGCTGTCCCTCCAGCTCCGCTCTGCAGAAGCTCCGGCTGGCTCTTGTCACATCTCCCCTATAGGTGGCAGCGTGACTACCAAGCTCACCCTGAGAGCCAAGAGACATTTCCCGCGCTCTTCTGGTCAGTCTGTAAGCTCTCTTTCTTCCAGGGGTGGTGACATCCACACCTACCCTCCAGGAGAAAAGTAGAGTCATCTGAGCGATGGTGGGCAGGCACAGGAAAGTGTGTATGCAGGTTGAGCGGAAACCAGGAGGTGCAGAGGCGGACCTAGCACTGCCTGCCATAGGCCTCATGAGGACACACCCGCGAAAAAGCGCCCACTTGGGCAAGAGTGCGAGGATCCCTGTGGCTGCAAACGCAGGAGGAAGAGTTGAGGAAGAGGCCGCCGGCTAGTCCTGAAGCACTGCCACACATGGCATGGCACGCTCGTCACAACACACAGCCATCTTCTAGTGATGGCAGGGATTTGACCTGATGGGACACATGGGTGCCCGGTACCCACTGCAGAGGTTCCTGCTGTGGTGACTAGCCAAGGTAAGGAAGCACCCGGCTTCACAAGCACCAGCGTCACAAGACCTAAAGTGAAACCCAAACTGACCGATGAGATGGCAGAGCTGGCTGCTGCCCTTCACGTGTCACTGACCTTGGATTGTAGCAGAAGATACACATGCATTTCTGGAGATGGGGGGGTGGGGGGTGGTCTGACCACACAGTTTATTAGGAAATAGACTTTAATAGCATATCGTCACATTTATGGACAATTACTCCTGCCATAAGTGTTGTGACAATATTGGCATTACTGTGCCACTGTGAATCTTGGTCACACAAGCACAGCTTTATTTTCAGTGGGTGCATAGCTAAGAGTTGGAGGATAACTTCCCACAATTATGCAACCAGTTCTCAGCAAGCAGTGTGTGGCTGTATGTGCAGGTGAGCTGGCGTGTGTGTGGTACATTCATGTATGTACCTTTGTGCTTGCTGGCTGGGTGACCTGCAAGCCCAGCTTCCTCAGACACAAGTTTTGAACAGTTCTGCGCACACTATGTCAGTCCACAGCAAAGGGAGTTCTACCCCTGGGCACACTGAGCGATACTTTAGCTTGCATTTCTGTGGACTTAGGGAGCCTTCTCAGAAGCTCACTTGCCACACACATGCAGGCCCTGAGGAATCCCTCAGCACACACAAACAGAAGGGGCAGGGAAGCACATGGAACAGGGCAGCGTGCACCTGCGATCCCAGCACCGCAGAAGCGCCAACAGGAGGGCCCCTGGGACTTGCTGGCTCGCCAGCCTACCTGGAGGAGAGTCCCAGGTTCAGCGAGACCTTGTCTCAGAGAGTAATCAATCGAGAGTCTTGGACTCTGGTCTCCTCACCCCTTCACACATATTTACATTCTCTCTCACATGTTTTCACATATACACAAAATCAGCCTCCTTGGGTGAAGATGCCAGGGCTTAGATTTAGTTTGAACTAGGCCACCTAGGAGTATAACATGGACCCTCTATGGCGATATTGCCAAGTGTTAACACAGACAGAAACACACAGTACAGTGAGGCTCGGTGTGATGTTGGCAGAGCATCCTCAAAGTGAGGATGGCTGCTCAAAACTCTGAACCAACTGCTTGGCCGAGGAGAGCTGAGGAGGTGCCTGGGCTCTCCGGTTTGGGGCGGGCCATCGCTGTCTTTGCTCACTGACAGAGACCAGGAACCGGGGGCATTGACACGCATGGGCAGACAGACACACACTTTGCTGCTGATGGTGGCACTGAGATTTTAGGGAGACTGGATTTTTGGCTCTTCCAGTTTCTTATTTTTCTAGTTCCAAGCAAAGCTGGAGGCATCAAAAAGGAAAAAGATCACCCCGAAGCTGGGAACGCCAACTCACGAGGCGGCACAGATGGTGGCTAAGAATAGCAGTCCTCCTGAGTCTTACGTAAGTGTGGCTCAGCAGGAACCCAGGCGCAGGAGGCAGAAGCCCCTGTGGCCTCCTTGCCTCTGAGGCACTGTGAGAGGGCCTATATGGAAGCCTTCCTGGGGGCCTGGCCAGTTGAAGCAAGCTTCCCTGGAACTACCTGGACCACAAAACCCAGTGGTCTCGGAGCCCCTAGTCTGGGTGTTTGCTCACTACAGGCTGCTTCTGGATACCCCCTAACACCAGGATCCTGGCGGAGACATCGCACTGGTCTGCCTCTCCAGCTGTGTGCGGATGGACCTAGAGGCCTTCCCATACCGGGCCCCCAGGTGTGGACCCCACTACGCCGACGCTGTGCTTCCTAGCCAGGTGACCCTCAGAGGCCCGGAGGAGGACAGCTGAGCCCTCAAGCGGAGTTTCATTTCCTAGTGTTGTCCTTCCCTGGGCTTCAGCTAGTGAGGCTGAGGCTGCGTCCCTCGTCACAGGCATAACGAAGACTTTGCGTCTCAGCCCTCACTTCTCCTGCCCTCCTTGCTAAACTCACAAACAGCCCTCACTTCTGCTCGTCCCTGTCCTCTGTGCTACTCATACACATGCAGCAGGCCCTTTCAGAGAGCCTTGCCTGGGGTCCGAGCCAGAAAGGAAGGTGGGCCTAGTCCTAGAGCAGCAACAAACTGGCTTGTAGATTGTGTGCCCACTCTGGGGATTTCAGCACCTTCCTACATGCTGCCTGTCATCCCCAGCACCCTGGAGGCAACTTTCTCCCACCACACTGCACACACAGCATGGCTGTCCACTCTTGGATCACCTTTTTCTCATTTTCACCGGCCCGTCCCGGGCCTGCCCCACAGTAGTTGCTCAGAACACCTATTGGAATTGTGTTAATAACATTGGTCATTTCTTACGGAGATCAAAGCGAATTTTGCTGGAATAAATAATAACTTCTGTTACTTCCTAGCACTGGCAAATGCTAAGAGTCGTAGGAAAGATGCCTCCTGTTGTCAAGCGTCCTGACCAGCCTTAGCTGCAGAGTGAGGCCTGACCCAAAAGCAGGCAACCACAGCAGAGAAAACAAAGGACAACGTAAAAATATAAGTCAAATCCTTTCCTTACAGCCGCCGTGTTCACAAAGCAAAGTTTGAAGGAGGGTCCAGCTTGCTTCGGATCCCACCTTGTTCCAACATTCACACTTGACAAGGGCAGTCCTGCCTGCAGCAGGGTGTGCAAGGCGGCAAGGCGGAATGTGGGGGCAGGTTTGCAGGCCTGCTTCAGCCTCAAAATGAATTTCTGGGGAAACGACCTTGTATTTGGAAACACATCTTCTAAGCTGGGAGTGACCCACTAGATAAAACAGGGACGGCTCTGAGGGTGACAGTTCTCAGGACCCACAAGTTAGAAGGGGAAAAGCGACCCCACAACTTGTCTTCTGACCTCCTCACACATGCCATGGCACATGGGTTCCCCAAGTAAGTAAATGTAATAATTAAACAGCTAAAGTGCAACTCTTTCTCTCTCTCTCTCACACACACTGACGGTCTCTCTATCACAGTGTGACCAGGTGTGATATGTTCGAGAAGCAATTGTGGTCATGCTTGTCCCACGCATGTGCACAGCGACACTTCTGCAAAGGTAAAAGTGGAACAGGAGCCATGGAGAAGGGAGTGTAGACTCTGAGTAGGTGTAAGCAAGAGAGTGGGAAGAGGGGAGCAGAGGCTGCCCAGGTGGTGCCTGGGTAGTGACCGTGCAGGTGGCGGTATGTGACGGAAGGCTCTGAGGGCATGGTCTCATCACAGGAATGTGGGCACAAGCTGGGCCAACCCCAGAGCCATCAGGGCCACACTGGCTCCTGCTACCCACACTGGTGAAACTTGTCTTGCCGGCTTCTTTACACTGTTGGAAGAGCTGGGGGTGGGGGGAATGCTGCCGTTGAACCAGGAGGGGCAGGGGCCTAGTGGTGTCAACCCAGGACTAACTGATCCACTCCAAAGGACCTATCCAGGCCACACAGTCAGCCTGGGCAGCCTGTTACAGCCTCCTGCACACATCCATCTGACTGAAAACACTGGTGTGGACACACATCTGTCCACAGTTGATGGAACACCAGGGGTGCCTTCCACAACCTGGGTCCAGGACAGCAACTGTGTAATGAGCTGTGTCTTGTGAGACCTCCACTCAATGATGAAAGAATGACTTCTTGTGGGGAGGGGGAGACAAGGGAGTTGGAGCTCCCTCACTCTAGGCACCCCCACAGAATGGCACAAGGTGGTTACAGGATGATGCTCCATGAGGGTCAGGTTTTCACCCAGACTATAGGCCATGAGAACTACAGTAGACACGGGGCCTTTAGTTTTCTTAACGAGGAGTGGGTTTCTTGCAGCTCCCAGCCTGCAGCACAGCAGCCCCTAGGTGGGGGTTGTGGGGGAGGCCCAAGGTCACCTATGAATGCCTGACTCAGAGCAAGAGGCCAGAAGAACTTGACACCATAGGATCAGTTGCCCAGAGACCTGGGGAGCAGCTAAGCAATCCCAGCCTGGGGCCATTGTACTGATGGACAACCAAACTTTGGCTCCTCTCTGGAACTGCAGGTGACAGGTGGGGCAGCAGGTGTGGGTAAGCCCGTCTTGAAAGAATCGGCCATATGAAGCCTGTGGGTGGATGGGACAGCTGCTGAAGGAAGATTTCTGCTGCCTTAGTCTCACTGTGTGAAGTAACTGCGGGCTGAAACAGCCAGCATGCCCTGTGGCTTCAGTTGCCATTTCAGGGGCTGCAGATGGTCCTCAGAACTGAGGGTCCCTGCCTGCTATGAGGGCTTAGTAACAAGGACCAACATATCTCAGGACTAAAGTTAAACAGCCCAATGTGGAAAGGAGAGAGTGGCGTAGAAACAGTGATTGGATTTAACATTCAACATCTAGCCTGAAGACCAACATGCTCAGAACCTTCTCTGCTCAGAACTTCCACGCTCCATTAACTGAATCACAACAGAGCCCCAAGAGTGACCATCTGGGAAAATGAACATGCCCAGAGATCGTTCAGGAGGCCTTCTGGGCAGGGCAGGGCTCGGCCTACCCCTAGCTAGGTCCCCTGGGAGCCGCCTGAATCCCCACCTTTTTTACAGACTAGAAAGAGAAGTGGCCAGGTGCCATCCTCAAGGAGCGTGCTGAGCCCCATGAGGTACTTACGGCTATTCGCAGGACCGATGCCTTCACGGAGGTCCATTTGTCCTGCCTTCGGTCTATGACCAAGATGAATCCAATGCCAGCATCTTGCAAACTGAAACAAGGAGAAACACTTGGAGTCAGCATGTGCTGGCAGCAAACCTGGCTTCCACGGGTACCAGGGACCCCACCATCCCATGCCATCTCTGCACTGCACGCCAAAGCGTATGCCAGAGACAGGGCTCAGCTTCTGAAGGCCCACGCGGCCCCACCCTGTCATTCCCAGGACTTTCTTCCGGGCAAAGGAGAACAGATACTTTCGGTATGTGGTTTATTTCTCAGCATCGATTCACAGATCAGCAGAGGCCCCTCCTCCTGGAGCAGCCTGACAGCTTCCTGCACTGTAAGAGCCAAGCCATGTCTTTTTGTGCCACCAAAACAAGCTTCAGGACCCCACACATCACGTTAGCCCCAGCATCTGAGGTCCCGTGTTCATCCACATTAGAAAGCAGCTCCTGATGACATCACAACTTTGGGTGAAAATCTCCCGGGTGTGTGGAGGCTCCCTGCTGTCTGTGGGGCTTGAGGCTTGAGCATCTGCCCTCCGAGGCGGCAGCAGCGACATCTGGGAGGAAGACGGGGCAGCATCTCGCAGTTGTGCAGCGCGCCCGCTCTGCTTCAGCCTGGCGGCAGAAGCCTGAGTCACCGGGTGGAAGTGGGAGGTCTCCCTCTGCTGGGTAATTTCACATCCAAGCCAATTGTGCGACGCCAGCAGCCACTGCTGCCAGCCAATCCTCCGCAGAAAGGAACCAGACAGGCTGGGGGAGGCCCTGGCTCTGAGCGCTTGGTCTCCGGATCTGTGAACTCTCAGCAAGCCATTTCTGTGCCTTCAGGGAAAGTCAGAATTCTCCATCGCACTATGAATTATGCAGGCAACAGAGCTGCATGCTGCAACGGCATTAACGGGCCATTCTGGGTCTCGGCAGGGGTATGCAAAGCTCACACCAGTGTGCTGCTGACCACCCAGGACACGGGGGATGACAACTCCACGTGTTCAATGACACGCAGAACACTTCTCCAGAAATGCCCACCTACAAATAAGCTTCTTCTCAAATAGCCTCCTGCTGCTGCTGCTGACTCAGCAGAATTGCAGACCCCACTCTGCCCCTGCTGGTTCCACTGGGTTAATGCCTGGAGGTGTGGAAACAAAATAGATCTCCAGTCCTGCTCTGGCCTGGACAACACAGGCACCTTACACCCCAAGGTAGTATGCAGGCTGTGGCTTTACTGAGAGGCCCTACACGGGGCTTCGCTCAGTTTGATGTGGTGCTTAATGGCTGGTGGGTGAATGCAACTCTCCTGGCCTGGCCTGTACCATGTGGTCGGTCCACAGGGCAGCTCAGATCCAGACAGGGAGGCAGCAGCATTGCAGTGGCCACATGGTGGCCATGGGCAGATCCTGGGTGATGGGCTCCCAGCCACCCCATCAATGTTACGGGCTATTTCCCTATGATGCTTGAGATCTGTGTACAATCAGAGGCCCTGAGGCCACGTGCCAGTGGGGCTGACAGGAGCCCACATCCTGCCTCCCTCCTATACTGCAGGGGAACACACGGGTCTGCTTTGTAGCTCTGAGGTAGTCCTCCAAGCCTACCCTTTCCTAGAGTGACAGATCTCAGAATGATAGGACGCCACCAAACACAGGAGCCTCAGTCCAAACAATCCCCGATGCATGCTTCCTGTCCCAACCAGGACTGAGGAGCACCCGCTGAAGGCAGAGCCAGTCTGGGGGCTTCCTAACCGCAGCCAGCACCAAGGGGTGTGCATGAGGGGAGATAGCGCTCTTCTGTGATTCCCTGTGACCACTTCCGGTCCCCTCTACAAACACAGGAGTAAGAACAGCACCTGCCTGCTGGGGCCACTGTGAGTCACGAGCAAATTCAGTAAAAGTAGAGATGTGTGGCTTCTCTACACAGTGCGGTGCAGTGTGACTCAGTTTCCCCCTTTCCCTGAAGCAATTTCTGTTATGGAGGAATCCCAGTTCCTTTCTCCAACCTCTCCACACTCCCCATGAGGGAGCTGGGGACATGGCACTAGGTATATTTGCTTGACATGTGGCATGAAGGCTGGGGCTTGGATTCCAAGTGCCCACATAAGAAAAGAGCTGGCACGGCAGTGCACACCCATAAACTTAGAACGGGGGAAAGTGACACAGGAGGATCGCTGGGGCTCACCGTCCGCCAGCTGGGCCAAAGTGAGTTCCAGATATGGGGAGACCCCCTGACACAGAAAACAGGGTGGCACGATTGAGGAAGACATAGGATCTTGACCTCCAGCCTCCACAGGCATGTACAGGTGCACTTGCACCTGTACATACATGAACATGTACACGTGGATCCATTACACTCACATATATGTGCATACACACATAAAGCTATCCCTTCACAATTCCACAATAGGCCCTAGACCTGAGGGCCAGAACATTCTCTTCAAAGGAATAAACATAACAGTGCAGCCAGGGTCCTGGACCCCCCCCCCCCCAGGCCAACGGAGCAGCTGGGGAGCCTGCACCCAGCTTGCCTTTTCTTTCGTGTATCTGTGCAAATGCCCAAGAATGCGCACACACTTACCGTTGGCCACACACAGGCACAGCATATTCCTAACCCCTCCATCCATGAAGCTCGGGCCCCACACCCAGGGCCAT
Source organism: Meriones unguiculatus (assembly GCF_030254825.1). Classification (NCBI taxonomy): domain Eukaryota; kingdom Metazoa; phylum Chordata; class Mammalia; order Rodentia; family Muridae; genus Meriones; species Meriones unguiculatus. The sequence goes on along the minus strand of NC_083352.1, from coordinate 7,924,134 downwards.
GGGTGTGGCCTTCACTCACTCATACTAAACATCTGGATTTTTCTAAATTCCTGCACTGTGAACACTGATATCACACAAGTCAATCTGAGCGAAAAATACTATCACACATGAATATTGTCTTAGTCAGGGTTTCTGTTGCTGTAGTGAAACACCATGAGCAATTAGCCAAATGGGGAGGAAAGGGTTTATTTGGCTTCCATTTCCATCTCACTGCTCATCACTGAAGGCAGTGAGGGCAGGAACTCGAAAACAAGGCAGGAACCTGGAGGCAGGAGCTGATGCAGAGGCCATGGAGGGTGCTGCTTACTGGCTTGCTCCTCTTCATTCTAGATCTGCAGAAGAGTGACCACTAATGACCATACAACACAGTCAATACTAGGCTGTCTCAAATCTCCTCTGCCGATGCAATTAATCTGAAACTCCTCAATTTAGCCTCAGGCAGATATTTTTGGACAAGGGCAGAAAACAGCCACATTCTTTACCTAAATATCACAAGAAATGTTCTCTGGGTCACTTACTAATATTCTTCTCCTCTGAAATGTCTACATTGCTCTCAGCACCACTGCTTTTTATGCTCCTGCTGGCATGGCCCATTAAGTTCTGCTCAAAGCATTCAACTACTTTTCTAATCCAAAGTCCCCACGTCCACATTCCGCCAACAAGCAGGCCTGTCGTGACAATATTCCAGTCCCTGGTACCAACTTCTGTCTAGTCAGTGTTGGTTTGCTGTGAAGAGACACCATGACCACAGCAACTCTTATAAAGGAATATTCTTGGGGCTGGCTCACAGTTTCAGAGGTTCAGTTCATTGTCACCATGGAGGAGAGCATGGTGGCACGCAGACAGACACTGTGCTGGAGAGATACTGAGCGGCTACATCCAATCCACAGGCATCAGGAAGAGACAGAGAGGGACACTGGGACCGGCTTGATCTTTTGAACTCTCAAAGCTCACTCCAAGTGACACATTTTATTCAACAAGGCCACACTGCCTAATCCTTTCAAATAGTGCTACCCCTTGGTGACCAAGCATTCAAATCTATGAGCCCTCGGGGGCCATTCTCTCTTAAACTGCCACAAATGCAAACACACACGCTAAAAGAGTTAAAAACACATGCTAGAAGGGTGGACCAGTGTGCAAGCTGTGTTTCTGGATGGACTGCTGGTTTATGGCTTGACACCCGAGTGTGGGAAGGCATCTGTACCCTCGTTCCACTGCCCAGCAGCTCACCATCTGGGACACAGAGAACTCCAGGGCAGTAGGCTCCATCATGATTCACGCCAACTTAAGGTCAGGCCCTTGCTCACTGGCTAAAGGCTTTCTGCCTTGCTGGGTGGCTATGGCAGTGCGTGGGACTAATGCCGCCACAGTTCTTTCCAAGGCTTCACGGGGACTCTGTGAGGCTGAGACTCTTATGAAGCACAGAAAAGGTTACCTTCCTTCCTTTCTTCCTTTCTTTTTCTTTCTTTCTCTCTCTCTTTCTTTCTTTCTTTCTTTCTTTCTTCCTTTCTTTTTCTTTCTTTCTTTCTTTCTTTCTTTCTTTCTTTCTTTCTTTCTTTCTTCTTTCTCTTTTCTTTCTTTCTTTCTTTCTTTCTTTCTTTCTTTCTTTCTTTCTTTCTTTCTTTCTTTCTTTCTTTCTTTCGCCCACTGTCACAGACAGTTGGACCTGCTACACTAGATCACTAGAACACCAAAGCTGCCTCCCAGGGTCATACTCACTGTAGGAAATCTTGGGATGAATCAGCCCCCTTTTCCTTACCATCACTGGCAGCCCCCAGCCTCAGGGCACACCTGGCTGGCCCCCAGCCACACCCCTATTATGTATCCTTCTATGAGGGTCCAGACAGAGCCTCCTCCTGCTGCCAGCATCTTCTCCCTCCCTCCCTGCCTGCTGGAGGGAGGGGAAGGCCTAACCTACAGGAGGGGAAGGCTCAGATGAAGGCGGTCCCAACATCACAGTGACCCCTGGCCTGCACTCCCAGCAAGCCAGGCACTGGGACTGGCCCAGGAGGGTGATGGTTTCCTTGGGCTCTTGCAGGGAGATGCCCTGGGCCTTGAGAGATAGCTGTGGCTGTCTGAAGGTAAAGAACTGGAGGAGGTGGCATGTGGGAGCCTCAGGTATCCCCTTGCATTTAGGTGCCAGCATTGCTAGACTACCTCTGTGGTCCCCAGCTCTGAAACATGTAAGTGGGGGTTCTCAAGTGGGCACATGAGCTAAATTTGAAGTCCATGAGCTCACTTTATTAAAAAGGGGGAGGGGGCTGGAGGGCTCACAAAGGCTGTTTTGGGAGTTTGGAATTTGCTGGAACCTTCTCTAAGGCTACTGTTGCTCAAGTTTGGAAGGCCTGAGGTTGAGCACAATGCCACTGGGCAGGAACAACAGCCATAGAATGACAGGCACAGAGCAGGGGTCTGACCTACAGCTTCATGTTTCCCCAAGACCTAGCTCAGTGGGATCTCACCAGACTCAGCAGGGGCACCAGGAGAACCTGCTTCATCCTACACTGGCTTGGGGTCAGCAGAGGTCAAACACCCCAAACCCTCTGATGTCATGCCTGAACACGGCCCTTGGCGTGGCATGACTGCCTTCCTCTTTAAATCAGAGCATCTGTGAGTACCACAGGACACCTTCACAGGGTCAGGCCGGCTATCCCCTCAGAGCTGGAGTGAAGGAGGAGATTGTGGACTCTCGCCTGAGACTCTAGGCACTCCCTCCCTCCTACTTGCCTCTCCACATAAGCCTGCTGTACATAATCCTGTCCAAGCTCTCAGGGAGATGATGCCCTTACTGTGATGCAGCTGTTTTTGGGTAACTCACAAGCCTATAAGCAAGGCCAGTCACCTCATCACTTTGAAAAGATGAACCTGGATGGGATCTTTCCTTGGCTTGTCATCAGCGTCATCTCCCCGGAAAAGTTAACCCTATCGCTCACATAAGCAGAATGTCAGTCACAGGATAACAGTAAATATTCAAGGGCCAAACAGCAAGAGTGAGTGTTGGGGCCCGGGTCCAGCAGCCAGAGATCAGAGCCCCTGGCCTAACCCCAGCGGATGCTGCACATGGGACGTGGTGCGTCCCACGGCGCCTGGATGAAAGGAATCAGCACTAGGAATCAGGAGAGGGAGTTGGGGCCTGGAGAGGCAGGCAGTGGTGAGAGGAGCAGGGTCAAGGGTCTCGGGGTAAGCTCATCACAAATGGAGCATCTCTGGCTAGCGGGACATGCTCCCTTCATTTCTCAGAGTGGGTGAAGTGTCTCACCCTACCTGACTGTCACTGAGTGACGCTGGAGTTTAAAAGCGGATCACAGAGCACAGCCTACAAGATTTACAAATCAGTTATAAGAACGAAAGGAGGAGAGAAAGCATGTGGAAGCAGGGCCTGTCAGAGCTGCCTTGAGGCACACAGTAAACACCTGTAAGGGTTTGGCTGATGGCGCCCTCGTGTGATCGGCATGGAGCTGCACAGCCAGGAAGTGCTGGAGCTGGATCATTCCCTACCCTGGCCCTCCTACCAGGCGCCAGGGCCTGGCAGCTTGGAGCCACAGCTGGCTGTCTAAGCATCCCAAAAGCATAAAGCAGCAGAGTTTGTGAGGACCCAGCCTGGGCACTAGGGAAGCTCCAGGACCATAAGGCCATCTTCCCGAGGGCACCCATCTCCCCTGGGCTGCCTGGCTGACTCCTGCGGGGTCAGAGGGTTTGAACGTTGGCCTAGGAGGCCTGGAGTCAGTCAGCTGACTCTCCTGAAACACATGGGACCTGGTGCCTTCCGGGCAGGGGCAGGGATGGGGCCGTGGGACTGGTAGCCCCTCCCACCGGTACTTGTTGTTACTAATGCCTGGCTCTGGGTGGGTGTGCCTAGCCTCAAGCCTCTCTGGAGGCACAGGTGTGCTATGGGTGGGTGGAGGCCAGAGGCACACTACATGACCAAAGCACTCCTGGCTCTGGAGGACAGGGAGCCTAAGGGAACCAAGGTTCCATTAAGGCTGCTGGTGGGCTCAACAGGCCTCTCCCTGAACAATAGAGAATCGTGATCAGAGAGCCTGATGTCTGAACCGGCCTGGATACACCCAGATCACAGCTATCCTGGCTAAGCAGCCTCTGTCCTCCCCCCCCCCTCTCAGAACCCATGGTCTCTCCACAGAAGGCCCCTGTGGGTTCTGCTGAACTCCTCAAGAGGTGCATCGGTCTGTGCTCAGAGCTCACAAAGAAATTGTTGGTCTGTGTGTGTGGCACACGGGTGTGGAGGAGCAGCAGCCACTCCTTGTCTCCATCGTGCCTGCAGGGCACTCCTTATCCCTCTCTCCTCGAGGGCTCCCAGACTCCTGACTTGGGCAACTCTTCTGCCCTGGTTGGCAGCCATCGCCAGCTCCTGGACAGCCAGCTGAGGGCAGTGTGTGACACGGCTGAGGAAGGCCTGGGGAAAGCCACCCATGGCCACAATTCGGGCCTCCCCGAGCCTCCGCACAGTACAGTGATGGCAGTGCCTCTCCTCTTGGGCAGAACACCAGGACGGCTGACTGTCCTTGCCCCGGAATGTGAGTTGCGAGCTGTTAACACCGTACGTGGCACAGACTGCAGCTGCCCAACATGGTAGCTCCTAGCCCTGTGTGAGCAGAATCAACTGCTTTGTCTTCATTTTAAATGTAAATGGCACCTGCGGCCAGTGGCTACCACACTGGCTGCCAGCTAGAGACAGATAACTAGTAAGATTGAGAGGAAGTGGCCTGTGGTGCGGTTAGGAGCGTGTGACCTGGGAAGGCACAGGGCAGGCCCTCAGGAGAAGGTCACTGAGTGTGAGTTGTCAAGGGCAGAAGCTGCGGAGATGCTGGGAAGCTCTGGAAGGCTTCCAGGACCCAGAGCACTGGACATGATAAAATGCTGACACAGGAAGCTAAAGTCTGGAGCAGTCTGTGAGAACTCTGAGAAGGGATGGTGGGCTCGTCCACGTGAGCGCGAAGCAGCCCTTTCCCTCTGCTTCTGCTTGTCCAGGTTCAAAGCTGGCAGCAAGATCTGAGCTCCTGGAAGGAAGCCACACACTGTGACCACTGAGGTAACCCTGGTGAACCCTGGTGTTGTCATGGCTGCTGGCAACACCAGGGGGCAACAAGGAGGCTGTCCTGGCTAGTTGGTTTTTGTTTTTTATTTATTTGCTTGTTTTGATCAACTAGAGTTGTTTGGGATGAGGGAATCTCATTTGAGGAAATGCCTCCATAAGATCCGGCTGTAAGGCATTTTCTTAATTAGTGATTGATGGGGGAGGGCCCATGTCCTGGATTCTATCAGAAAGCAGCTGGGCAAGCCAAGAGGAGCAAGCCAGTAAGCAGCACCCTCCACGGCCTCTGCATCAGCTCCTGCCTTCAGGTTCCCGCCCTGCTTGAGCCCCTGTCCTGACTTCCTTTGATGATGAACTGTGATGTTAAAGTATAAGAAGGTTGCTTTGGTCATGGCGCTTCATGACAGCAATAGGCACCCCAATAGGACAGAAGAACAGATCTGGTTGTGTGAGGCCCAAGGGAGACATCTAGGAACTGTCCTCAACAGGGGACAGAACATACCTACTAATCTGGTGATGGCCATCCCCCACAGCAGGCCCCGACTATGACAGCACGCACCCCCAAGGCCCCCGGTTGACAGGCAGGTGCCCTTGGCCTGTTACACAATCAATGGCCATGTGGGTGTGAGCAGTCCTGAGATAAACCAACACCTCTTTGTGGCTCCTGATGAGGAAGCAGCAGCAGCGCTTTAGCACTTAACGCAGGTGTGGCGACGGCTTAGCACGCATAGGTGCATGCACTCTCTACCCGTGCACTCACACTCCATGGAAACTTCCATCTGAACGGCAGGAGCGTGTGTGGTGTGGGGGGCTACTGATCAGAGCAGGCATAGCACAGGTCTGACCTAGAAACCCATGAACTATCTATACCTACAGGACCAGGTGGTCCCCTGCTCCTCAGAGCCAGCTTGGGCTCACCTCTACTTCCTGGGTCAGTCCTATATCCGTTGGCACAGCAGAGTTTCTTCCTCTTCTGAAGACACACAGGGGCTCTGCTTTAACTCTTCCCCTGTTCTGCCCACCTTCAGCCCTACCCACCAACTTTCTCCACTCCTAGCCAGGCTGTGGTCTGCCCTCCAAATGTAAAAATGCATCATTCAGGATCTGCCACTTCTCCTAGGATGTCTGAGCAAGTCTCAGATGAAACATGGCCATTCCCCCAGCCTCCCCCTCAGCACTCTGACAGACTAAAGACAGGCTGCTCTCTAGGAACCCTCCAGTCCCTCGTCCCATAATGGGACTGCTGAGACATTCAGCCTCAAGAACCGAACAGTTATTAGGTTCTGGGCCTCTCCGATGTGAGGCAGCAATGTTGGACTCCGTTGTTGGACTACCTTGGTCACAGCGTGTAAACCAATATAACGAGTCCTCTTCTATAGCTCTGTGGTTTCCGTTTCTCGAGCGAATCTTGACTAATATGAGCACCGAGGACACAGAAGTGGCTGCAGCTACTTCTGCTTTCTTGGTTTTCGGCAGCCGCCTCAGGGGCCAGATCTCTTCTGCAGGCTGGTGACCACCTTTGGACTGACGACCAGATTGGAATGGTAGCCAGGCTCTGGGATACACTGAGCTTCAGCCACAGAAGGATTTCTTCCAGAACCATGAGCACATGGAGCCTTTCCCAAGGACGGAGACAGAGACTCACTCACCGTGGATCTTTGAGCCCAGAATGGACAATGACTATTGACACTTTAAAAGAAAAAAGTGGCTATATTTTGTTTTCTTGGAACAGGTTCCCCAGTAGCTCATCTGAACTTGACCTTTGAGTCAAGTGCTGGGATTACTACAGTGCTAAGTGGTCTCTGGGAAGAGGACAGGCCCAGAATCTGTAACAGTGGACTCTGAGCTGTGAGCTCTTTCCTCGGGGAAGCTCCACCATGTCCCAGGACCCTGGAGTCTCAATCAACCAGAAAATAGCACAGAGGCAGCTCTGGCTTCAGCAGCCCCTACCTGGGGATGCTGGTGAGATAGGTCATGACATTCTGGAACTCCTTGTCCGGGATCTCGCTGAAGGCTGGGTAGTCAGGGAAGGTGATGACAGGGCTTCCGTCCTGTCCCCGCCCACCTGGGGAGGAAAAGGGGCAGACATTCAGTAGAGCCACAGCCTCCTGGCTGTCTCCAACAGATCGAAGAGTCTTTTCATGAACATTGAGTGCTTTAACTAGCACTCATCAAAGAAATTTATCTTTATGGCAAATGGAGACCACCACTGAAAACCACAGCTGGACACATGCAGATCAAGAGATTCTGAAGATTCTGAAATAAAAGTGGATACTTTTATTTCACATCTCCTGCATCTATAGCTCAGGGAACATCGTAACAGTGAGGGAAGAAAGATTGTATGAGCCAGGAAAAATTGGCGTCACAGTTTTTCCTAGAAATGGATGCATAAACAAGATCAGAACAACAGCACTATGAATGGACACGTTAACATGGAAGGGGGAAACCTCTCAGGGTCTCACCCCTAGGCAAAGAGCCACAGCTAACTAATGACTGCTGGGACAAGGAGAATTAGCCTCTCCCAGGGATGAGCCATCTATTGGTTTTCCAATGCAGAGCCACCAGCCTTGAAACCATATACACAGACAACAAAAATGGACACAGCTGGCTCTCTTTATAAATGTTGTGTAGATACACACATATGTAGCAAACACAATCAAATAAAACGACAGTGGGAGGGAATGAGAGAGGTTTGAAGAAGGGTAACTGGGAAGGACTAGAGGAGGGAAAAGAAGGAAGAAAATTATGTAACTCTGTAACCAGGCTTTTTGGCTACTTATTTGGGTTCCTGTATCTACCACCTTCTCCACCCCAATCCCTTCCAACCCCCCAACACTAGGTAGGCGAGAAAAAAGGTCAGAGAGGAAAGGGGGTGTAGACCTCTTTAGACTACTTCCTGCTGATCAGGGGCGTCCAGTTCTTTGGGGCAAGTCCGATCTTCGTTTCAGAATACCAGTAACCAGCAATCCAACAACAGCAACAGCAACAGCAGCAGCAGCAACAGGAACCAGCAACAAGGGAGGGCAGCGCTGGGTAGCAGCAGCCACCACAGCCCTCTCAGGGCTCCCTCGATTTACATCCTCTCGAGAGGCCCCAGAATTCCAAATATTAACTATCTGCAGCTGGCAGAAACCACGCCCCCTCCTAGAGCACCAGACAAATAACAGTCAGGGGCTGTGGCATTCTGAAGCAGCCCCATAGGCCACACCTGGGATTTCACGTAACATAGCTCGGTTTTTAAAGACGCCAAACTTCTCACTCCATAATTCTATTTCAAGTACCGTAGACAACAAAGAAATTCAGAATATTATAAACCTGTGCTTTATGAGGTTGGACACCTAAAAGAAATGGATGAATTTCTAGATGCAGCCAAACCATCAAAACTAAACTGACAAGTCAAAAACTTAAATCTAAACAAGTGAGAAGCGTGAAATAATAATAAAAACCCTTCTGACTAAAAGCTATCCCAGACCAGACGGATTCACAGCAGAATTCTATCAGACATTCAAATCAGATCCACAGCCTGTCCTTCTTAAACTACTTTTTACAAATAGTGACAAAGGAGCACCTCCAGACTCTTTCTAGGAAGCCAGTGTCACTACATCAAGACCAGGTAAAGACACAACAACAAAAAAAGAAAACTATATGTCAATATCCCTGATGAACAGATATTTAAAAGTGCTCAATAAAATTACTTGTAAACAGAATACAGGCAAACAACAAAAAAAGATTATCCACCATGACTAAAGTGGCTTTACCCCTGCCATGCAGGGATGGTTCAACATACGCAAGTCAATAAATGCAATAAGCCACGCCAACGGGCTTAAAGACAAAAATCACATGATCATACCAAAAAATGCAGAAAAAGCCTTTGACAAAAACCCAATGTGTGCCCATGATAAAAGTGTGGTGAAAATTCTGGAATTATGGTTTATTTTTAAAAAGCACAGAAATACTATAAGAATATGGTTTCATTTTAATCCTAGGTGTGGGGATACACACTGACTGACTATACTTTGCCTTGTGCTCTAGCAGAGGCATGGCTTTTCTGGCTGCAGACGGTTTCTGGGATTGTGTGACGTTTGGAATTCTGGGAACTTTTCAGAGGGTGTATAAATGCTAGAGCCCCGATAAGTGGGGTCAGTGGTTGTTGGTCGTTCAGGGGGTTGGTTGTGGTTTGTTATACTCATGCTCAAAGAAATAAGAAAAAAAAATCAGATTCAGAGATCTCCATTTCTCTCTCTCCTCTCTCCTCCTTCTCCTAGCCAGTGATGGATGTGAAACCAGGGGGATAAAGGGTGGGGAAAAAAAAGAACAATAAAATATCGAAAACCAGCTCATAAAATATCGAATACCAGCTCATAAAAGTCCTAGAGAGTGTAGGGTTAGAGAAAACATACCACAACACAATAAAAACTGTACATGAGAACCCTGCTTCCACAGCACCCTAAACAGAGAAAAGGTAGAAGCAGTCACATTGAAATCAGGAATGAGCCAGGGCTGTGCAACATCCTGTCATTTTCAATATTGTGCTTGAAGTACTAGCTGGGTCAATAAGACAAGACAAGAAAACTAAAGGAATACAAATAGGAAAAGAAGTAGTCAAATTATCCCTATTTGCAGATGACAAGATATTATGCATAAGAGATTCCAAAAATTCTACCAGAAAACTTCTAGAAATTATAAACAAATTCCACATTATAGCAGGATATAGAATTAGCATGCAAAAATTAATATATTTCTATTCACTAAATACAGAGAAGTAGATCATGGACACACTCCTATTTACACAGCCTCAAAGAAAACAAAATATCTAAGGGGGTAAAAGACCTCTACAAAAAAAAAAAAAAAAAAAGTTAAATCTCCACATAAAGAGGTGCCAGAAAATGAAATCCCATGATAAAGGAACTGATAAAAATCAACAGTGTATAAACAACTATTCTACCAAAAGCCACTGGCAGATTCAGTAAATCCCAATCAAGATCCACATCTCATTCCTCACAGAAACAGAAAACCTGAGCCACAGAAATGGAACCACAAAAGACTCTGGATAGCCAAAACAATTCTTAGCAAATTCATTGCTGGTGGAACTGGCACCCTGGAAGTCAGTGTGGAGAAGCCCCAAAACTTAAAAATAAGTCTTCCACTATCTGACCCAGCTACGCTGTTCTTCAGCATATGCCGAAAGGACTTGACGTCCTACTCCACAGACAATTAACTGCTCAGTCATATTTGTTGTGACACTAGTCACAATAGCTAGGGAATGGAAACAAGCTAAATACCCTTCAACTGAGAAATGAATAATGAAAATATACTACTAAAATATGGAATACAATTCAGTTATAAAGAAAAATGAAATAATAAGATGTTAAGGTATGTGGATAGAACTAGAAAAGATCCAGAAAGGCCCAGAAAGGCAAACGTTTGTTCTCTAATCTGAGGTTACTAGCTTCAAGTCTTTGGATGTGAGTAAATAACCTAGAATAACTGCAGAAACCAGGAAAGTAAAATGGGGCTATGAGGGTAAGAGAGTGATAAGATAGGGTAACAGCAGGGTACAAGTGATCTGAAAGGAGAAATAAGAAAGTGGGGACTTTAATTAGGGAGGGGTAAGATAAATACAGAGGAGGAGGAGTGCGGAGGGCAGAATAACAGTAAGAGAAATAAGAAAGTGGGGGGACTTTAATTAGGGAGGGGTAAGATAAATACAGAGGAGGAGGAGTGCGGAGGGCAGAATAACAGTAAGAGAAATAAGAAAGTGGGGGGACTTTAATTAGGGAGGGGTAAGATAAATACAGAGGAGGAGGAGTGCGGAGGGCAGAATAACAGTAAGGATGCCTGAAAAAGCGATGAAAAAGAAATTATTATCTATCTACCTAAAATTAAATATATATGTCTGTATACACATACACATATACATATACAGTTTAAATGAAATCTTCCCACCAGGCTGACAATGCTTCCCCTCCCAAGAGCCATAGATCTATCAAATCAGCAACACCAGGCCTGAAAACAGCCCTTTTGCATTGTTAGGGTTGTCTCAGGGACTCTTAAAACATAAGCCATTGCTGTTGCCTTTGCTGCCCCCTAGAGGTGGAAACTAAGCTCCATTACTGAGGACACCATGTACTTCAGACCCAGGACCCTGAGCTGGGTGTAAGCTGAAGCTTCCTCCCTGAGGACTAGCTTTATGGTACCAGAAGGTGTAATGAAAGCTTCCAAGGGAGGGCAGCAACCAGCAGTTCTACCCAGACGTGATGCCTACAAACCACAAAGACCAGCACGGCGCCGTACACAAACTTCAGGGTGCAATAGTGACACGCCCTGGGAGGCACACAACAACTCTCTGACTGGACTCAGGCTCACTTACTAAGGGGGAAACCAGGCCTGGCACTGGAAAACCAGCCATAGATCTGGCGTTAGTAAAGTCACAGACCTTGGAGGAGAACCTACAACCGCCACTTTACTAAACAAACGTAATGCCTAACTACGTTCTAAATATTTATCCTCACGCCCACAAAAAGCTCAGTTCTCACCCCTCATCAAAGAAACTCCTCTTTGCAACGGAGACCATCACAGAAAGCACAAATGATCAAAATACAGGCATCAAGAGTGTGGTCCCAACTGATACATCTACCACACAACTCCTGCGTGAAAATGAGGTGGAAAGATTGTAACAGCAGGAAAAACAGGAATTTCTCTGTGATTTTGCATCTCCGAGAAATGTCAGAAAGACTGTACCCACGAAGTCTCATCAACATGGCTACGTAAACAAGACCTGAACAGTCATAACACCAATGAATACGCTAACAGGAAAGGGGAGGCTCGTGGAGCCCAATCCTAGGCGGAGAACTAGGCAGCTAGAGCATGCTGGGAGTGGGAGAAATGCTCTTCTCCAGGACAGATGCCCAAACTATCTAACACTAAGCAGTCAGCCTTGAGATCACATGCACACACGTAACAGTATACAGACTGAGAAGGTTGCATTTACATAGTTAGAAACACACACACGCCCAAACAAATACATATATTTGTAACAACAACTAAAGAAAAGGAGGCTAGGATCTTGAAAGAGAGCATGGGAAATCTGAAAGAGCATGGGAAGGGGGAAGATCGTGCAACTATCTTAAAAACTAGCACAAAGATGAAATTTCACAAAAGGATGAAAGTATCAGAAGGCATCCCTCTAAAGTTGGATATTCATAAAAAAAAAAAACCAGGGAATCTTAAGTTGATATAAAGCTTTTGTGAATACAAATGATTTTGCACACAGATTTAATAGTTTTACAGGTATTAGGGGTCTTGTCTATTTGATGTGCTAAAACAAAACACCCCTGACCCATGGCTTGTAAACAACCGAAGTTTTCTTCTCACAGCTTTGGAGGCCAGAAGTCTTGGGTCAGGACACCAGCAGCCTCAGTATTTGGGAAGGGTGTCCCTGCTTGGTGCACTCTTACGTCACGGAGCTCATCTCCTGGTGCCACCTCATTAGGGGGTGGGCCTCAACATGTGGGTGGGGGGACACCCTTATTCAGGCCAAAGCAGCTGTAAGCTGTCTCAGATCCACATGGCTGTGCCCTCCTGAAGAGCTATTCATAAGCGGGGCATGACTGCGTCTCAGTGTCCAGGAGTTGTGGGGGTTACTGCCATTTGATGTTTTCTGGGCGCTCAGCTCCCAGGCAGCTGTCCACTTCTGTTTCTATCCAAGATAATTCTCAAGAGCAGAGACTGACTGTGGAATCACAAGTCAGTGACGCCCTGAGGGTTTAGGGAGCCTGCCGCCTTGAATTCAGCCATGAAGTGGAGAGGATGTTTCAGGTTCCTGGGACACTCCACAGGGCACGGGGTAGCCTCATATTCAGAGAGAATGTCAGACAAGCTGTAATTCTTTAGTTAAAGCTGCCATGGTGGGGGGAGGGCTGGCGCGATGGCTTAGCAGTTAAGAGCACTGGTTGCTCTTCCAGAGGTCCTGAGTTCAATTCCCAGCAACCGCACAGTGGCTCACAACCATCTATAATGAGATGTGGTGCCCTCTTCTGGCCTGCAAGTTTACTGCAGACAGAATACTGTATCCATAATAAACAAACAAACAAATCAATCTATCTTTTGGACTGTAGAGCTGGCTCAGAGGTTAAGAACACTCGCTGTTCTTTCAAGGGTCCTGAGTTCAATTCCCAGCAACCACATGGTGGCTCATAACCATCTATAGTAAGATCTGGTGTGCAGGCACAATGTTGTATAAATAATAAATAAATCGTAAAAAAAAAAAGCTGCCATCGGAGAGACAAGGCTATGGACACTGGGAAAGAGAGGCCCCAGCAGATAGGGGAGAAAGGCCACAAAGCCTGTGGGGTCCCAGAATCTATTGGCTAGCCAGGCGGCTACTCAGCCAGGCAGAGAGGGTTGCATGAGGCCCAATCAGCCTCCTCTGGTGGGGTGTTAGAGACTGGGGGGCGGGGCTTCTCAAGCCCTAGGGGAATGTCTCTGGTGATGTGTTTTCATCTCAGTGGTGCCCAGTGAGCGTCCTGAGGAATGGCCACACCATGGGGTCAAGTGAAAGGCCTGGTTGGAAACTCGACTGAAGAACGTGGATTTACGTGGCTGGGAATGAGTCTGTTGGCAACCCAAGTTTGGTCTACAGCAGAGGAGAGAGTGAAGTATAGAATCCTACACCGGGAGGCACTAAAGGTCTAGCTGACAGTGACTTTGTCTTTTTATTCTATCGTATTCATAAAACCCCTGGAACTGGCCAGGGTTGGTTGGTACATATGAAGCTGTGTCTTCCAGAGGATGGAAATGGACAGACAAGGGGAACGGGGGCTTATCCAAAGCACGGCTGTGGCTCAGGTGCAGAAAGAATTCAGATCCTTAGGAAGGACACCAGGGTGTTCCGGCAATGGGCATGGGAACAAGACGAGGGTGGAGACGCCTGCTGAAGTCTGCAAACCGTCTCAGGTGTGAGTCTCCATTAACAGTGACAGAAACACAGATGGCCCTGTTTGCAGAATAGATGTAGACAGTCAAGTTCATATACTCGAATATTTTATACCAGAGTCTTACACACTTGGTCACAGAGAATACTGCTGTTTATCAGCTCACAGCTGCCCAGCTTGGCTCAGCAGGTCCTCCACGTCTCAGAGGCCAAATTAAGGTGTCTGTGGGCTGGGTCTCACATGAGCTGGGACCTGGTCTACGTTACAGAGAGTGTACTCCTCCTGGTTCTGCTGGGAACCGGCGGGAGCTGCTGGCAGCTCCTGGGCGCAACACACTCATCCTCACCAGCCGTCTCTGCACCTTTGCGGTTGGACAGAGACTCTCAGACTCTCAGACAGGAGGAGCCAATCTCTGAGGCCTCAGGAGATGAGGTCATGTTCAGGAAGGGACCTTAGCTGATGGAGACCTGACCTTAGCTCCATCTACCAAGTAGCCTGGGGTTCCCAGGCTGATGTTAGACTGTGGAGAGATGAGCATGCAATGGGGGTCCCAGGATCTGAACCTCAAGTACCCTAGGCCCATTTAGAGACATATGGGCAGCTCATATTTAAGATCAAGGCCAGTGACCCAAGGCTGGAGACAGCCAAGCCAAGAGCCTTACTGGGGCAGTGGCAGGTGGGAAGAAGTTGAGGAGGTAAGAATTGGGGTTGGGGGAGGCAAGGCACTGTGGCGTTTTCACAAGCTTTCTCTGACACTTGTCCTCACCCTTTCTACTATTTTTTTAGGGGGGGGCAGCGGACTGCCTCATCAGCAGAACATCTCAAGAGGCTCCACTTTCCTTCCCACCTCATATGGCTGGACGCTTCCTAAGTCAGTCAGAGACTCCCCACAAACTGTGTATCGTGTTTCCTGTTTCTGTTCCTGTCGAGCATCTCAGTGCTCCCTGAAATCTGTGTGTGTGGAGCGTGTTGTATCTGGACCACAGGACTGGCCAGTGAGGAAAGGGCAGGAAACCCGGAGAAGGCCCCAAGGCGGGAGATGCTGCTGGGGTCACAGATATGGAGAGATTCTTCTCGTTTGGCTAAGCGATGGGGGGGGGGGGTCCCGGCTAACTAGAGGGGGACCTGTGCTGACCTGGGATGGAGAAGAAGGCTCACATGACGCCTTTTCCTGAACTGATCCTGAAAATTGACACCTCTATGCTGGAGCGCACGCGCCGAGGGCGCACTTCTCAGGGGCCTGGAGGCGTCACCATGTGGGCGGGGTCACAAGGCTGGGCAAGCGCCAGCTGCCGCACGAGGTGGGAGGGCCATGTCCCTCGGTCTGTCTCCAGCTTGCTCAGGCTCAAGGCCATTGTTTCTGAGGCAGAGCTTGAGAAGGGGCAAGAGTAGTGCCAAGGAAGGTGCCCAGTGAGATAGCTCACAGCCCTGATCACAGAAGGCACCACGGTCAGTGGGACGGGCATCTACCCATTGGTGCAAGGGCCAAGTTCCAGGAATCCCAGGTCAGGAGCACCCAGCTCACCCCTGCCTAGATCCTGACAGTCCCTCGGTAGCCTGATGGCCATGGCTGGGATCTGAGAGTCTCTTACGTCTTGCTGTGCTGGAGTGGGATCCAGGAGGTTCTGCGAGGCAGAGGTAATCCCAACTGTGGTGCACAGAGGGAGGCCTTGGGGACATGATTAGCGTTAATCATCAGGCGGGTGGCCTGTGGCTGAGTCTTAAGTGGCTTTATGAAGACAGTCTTGAGGACACAGACATAAACATGTTGGAGCACCCTCGTGTACTCTGCCTCTTACCAGGAGATAACTTGAGTGGCCTCGGGACTCTGCCAGCAAGAAGACCACCCCCAGATGCACCCCTCAGCTTTGGACTTTCAAAACTAAATAAACCTCTTTCCTTGATGACTCACCTATTCGGAGACACTGCAGTGTGGACAACAGAACACAAATGAGAGTGCTGGCGTGACCCTGCCAGCTCCTCCCTGTGGCCAGACACTTTACAGGCAGCAATGAAGCAGCCATGGATGCAGAGTGGGGGTGGGGGGGTAGTCCTGGTGACTGTCCCTTTTCTCACCCTGGCCAGGCTCTGGCTGTACCCCTCACCCCTGGCTTCTGGGAACTCACCAGACAGGTAAGCAAAGCGCTTCTTCAGCTGCTCCTGGATGTCAGCGGCGCAGAGCGGGACAATGTCCTGGTGCATGATTTCATCTGTGGGAAGAGCAGACACACTGTCACTGGGAGGAAACCTGGCCTCACACCCATGGGGGCCCTGGGAGCAGCCCTTGGGAGCCTCTGGAACAAGCTACAGACACCTAGGGAGCTGTGGTCACGTGGCTGGAAAAAGGGCATTTCAGTTTCCAACGAGCAGAGCAAGCCTTTGTTTCTCAAAGTACAAATGCTATGTGCTGAGTGATGCCCCATCAATTTTTAAAAATGTGTGTAAGAGCCAGGAGGAAAGAAGGGAAGAAGGGGAATATGGAGGGAAGGAGGAGGGAGGGAGGGAGGGAGGGAGAGAAAGAGAGAGAGAGGTGCCAAGGGAGGTGAGCAGGACTGACTCACAGGTAAACAAAGTGTCTCCTCCCATGCCCTGGCAGAGGTGCAGAAGCCTCGGGGCTCCCACCTGTTGCCTACAGATGTGCTGCTGGCTTACAGGGGCCTCTGCCATCATCACAGACCTACGGCCAGTACAAATCCCCTGCTGTTCAGGGCCCTGCGCCTGCCTGTGGCCCTACCATTCACCTGAGGCCAGTGAGGTAGGCACCAGTAATAGGCCTGAGACATGGCTGCATGCTGGTGGCCCTGCACTGGTGGCTCACTCTGGTGGTCACTATAAGCTGCAGGTTTACATGGGCATGCATAGGCAGCACCCCAGCTAATCTCGAGATGGCATTGACAGAGAAGATCCATGGGACCCTCGGGGGAAGCCAACCCAACAGATCAAAGGCGGCCATCGTCCTTAACACAGGGCAGGGCAGTGCTGACAGTCCTGGGCATTCAGTGTCCATAGGACCCACGACTCACACTGACCACTGCCATGTGGCTTCAAAGGTGAGAAGACCCAGGTCACAGGAGGCCTGAGAAAGTGGGCCGTGGAGACACCGTTACTGAGAGCACCTGTGGAGGCGGCAGGTATTGGCTGTACAACAGAGACCTTAAGTTCCGTTCTTTGGTGCTACAGATGCCTGCTGGTGAGGCACGTGACAGCCAGCTCACAGGGGCCCCACACTGTCACGACACAAAGAGGTGTCAGAGACATCATGTCTGCCAGAGCCTTGGGGAGCACAGCAGGGCCACACGAGGAGAAGGCAAGGCTTCCATTCATCTCTCTGAAGACACAAGCTGGTCTCATGCGAGCTCAACATACAGACACGGACAGAAGCCAACACCTTAGCAACAGTAACTCCTCCCTGGGGAGTGCAGGGCCAGAGAGTCACCTAACTAAAGCTGATACAGTTTTAAATTCTGGGGAAATGACTTAGGGCTTGTATGCATGGCACCCTCTGTGGGACACTTGTGAGGGGTCCCATCCTGTCGCCCATCTGAGGTGGTGGTGTGCAAGGCTTTTACACAGTGAGCCTTCCTCTCAGCAGCATTAACTATAGCAGCAGGCAGGAGGCCTGGGAGGCCTACTCTCAAACCTGCTTCTGACTTAAGAAACGTAATGGGAGTTGAGGGTCTTTCTGAACCTTTGAGAAATTTTGAGGCTGCCAAGAAGTTGGTGGGTGTGACCTCAGGCTGGCGATTTATTCACAGCTGGTAATGGTCCATACAGTTGGTCCCCACAAAGCAAGTGATGAGTTCAGCCCCGAGAGGGTCAAAGCTCCCTAGGACCTTGCCATGATTCTGGGGACCTTTACCATAGGACCAACGACCTTCGATTTTTAAACTTCTAGGCTGCAACTATTCCCAAGGAAAGAAGCCTCAGCATCATGGCTCTTGATGGAGACATTCCTGCAGAATCTTCAGACTAAATTCCATAAGTTTGTAAATGACATTGTCCCTCTGGGTGACATATTCCTGGATAGACAGGCACCAAAGTCTGTGAACTCAGCCTACCTCACAGCTCTGTTCCATCCCATGACCACCTGATAAAGCTGTTTCCACAAACAGGAATGGGGTGACATATGACTGAGTTCCACTTGGGGTCACCCAGGGGCCTCCTGGTGCACCTCTCTCCAGGAACTGGCTTCAGACTATTCTTGGGTTCCTTAGACGGGAAAGGCACATCCAACCTAGGCCTCGGCACAGCTATCCCTTGAGAGAAGTCCAATCTGCAGGCGGCCTGACTGCCATGGTTCCAGCAACCGTCTCTCAAAGTCTTTCTCTCCCTGTCTGAGCAGGGCCTCAGCCCTCACCCCACGAGCTACCACACATCTCCCCGCCCCCATAGCTGCAGAGGCCATGACCCCCAGGCTTCATCCTCCTTCAAGCTCATACAAACAAATGCCTGGGCTGGGACAACAGCTCCAGAGGTCAAGAGGTCAAGTGCTTTCCCTGAAAACATAAGGACCTGAGTTTAGTCTCCAGAACCCGTTTGTAAAGAGCATTGCTGTGCCCTTGTACTTCTCACACTAAGAGAGAGAGAAACAGGCAGATCTGTGGGACTTAGTGACCAGCCAGCCAAGCCTACTTGGCAAGCTCCAGGCTAATGAGAGACGACTGTCTTAAAACAACAAACAAAAGAGGTTGATGGCACCTCAGGAACCACAGCTGAGGTCCTCTGGTTCCCATAGGTACATGTACAGATGTGCGCGTGTACACACACCCAAACATGCACACAAGATAAAATATTAATGCAAGTGTGTGTGTAGTAAGTACATAAGCACCACCCAGTCCATAAGGACACAAGTGTCCACAAACTCTGCCCAGCCAATGCTATACTGTCCCAGGCTCTAGGGCTCAGCAGCCTGGTGATTTTTTTTCCCTCTGAATTATAATATTTTATTCTTTTTGATGTTTCTGCAACTGAAGAAAGATAGATGAGTCTGTGCCGTGAGATGCAAGTTTTCTCAGTCTCTCAGGCCGGAGGTTAGGAGAGCATAGGGAATTGTGCTGCTGAGACAGACCCTCAGGAGGCTGAATCCTGGAAGGTGCCCTGGGCAGGAAGCAGGTCACCCTCTCCTATGGTCAAAGGCCAGGGCAGGCCAGCTTTCACAGAGCTCCTCTGTGTGAGCACAAGGAGGTACAGACAACACCCCACAGTGAGGGACCCCAGCCCTGACCCCGTCAGAGTCAGAGGGGCAGTTAGGAGGGGGCTCCCGGACACAAGGGCAATAGACAGCCTGAGTTAACCCTCCCCAGCTTCATGCCCCTCCTTCCCCCTGGGCTTCTGTGTCAGGATACAGGAAGTAAGGAAAGAAGGCAGGTGTCCCTACTCTGGAAGAGCAATCTGGCATGGCCTTTCTAGGGGTGAATGGACCATCACCCCACAGGAGACTGCCCATCTTAGTCCAGCTCAGTTTGCACTGAGGTTCGAAGGGCCTTCAACTGCTGAGGTTTATCCGCACAAAGCAGCTGTCAGGTCCTGGCCTGTCTGGATATCTGAGTCCACACAGGAGGGGCCATTCTTTGGTCTCTAGGTCTTTTAGTTCTACAGCATTAGAGGGCTGAAGCAAAAGTACCTACAAATCAACTCGAGGTCTTCCTTCTCTCTTCAGTGGCTTCATCAAGGGAACCAGGTGGTGAGATGCTTAAACAATATCTCATGTCCTTCCCCCTGCCCAGGGGCATTCTGACCTCTGGCTCTGCTACCCAAGGCCAGAGGAAGTGACATGACAAAGAGGAGAGGCAGCTTAGACAAGGTGGGTCAGAAATCTGGGGTGGGGGCATTCGGCGTGCTGTGAAGTTGGATGAAAAAGCTGGTCCCTGCTTGGCTGACAGCTCTGACCAAGGCCCTATCCTCCCTCAAGGGGACAAAGCAGAAAAAAGGGCTCCCTGCACTGGCTGCTGGCAGAGCAGGCCTTCGGGTCACGCTGTAAAGTCTGCTATTTGCTAATTATCTCCTTTTATTTATAGCCAACAAAAGCCCATCCCCAAGGGCTTTTGCTTACTGTCAATCAAACATAATGCTTCTTTTCAAAGTCCAGGGTTGAAGGTCAGGTGGGATTACATCACCAGTCATCTGGGTGGGAGATCAGCCCCATCAGCCCCTCAGACAGCCTCCAGCCACAGACATAGTCATATTCAGGGAAACAGGACAGGCGGAAGGCCGTCACGCAGCTATGCAGAATAAAATTTAAATTCTGCAAAGTGGTGCCTGAAATGACGGGCTTCAAACAAGCTGCATCCTCAGGATGGCAGGTCTGGACAGAAAGTCACCATATGGCAGGCCAGCACTGCAGTCATGTGCTGGGACTGAGGGTGGACTTACACTACCGAGAGCTACTGGCCAGAATCGGCGGCATTATCAACACCTTGAAATCCTAGTGTTTTTATGATTAGTCATTTTTCTGTTTTTAAACATTTTACATCACACACACAGCAACTGAATTCACTGTCACCAACCCTCCTTGTCCCCCTGATCTTAGAAAGCAGGTTCTTGAAAGCTTTAAAACCAAGGCCCAAAATAAAGACGGA
The DNA here is from genome assembly GCF_030254825.1 of Meriones unguiculatus. NCBI lineage: Eukaryota > Metazoa > Chordata > Mammalia > Rodentia > Muridae > Meriones > Meriones unguiculatus. The sequence goes on along the minus strand of NC_083352.1, from coordinate 7,903,570 downwards.
AGTTAAGGGTTGGTGGGAAAAGCAACTTCGGGGCAGGAGGTTTCTCCCTCAGACTCACTCAGCAGAGAGCCAGGCCAGCAAGGGCTGGGAGCCCTCAACGCTCATGTGCCACGGGGCTTCTGACAACCATGTGGTAACACACTCACAGACCAGCATAGAGGAAGACATGCACCGTCACAGCGCCAGCGTGCGGCCCCGCCCTGCCTCCCGGGATCTTCAACAGCAGCCCACACTTTTCCGTTTCGTGTGTGGGAACCACTTGGAAGCTCATCATGCAAGGCGGGGAACCCGCCAGCCTCATGCCAATACACGGGCTACTACTTCCCGTGTTGCTCACCCCACACTAGGCATGACCCTGTGGTGGAGGGTCAGGGGTTAAGCTCTCACCTTCTCAAGGGCTGTATGGTTGCACAGGCAAACACCTGCCCAGGCATTCACACCCTGGAGTGTGGGTGTCACTACGCATGGGGGTTTCCAAGCTTGCAGCCACTCCTTAAAGGAGCGCTGCACCCAGGAAGATTGCGGTGCTCTCTGCTTAGCTCTCACACCTAGATGGAGCCGGCAGACAGGACTGGCAGCCTGCCTTGCTACATCGAAGTTGGTAACACTCGACCTCTGCTGCCACCCCTCCAGTCAGCTCCCACTGTGGCACCTCCAGGCTCAGGATCATAGGATGTCACCTCTGCCTGACCCACAGAACTCTCTGCCAGGCAGAACCATCTCACACCAGCCATCACTGGAGAAGCCTGAGAAGTCCTTCAGTGGCCCTATTTCCCACCTGCTCTCTCTGGCCTTGGATTTATTTGGGATCGGAGAGCCACCTAAAGTAGGACAGTGTTGGAGGGCAGTGCTGCCCAGGACAGCCCCCACTAGCAGGAAGTAGCCAGGTCTTCTAGGAAACACTGACACAACCGCTAAGCTACCATCAGGCCAGTTTTGGGAAAAACTCAAGTCCAGAGCCCACTCCCCTCTCATCTCCCAGAAAAGCCGTTGCTTACTGAAGTCTGCAGAGGCCAATTCCTGCAGTGAAAAACTCAGAAGAACTGGGAGATGCTTGAACCCCAGGCTTCCGAGCAATTAAATTACATTTCAGTTGGTTCAGGGGGGAAAACTGTTCATCGTAGTGGTGACAGCAGCCACTGCGCTCTAGTCATTAATAAATGTAACCATCACGCCACTCAGGAGGTAAGGCTCTTCCTTGAATGAGTAAGACGACCCATGTGACTGCACGGTCCACATTAAGGAAAGGCGGACAGAGGAGCTGGATGGCTTGGGGCTCCCAGGTGAGGACCCACATGCAGAGGAAGTAGAAGCCAAGGGTGTCACTTCTGAGGCTGAGGTGGCTGGACAAGGGGTCCTTAGAAGGGAGCAGCCCCTTGGTGCCTCCCCATGGCCTGTTCAGGGGCAACGACCACACAGGGCTCCCTGAGCAGCTGGTTCTCTCGTGAACCCTTCATCTTTGAGTCAACGGATGGAGAAACAGCTTTTCAATTTGCAAAGGAAGTATGTTGTGTATTCCGTGAGGTTTGTGTCTTTGATCAGCTCTTTACCAGAGCTGTCTAGTGACCAGAGCAGGTGTCTCCAAACTGGGAGCTGCTGCTGTGAAGACAAGTGGAAATGGTGCGCAGGGTGAGAGTGGAGGGGTGTGGGCACAGGGCCTGGCAAGTGAGGGCCAGGGTACTGGATGTGCAGGATGCCGCATCAGGACTGGGCTGTGGAGCTCCATCTCAGGTCATGGCTGAAGCCAGGGCAGTGGACAGGGCGATGCCAGCAGAGTCTCAGAAGCCCATCAGCCCAAGGCAGGCTCCATGTCCTCATACAGAGCACTGTGTGAAGCTTGCTCAAGCCTATCATGAGGTTGTATTCCAGGCCTGTTCTCACACTGGGACCCTGATTTCCTGAGACTGTCCATAGAGCTGGCTGCTGACTTTGGCCAAGAGGAGCCAAGCGTCCTGGGTCTTAGTTCTGGCTTGGCCAAAAGGAGCTAATTGATCTTGGCAGACTGCTTGACTCTAAGAGGCAGGCTCTAAAAAATCCAGACAAGCAAGGTGTCTCCCTTCAAGGTGACCTGCACATCTGGTGGCTGGTGGACATTCAGCTATTCCTGACACACTGGATGAACACCTGCCTCTGGCCTGGTCCAGGCCCAGGGCCGTGCTGCCCAGAACCACTTAGCTCCCCAGCTAAGGAGAGGAACTGCCTCCCTGCCCCCACCCCCACCGGTCTCTTCCAGGTGTTTTCTGGGTCTGCACCTGTTCCTGAAAGGATGGTACCCACAGTGCTGCTCATGCCTATGGCTCAGGGCAAGCCAGGTTTCCAGATCCCAAAGCAGCTGATGGGAATGCAGCTGCCACAGGAGGGAGCATGTGCCTTAGCCAGGTGAACCACCCAGGGTCACCTGTGGTACACACTTGTCCTGGATAGCTTCATGCCAACTTGGCCTAAGCTAGGATGGTTTTGGAAGATGATTCTAGCTTGTAGGTGTGCCCACCCCTGGGCTGATGGTCCTGGTCCTACAGAAAATCAGGCTGAGCAAGCCATGAGCAGCAAGCGAGGAAGCAGCCCCCTCCGTGGCCTCTGCAGCAGCTGCTGCCTCCAGGACCCTGCCTGCCCTGGTGCTGGGCTACGGTGAGGATGTGAGACAAACCCTTTCCCTCTTATGTTCGCTTATGGTCATAGTGTTTCACCACAGCAACAGAGGCCCTAATTACGGCAATACTGAAGAGTGGTTTGGGCAGAAATGCAAGGATGGGGTCAGGTGGGGGAGGTTAAGATCAGACATGACGACTCGGATTATTTTAACGGATTTCTCAATGTTTTGTTGCAACAGCTTTGAATACAGTAAGTATTGTTGTATGAGATCACACCTCCAGCTGGTTCTGGGACAGGGACCTGCCCTGCGGACCATGCTACTGGCCACAGCCTACTCCACAGGTGCTTTGGGGGTTTGGGGTCACTCAAGTGCTGGGAAAAGAAGCAGGTGAGGAACAAGGTCACCACCTCTGTCTCCTAAGGGGTGAACTGGTGCCTTCAGTCTGTAGGTCCTTCTATAACCGATGAGTCACAGATGGGCCCTGGGTTTGGACAACTGGAGGAAGCCTGATGCTGGGAGTCAGGGGAGGAGGGTCGGGTCCTGTAATTGGATGCTGCCACTGTCATCTGTCTGAGCCCACGCCAACTGCTGCTCTCCCGAGCTGTCAGCAAGCCTCAAACCCTACACTTGTGGATGCCCTGTGACAGTTGTGATACCTGTCATACTGCCTCTTCTGTCATGCCTGGGTGAGGCTAAGGGGCTCCCCCATACCCCCTTTCCTTTCAGAAAATGATGGTCTCTCTCTCTCTCTCTCTCTCTCTCTCTCTCTCCTTCTCTTTCTCTGTGCAGCAAACCATTCTGCACCTAGAAAGCCCTTTTTCACAGGCCACCCTCAATCATTCTCAACTATTCCATCTGCTCACTAGTGTGGACACTCAGTGTGTCCAAACCCCACCCCAGTGACACTCACAGCTCAGGGCTCCTGTCCCAGCCCCTAAGCTCATGCACAGTTTGGCTTGGAGTCATTTTCTAGCTGGTGCCTACAGATCCTGACCCCACTTTACCTCCCAAACCCTACTCCACAGCATAAGTGTCCCCAGTGCTGACCTCCATCCTTGCAGCCATCACCCAGTTCTGGGGCAAGGCTGTGGGCAGGGTTCACGTCATCTCTTCACTGTCTATGGCATGGAGGCTGCTAAGCCTTTCAGTATGAGTGATCGAGGGCTGGATTTGAGGGTTTGGTAATGTTTATCTAATTGAACTTTAGTCTTATATGGATCAGATAACAGCTCCTATAGAGCCCGATGGTCCAATCAGATGGGACAGCTGAGCGCCGACTCCTTAGACACCCATTGGGATCTTCCCTCTGACAACCATGGCTTCACAGCATCCTCTGCTTCATCTGACACCGGAAAAGCAGGAGATAGAACAACATGCTGAGGTCTGATTTTGAAAACAAATGGTGTCCCATGGGAAAGGCACTTGTCAGCCAGGAGGCCCTTCCTTAGTGGGTTTGAAGCGAGTAGCTGCTGCTACCCAGTCCAGACCCAACAATCCTGACTCTGGGAATGGAAGACTGCAAAGGTGTTCTGTTCCTGCTGTGATACAGGTGGGGGTCACACAACCAGCCGGGGTGGAGTGCAGAATGATGGCAGTTTCCTTGACGGTGCATTTGCTGTGTATGCATCTGGGCCTGGGGCCTGAGAATCTGACCTCATGGAGAGGCCAACGCCCCACTGAGGTTGGGGAGGTACCCACTGAGCTAACCACCAACAGCTACGAGACAGTCAGAACCAGGTCAGGGAAGACACTGGAAAGCCAGTTGGCAAGGCTGGCCCTCTCAGCCTGATCCCATGTCCATGCTTGGCCTGTGGTCTGTGGCCTGTAGGAAGATATAGAATGAAACACATTCTTCCGAAGCTCAGCTTGTGAAGACACTGTGGCGACCTCCATCTCACCAGGGAGAGAACAGTGACCTTTTCCTGAAACGCTCCACTGCCTTCTACGCAGCACGAGAGCCATGCAGAACCCTGTCAAACTTTAACCTTCCTAGGAGGCACAGGATCACTTCAGGTCACCCCAGAAGGCATGGTGGATGGTGTCACCAAGGCCCAGCACCCCACACAGTCATGCGTAGCAGCCATTTCAGTGGGTGGAGTGGAGCATTTGCTGAGGCTCCTGGAGAGTCCTGGGCTTGGCACATGCCCTTCCAGGAGAAGGAGGTCACCTCCACTCTCTGGAAGATACCACGTCTACTTTCTTCAACCCACTGACCTCAGAGCCTCTCACCAGTGGAACACGTGAGGCAGAGACATGGAAATAAAGCCTGGGGTCATCCTCAAAGGCAAGAAATCAGAAGTGCTCAAGGTTCTGATAGGGAGAAAAATGAGTCTTGGGCCTGTGAGGGCCTCTGCTGAGTAACTAGCATCCCGAGGCTTCTGGTCCTTCAGAGCACCAAAGGGCGAGGTTTCTGTACAGTGGCCGGCCAGCTGGGGGCCTATAGCCTCTCCCAGCATCTCAGCACAAGGTGGCTTTGAAGAGTCCTCCTCCTCTGTAGTGCTGGAAGAAGACAGGTCATGTGCACTGTTCTAGGGAGCAGGGGCCAATCAGCAAGGTTCTGTCGCCGTTGACATTTGTCTTTGTTTTGTTAAGAAAAAATATTTTACTATAGTCAAGGGATCTGGGAGATCAAACTGTTTTCATAATGAACTTGGCCCAGCCAAGCTCACTAGGTCATAAGTCAGGGTTATCAGAACAAGATGGGACCAGGGCCTCTTCCCACGGCACTCATTCCGGGAAGAGGAATTATTGTTCACTAAGAAACACAATGGGTTTGCCTTTTTTTTTTTTTTTTTAAGTTAGTATTTTTATATCTCTGGCGAAGTTTTACTATAAATATTTAGAATCAAGCTTTTTGCAATTCTCATTAAGTTTTAAGACCATAAAGCATCTGAGAGTCTGGATATGATGACTGGTGGAGAAGTTGGGGTACATGCCCCCCACTGAGGTGCAGGTCAGAGAGACCTACCATTACCACGACGGGTCCTTGAAGAGCTCCACACTCCGCCCTGCCCTTCCTTTTCTTCACAGCCTCGCCTACCTGCCTGGCTCTGCCAGTCACAGCCCACGGTTGTGGCCTTTGGGGTGGGGGCAGGTAACTGGCCCTCACCCTCCCCAGCCTCAGATGCCCGTACCCTGGGATGGTCTCCCTGGTAAACCAGGGTCTTACCCTGAGGCCCTAGGTTCTGGAAAGGCATGGGCCCAGTTGCTCAGGATGTTCACGCAATAAAGAACAGTTGATTAGGCGAGAGGTGAGAGTGAGCGCTGTAAGATCCCTGAATAGAGCATTTCACATGGCGTAGATTCAAGATTCTATGTTTAAGGGCCACCCTGAGTTCTAGAGTGGAGCCTATGACAAGCCAGTCTGCTTCGGTCTTCCCGTCTTCCCTGCAGCCCCCACTTTTCCCTCTGGCCTCTGAAAGCCCACGAGGCCCTGATGGCAGCTGAGGGCTCATTCTGGCCAGCCACACCCTGCTGGAGGGAATGCCTCAGCTGCCTCATCTCAGGACAGCTGGAGGCCGGGGAGCCTGCCGGGGCTCTGATGACCTCGCTATCACTGTATCAGGAGAGGAACCCACCAAATGACAACTTAGGGTCCCTGATCCCTATACCAGCATGACCTAAGATCATTGGAGGGCGGGGGCTGAGGGACACCTGCTCCTGCTCACCTCTGTCAGGTGTCCTTTGTGCAGATACTGTGGACGGTTGATGACCCATGAAGCATGGCTACATAACCACAGAAAGGGGACTCATCTCCATTTCAGATGCAAACAGTAAATGCTGAGGACAGGCCATGGGCAGCTCAAGACTGCAGGGCAGCACTAGTCCGCAAACTCAGCCCCGCTCCAGGACGCAGCCTCAGCCACCGTAGGCCACTGTTGACTCCCTTAGGCTGAGAGAGGTGAGCCTGTCCGGGCAAAGGGATTGAGGTGGGCTTGAGTAGGATTTGGGAAGCATGGGAAATCCGAAGGACACAGGAGCCTGGGAGCAAGCAGCCTCTTACCCCACTTGGCTCACATCACTGGGCCGACCCTGAGGGCATCCTTCAGTGGCTCTCTTTTGGTAGCCTATGGTGTCAACGCTAGCTTCACTGAGGTACACGGACAAGCAGATACCACATGTGGCTGAGGTGTACAACATGACATATGCTCACACCATGAGATAATCTCCATGTTTGCTCCATGTCCTCAGGTGCACACGTATCTGTGTGGTTAGAAGACTCACTCAGGAAATAGCCGCCAATGCGGAATTGACTAGCGTCACCACATAGAGCTCCAGCCAGGCCGTTCTGTGTAATGGGGAGCTTGTATCCTTTGAACTCCAACCCCAACTCCAACAGTAACCAGCACTCCTCAGCTCCCTAGCACCCCACTCAGCACTCTCACAGAGTTTTCGGAGCATGAACAGGCCTGACTCACTGGAGGCCACTGTCTAGCTGTGATGGTGGAGGCGGTGAGGTGCCTGCATCAGGACTGATTCACTGTCTGGAGGCCACAGTCTAGCTGTAATGGTGGAGACGGTGAGGTGCCTGCACCTGCACTGACATGGGTCGAGACACACGGGTCTGTGATGGATCCTCGGAGATCAGACCTCAGCCCTGCTTCTCTCTCCCGTGCAGGATTGCTGCCTGCCAGGCTCTGCTCTGTGGGTCACATTGGGGGATTACGGGAGGAGGCCGCGCTCTACTCCCCACTCTTCTTCTGAGACATGCAGCCTATCAGGTCCCACCCAGGAGTGTTGGAGGAACCTCACTGCTTGAGGTTGTCCTTCTAGACCCCGACAGCCATTCTGAGCTTGGGTGTTACAGTGCAGTACTCCCTCCTTCCAGCAGGGCCTCTTGCTCTCTGCCTGACTTCATCTGGAGAGTGTCTTTAGACACGGATGCCCCACCACATTTGATAAATGGCCTCTAACACAGCACCCTACTTGCTGTCCCCTCCTGGCGCCTATAGGATGATTAGGTACTGTGTTCCCGTTCAAATGATAGGAGCGTGCTGCATGATGCAAATCAGCCATCCTCGAAGTGCCTGGTTCCAACCAATTACGTACACCTAGCCTCGAGCCCCTCATCTACTCCCCGAGGGGTACGTAGCCTTTGTTCTCTGGAAGTAAAGCTGAGCTAGCTCCCTGCTGTGGTTCCCAGGATGTGTGATCCCTGTACAGGGCTCGCCAGCCATTCCAGGCATGTTCCTTGTCTCATGCCCCTCCTGACTTCATGGGCTGGTGGGAAGCAGCCCGCAGAAAGGAGGGGAGCCAATAAGCAGGGGCGAGTTCTCTGCCTGTCTTACTTCACTTTTCACAGGGCAATACAGCTTATCCAGGCTGCTGAAACGGTGGACATCCCTTATGATCAAGTTGCTTCTCGCTGCGTCGGTGGGCCGCATTCTTTGGCTCCGTCACCAATGCCGACCCACCCTGGCTGTTGTGACATCCAGTGAGCAGGGGTAGCTATGAGCGGCACAGCTGGATCATGTAGTATTTCTATTTTTAGTGTGTTTTCTGTGAGGCTCACACTAGTCTGCACTCCCGCCATCAGAGAAGCCATCCCTTTTCTTCACTGACCTTCTGTAATGGCTGAGAAAGGCACAGCCACCAACACAGCGTCTAAGTGCCTGCTGCTAATGCTTGACCTTGGCACCTTGGTATCATCACTGCTATGCAGTGTTGACCCAGAAGCACCAGACACAGAGCAGTGTGTGCTGGACCAGCCCGCAGGAGGCAGGGATGCATTCTAGGTACCAGCCTTGCTCATCACGTGCTTCTGAGTACTGGGTGGTCTGCTTTACCTTGATACGAAACAGGGATGAGAATTCTCACTTTTGCAAGCTGGAGGCTGCCATCTGGCGAGCACAGCCTGTGGGCAGGGCTAAAGCTGCTGATAGCAGTGCCCTGGCTTTACGAAGACATTGCCAGGTACACAGTGCCACCCTGCCCTTGGCCCACTGGGGCCTGCAAGGACCAGGGCTAAAAACACCAGACTGGTAGCTGCAGTTGAGCTCTCAGAGGCTCCCTGGAGGATGTGGGGCACAGAGTGGATGTATGCACAGGAGGATGGAAAGAGGGGCTAATCTAGGTTATGCCCTTGATCAAGGTCACCACAAGGTGGTGATGCCTGCACTCTACCAGCCTCTCCTTGGGCTTTCCCTCCAGGATGCCAGAGGTGAAGCGGGGCCCAGGCAGTGACAGTGTGGGAAGGACGGTCCTTGCTGGTTCTTGGGGAATTTGGACCTTTCCTGTGTATCTCTGATGAGAGAGCCTAAGGGGATCAGTGCTGGGTGTGCTGGCAGGAGACGCAGAGCCAGTGGGTATCAGAGGGTATGACCATCCTCCGAATGACTCCCACCATAATGTCAATGCTTTAGAACCAAGCCCACAACCAGGCATAAGAGGAGCCTTCAAGAAGGTTCCCATCCAAAGATGGCAGAACTGCTAGTGGAATGCTCCAGCCCCTGCTTCCCTGCATCCTGCCCCTGCATCCTGCTCCTGTTTCCTATATCTGCATCCTGTCCTTACCATACAGGGACTTTGTGGTCCCTGGAGTGTGGAGCAGAAAGAACTGCCTTCCAGATGCTGAGATCCCAAGCGTCCCAGTCCAGGAGTCATGGCTATCTGGCCATGCTCGGCTCTGGGCTCAGGACAGGAAGGGCATGAATCTTGGAACATATCTCTGAAGAAGCAACCAGATTGGACCTGGCATGACGAAGTCCAGCATGTGAAGGGTGATGGAGCATATCTACAACATGCAGAGGCTGGCCAGGAGCCCACATGACACCTCCAGGACTAACTATGTCCTTTTACCCACACAGTGGATCTTCAGTGCTGATTCAGGTGGGATTAGCCCAGGCTAGCCCAAGGCTGAGGATGAGTGGTGGGCAGGCAAGCGGATGCTTTGTTTGCCCTTCCTACCCATTCAAAAATGTTGACTTATCGGCCGAACCGCTCAGTTACAGCCCAGGGAGGGCAGTGCAGAGAATCCCAAGCTGCAAGCCCCTGCTCCCCAGGCAGACAGCAATGTTTTGTTCCCACAGACATTGCGCTCCCTGTGGTCCGGCGCTAAGAGCCTCCTGGGATGGGATGGGATCTGTGTTCCTCCCCTAAACTGCACAGAGGGAATTTTACCTCCTATTAAGCACTAAGGCTTGTACAAACCTAAAAACAAACAATTATATCAGCCTTCACCAGACATGCTTCTCGGGCAAAAACAACATGTGGAGGAGGTTGACCTCACTACAGCAACTCTGCAGCAGATTGTGGGCACACACACAGGGATGGCTAAGGGGGTAGGGGATGGCTGAGGGGGTAGGAGGTGGCTGAGAGGACAGGGGATGGCTGAGGGGGTAGGGGTTGCAGAGGGGGCAGGGGGTGGCTGAGGGGGCAGGGGTGGCTGAGGAGGTAGGAGGTGGCTAAGATGACAGGGGATGGCTGAGGGGGTAGGGGATGGCTGAGGGGGTAGGGGTAGCTGAGGGGGTAGGAGGTGGCTTAAAGGACAGGGGGTGGCTGAGGGGGCAGAGGGTGGCTGAGGGGGTAGGGGGTGGCTGGGGGAGCAGGCATGGCTGGTGGGGACTCAGAGATGAGCAAAATCTGCCACCAGAGTGTGCTAGAAAGAGTCACTGAGACACAGACTCCGTGGGAGTGACAGAGTGGTGGGGGTCATGCACACACCTGAGGGCCTCATGGATCACAGACAGGTGTGGGCTGAGTGTGTGGGCTCAAACATGCCATTCCCATTCTCCACCAGACGTGACAACCTCAAGGTTTCCCACCCTGGCTCCGGGACAGGCCCACCTGTCCCTACTGGGTGCAGAGGCCTTGATGAGCACTAGATGTCCCAGAAAACAGCTTCTGGGTGCCCAGAGGGGAGTGTCCGCTCAGGGAAACCGCCCACAGCTACAGAAGTCTGCTGCGGCATTCATCACATAGACTAGCCGCTGTTCATTCGGAAATCTGGCGAATGGTTCCTGGAAGCCGAAGCAGAAACCCTAACAAATGCCCAGGAAAGGCTTCTGAGTGGTTGACAGCTTAAAACTACAGCATACAATATGAATGCACCAAGAATTTAAGGGGAGCCCTAAGAATTTAGAACTTGATCTGGCTAAGAAACAAACAGGCATCCAATGTGATTCTGTGTGGCCCCTTGCCTCTGACATGCTGCCAAATCCTCTATGGTCCGCTCTCTGTCCCCAGTGGCTTCACTGGAAAATCATATCCTCCGTATTTAGTTGTTGTCCCAGAGCTGAGGACTGATTTATTAAAATTCACAAAAATCCTTTATGGGTCATTCACCAGTGCTTAGCAGAAATACCACCAGGAAACGTAATTATGACAAAATGCTTCAAAAGGAGTGCCCTTCCTCTCTTAGAAATAACAGAGGAGCTCCAAGCTACTTCCTTTCTGCCAGGCTCCCATTCTCTTTTTACCCTGGGATGACTACACTCCCTTTGCTGGGGCCCCGGTGCCCTTGTTCTTTTAGTGCCAAAGCCCAGCTTCAGACAGCTGGCTGCATCTCACAGCACCCACCCTCCCACAGACGCACAACCAGCTCCAAATGAGACTTCAGAAGTCCACAGGAAACAGCCACCTCACTGCCCAAAGGCCACAGCCATCTAGTCCTGTGCCCTGCTGTCCCTAGGCTGTGGCATCAAACGGGCATTTATGAGGGTAACACTTGCCAGGTATTTCTGCGAGGAGGAAACCAACGCCATGCCACCGGCTTTGGGGGTATTTTTTACTTCCCAGCCGGCATGTCCATGAAGAATCCTGAACAAAGGAGATCGGCGGTTTCCAGCCTCCAGATCTGTGTGGCCACCCTTCATCTGGGAGCAGGCGTAACTGCCGCTGTCCTGAAGGGACTCCCAGGCAGGGTCTGAGGGGTGCTGCCCAGGACACAAGGGCAAGGCATCATGCCCTCATCCTTCGGGAGCGGGTGGGTTTTCTCTAGCACCTAGCCAGCCGGTGCCCCACCCCCACCTGCACCCTGCTGTACACGCCACAAGCTTGAGGTCTTCAGCCAACAATAAGACCCCAGCACCAGAACGCAGAACGCCCACCTGGCTCTTGCCCTTACTCAGCTGTCACACACATGCTCACCCCGCCCCAGGCCCCTGCGCTTACAGCAAACACACCCATATCGCATTCAGCCCGTTCCTGGGGAAACCGGGACCCGGCATAGCCCCGACACACCTGCACTTGTCTTCAGCAGGAGCCACAGGGCTGTGACGTCCTGGGACAGCAGGGAGATGAGGCTCAAAGTCATGCTGTCACCCTCACCACTGGTCAGGAACCGAGGACCTGTTCGCTGGCAAGCCGGCCTGGGGCACACAAAGGAAGCCAGCGGAGCTCCATCTTGGGCTGCCAAGGGGGCACACTATGACTCCCTGGCTTTGCTGCGCAATGCTGGCCTATGGGTGAGGAGGGCTGCAGCGGCAGAGGCTGCTCCAGCTCCTTGCAGGGCCTCGGATTCGATGTCCTGATTAAGGAGCTAGAATCAGCTCACTTATCCTGCTGCAGATGATTAACTGTTGAGAGCCTGGCAGCAGCTGAGTCTCGCTGGCTGCAGAGCCAGGCGCTTTGTTGTTTGTCTGGACCCTCCCTGCAGGGGCCCTACCTCAGTCAGGTTCTATCCACAGGGACAGCCGGGCACAGGGACCTAAGCTTTAGAGGTCCAGGCTCACAGGTCCACCCACATCACCCCGGGGAGCTGGCCCTTAGCCATAGGAGCTCCAAGCACAGCCAGGTCCTGTCCGTTCAGACAGCCCTTGGGTGGGAGGCATCAGCCCCCCACCACCCCCCACAGCCTGTAACCCTCAGGCTCCCCCATTTTCCAGAGGGTAGACAATGTGGTGGTGGAAAGAAGGGATCAGAAATGGGGTCTCCCGGGCTCCAGGCCCAGCTGGAGCTCGGGTTCATTGTTTATAGTCTGCAGCCTCAGTTTCCCAGCACCAAAGCTGGTGCTTTTCCAGCTTCCTGGACATCACCCCTGCCCTGGTGCCCACAGCCACCAGGTGGAGATGAGCGAAGGTGGTTAATCTCGAATCTCACGCTCGCCCCTGAGCCTGCTGCTCTGTGCGATGGTTTTTCTGTCCCAAGTCCCCACCAGGGTCTGAAATCACCTCAGCAGCTCTAACCTCTCACCCCTGTTGGGGTCCCCAATGGTGTCCATGCCCAATTCTTCATGTCCTTTACCCACGTCCTCTCGCTTTTGCACTGGGCACACGCTCTGGGAGCTGACCCTGATAGGGTTTGCTTTACAGGTGTCTGGTATCCTGCCCCCATTAGAATGGAACCTCATCTGGACTCTGGCGGCCATTCCATCCGGGGCTCCCTCCATACTGTAAATACATGTGCCAGCTTCCTAGTCTGGGATCCACCCTCTTCCTTCCCCTTGCCCTGACCCTGTCCTAGGTGAGTGTCGCCTGCCGGGTGAATTCTGTCAGTCTCCTCGTCTCCCTCAGCCTTCCCCATCAGTGTCTGTACTCTCAAAGGGTAACCCTTGCTTCATCAGCCCACAGAGACAGGACAACTGCTGGGCTGCCAGTGCAGGTCAAGGTGTCATTCTTGGCATAGCGGGTAAGCAGGCACCCTTTCCCTCGTCCAACTTCCAGCTCCCCCAAACTCAAGGCAGACGAGAGCACACCCCGCCACATGCACCTGCTTTGTGGAGACATGTTCAAAGTTGCCGAGGTCCACCCCTACTGAGGCAACTGAGGATCCATGGTCCCCTACTGTGAGCTCAAGGACAGTGAAGGCACAGGGTGACTTCGGGTCCCCACACTGCAGTGGACACATAAGGAGTGAAAGCAAACTAGATGTGAGGAGCAAGCTGCCTACATAGGGAGTTGTTATTAAGCCCAGGGATGGGAGGAAGTCCAGGGCTCTCCCCTGCTGGGAAGGGGCTATGTGACTCAGGGAGGTGCGCGGAGACAGAGGCAAGGCCCATGGAGCTCCTCCTTCTTGCTTGCCCTTCCCCCTTAGGCTCTGTGCGTCCCCAGCCCCGTGCTTGTCACAACTTAAGTGTGCACAGTGACCAGAGGCCTGCAGGATATCTGGCTCATCATTGGCTCGTCTCATTGGTTCATCAAGGGAGCGACATGTAAGCGGGAGTGGGGAGCCCTCCAAGGCCCGCTGTGATGCGGACAGAGGGTGGCTAGCTGCTGTCCTGTCAGTGCTTCAAGATGTTCTCATGGCCCTAACCACTCGCTTCATGATTTCTTTTACTCTTTGGGGAGAAAAGCTCACTCACTACACTGAAAACTTGTGTTCGTTCAGGTGCTAACCATTTCAGCTTACTACAGAAGGCTCAATGCCTGACTTGTAGGACACCATCTATCCCCTGACTTGAACAACACCCCCCCTTTCCTAAAGCCACAGCTCATGAGCCCTGCCCATGCTTTCAATATGACATAAAAGTGACATCTTACAGTGCCAAGGCCAGCTTCCTGGTCTTTTCTGCAGACTGCGCCTGAGGTACGTACTCGCAGCCAATTCATGGCCAGTTGCAAAGATTGGGAAGTACTAGGAGTAAATCGAGACATTCTGTGTCCTGTGTGAACAACCAAAAAGGAGAGCCCGATTCGGGCGGTGCACAGGAGGGGCAGGTGAGACGCCAATTCCGTTCTGGGTCTAGAGGAAGCCGTGGCGCACAGCCGTATCATGGGTCACAGAAACCACCCTTTGTTGAGCACGTTCAAAGAGGCCGACAGAGTTTGGGAGAACCCACAGCGAAGGGGTGGTGGTGCTCCATTACAGAGGTGCTCGAGTGCCTGTTGCCTTTAAGGCCCTAGGAACATAGGGGACCAAGATGGGCACATTTCAGCTTTATGGGAAGCAGATGCCCAGACAAGGATGCTGCTTCCCCTGGGCTTGAGCTGTCTTCCCACTGTGGGCCACATTTCCGAGAGCTGGGAGAAAGCACACCTCAGATGCTGGGCTTGTTTCCCCACCCACACTCTTCTCCTTCCCCGAGGTCACCTTTCCTGAGCCCACTCCTCGTGTGGGGCCCAGCACTCCCTGTGCTCCACTGTGTTAGCACGAGTGTGTGGCATGTAAGTGTCCCCATCTTTCCTCTGCTCTGGGTCCACTACATGCATATCAGACAATGACCAGGTCTCAGAGAGCCGGGTACGAGCAGGAGGCACAGAGCCCCCGTGCCACCGCCGCCATGTCTCCGGGAGGCCCCTCCACACTTTGCTGTGGTCCTTAGAGGTTTGGGGATGACATGAATCCCAGGCAACCGGTGACTGGGGCTTCGCCCTGGTGCCAGCAATCATGCACCGTGTGCTCCCACACTCTCGTGCACAGTGCTTTGTGACAGGCTCTGCAGCACCCTCCATCACACCGGGAAGGAAACCTTCTGGTCCTCCCCAATCCCCTGAGCGATGATGAGCACCCTGGACAGAAAGCAGGCTCCTTAGCATGTGCATGTTCAGGGACACACTCCAAGAGCCTTGTCCATGACTGCAGGAAAGGAGCAAGGCCAAAAGAATCCCTTGGACAGCCTGCAGGGCCAGACCTAGGTCTGGGTGTCTGGGTAGCCCTGCAGACTGTCGACGGGTAGAGAGCCTGGAGTGTGGGACGGCGCCTGACCTGGTCTGTGATGGCTTTCTAACACTTGGAGACAGCTGCTGTCAAGGCCCACCCAGGCAGGGTCACAGCCCGGGAAGCAGCTGAGTGAGCTCAGGGACTCAGCGTGTACAGTTGAGCCAGGACTCACACACTGGGGAGTTTGTCACACTTCCCAAAGACTAGGTAGCATGACGTCGTCATTTCGTGTCCATTTCCTCATCATAGGTTCGGGGAGGACTCGCACACCCAAAGGCCAATGCCGTGACCCTGGCCCACACTTCCCAGGCAGCAGAGGCCCAGTGTTTTGCCATCAGGGCAGAGACCTCTGCAAGGGAGTTGTTTGCTCATGATAGACACACCATTCAGTGTGCTGCAGGGCTCCGCTGACGGCAAGGCCTTCACACCTTAACAAAAGGTAACCTGCCTCAGTGGCAGAGTAGCCCTGCCCTGAGGTCATCAGGGCCCCATGTGCTCTGTAGACACAGCAGGGTGTGGCAGGGATAAACATCCTAAGGCATGGAAGTCAGAGTTCTAGAGGGAAAGCTGGTGCTTTGTGACCCTGGCTGGGAGGAGCTGGAAAGCCCAGAAGGCCTGCTTTTCACTCAGTGAGACAGTGCGGGAACGGAACCATAGTCAGAGACACCAAACACATCGGAGGAAGCCCCAACCTCACCCCTGCATGGCGGTGCAGCCTGAGAACCATCAATATCACCAAGGCCAGGCCAGAGCACACAGGCTCAGGCCCTCCTGGGGTGCACCTGTCTCCCTGGCATCCCTTCTGTCTGATTCCAAACTCCAGCTTAGAAATAAGCCCCAGCTCAACCTCTGAGACCAGCCCGGACCCATTTCCCCAGGGACCTCCACCCCAGCCTCCCATCCGTACCCGTCCATGGCTTTCCACACTGTATCCACTGCTGAGCCTCCTGACCTTGAAATATAATTATGGCACTGGGTTTTATGTTTTACTGCATTTTTGTGTAGCTCTTTCCAGTGTTTTTCATGGGTTTAAGCTTTTTTTTTCTTCCTGTAGCAGGAGCGAACCTCCATGCCTTCAAGTTATAGGCTTAACAGTAGAGGAAGGAAGGAATTCTGTTCACCTTCAGCTGACCTTCACTGTTCATTTGTGTGTTTTACAGCGTCTGTGATGGTGGTTGTTCCCGATGCGCAGGATCTAGGGTTCCTAAGGGACAAATCGCAGGGCACGTCTGTGTGGGAGTTCCTAGAGTGAGTTTCTACCATGGGAAGAGTCACCCTGAATGAGGGGTCTGCGCCGTGGCGGGGGTCCTAGGACGAATAGAAGGGAAAAGGGAGCCCAGCACCAGCGTTCATTGCTCTCTGCTCCCCGACTGCAGGTGTAAGTGACCCCTGCCTCAAGACCCTGCTGCCAGGCCTTTCTCACCATGATAGGCTACCCTGGAGTCAAAATAACCCCTTCCTCCCTCCTTTCTTTCCTCCCTCCTTCCTTCTTTCCTCCCTGCCTTTCTCCCTCCCTCCTTCCCTCCCTCCCTCCCTCCCTTCAGTTGTTTTTGTCCCATATTTCATCACAGCAATATGAAAAGTAACTACTGCAGTATCAATGAGTGTGGAGGTGGTATTTACACACGGCAGGAGTGGAAGCAGGGAGGGCCCCAGGACTGAGGTTGGGACTGGAAACACCCAGAGTCTTGGAAAAAATGCAACACCTGGCCCAGAATCAGCTTTTGGAAGAAGAGTCATCACTGCTGCAAGCCCACCCGTGCCCATCTTGATTAGCTAGACAGGAACACCCAACAAGGACACCAGATACACAAATCCCAGGAAAACAGCAGCCTTGGAAGAGCCTTGCTTCTCCTGAGCTTGGAAGAGGCCAAAACCCAGGGTCCAGTGGGCTTAGGGTGGCAAGCCATCTCTCACCCCCGGGCTTCAGGAGCTGTAGCTCTGTTGGACAAGGGTGAGGTCATTGGCTCAGAGCCAATGCTGTGGGCAGAGAGCCACCTCTGATGGACAGCTGCATCTGTCCAAGCAATCCAGTGAGGCTGGCTGCTGTGCACAGATACGTATCTCAGAGAGCAAACACAGGTGGGACCTAAGTCAAATAAAAGGGCACAGGAGCCGGGACACAGAGGGTGTGCCATGCCTACCTTTCAGGATGCTCCCGGAACACCAGACCCTGTGGCCACAGGGACAACAGGGGTGGGACAGGGGATATCTCTGCTCAGGCACCAGACAAGACTCCTTGGACAGTGCTATCAGAGTCTGTACCCCTAAACCTGTCCCCATCCCAAGTCTGGGAGCGGAATCTCACCTGTAATCACAGGTGCCAGGATTCGGGGTGGTTCACAGAAGCCTCCTAAGTCCCCTAAAGGACCAAGGGGTCTCGGCTCAGGACCCACCTGAGACTAGTGAAGGCAGTTCTGGACTCCAGGTTGATGAGAAGCGGGGAGTTGCTCTGCCTAGGTCTCCCTGCTCAGGACATGATGGATTCGCTGGTCCCGGTCCTGCAGGGCTCACGGCTGCTGCTGCAGGGTGAGTGGGGTGAGAGCCTAGCTGCTGCACAGCCCCGTGGGAGTGGTCCGTGCTGCAGGTCAGAACCCAGCAAGGCCGGCTTCCTTTGGCTGCCTGGATACACCTGGATGGTGAGAGCTGATCAGCTCCACCCAGCTGCCAGGGTGTGCCTGAAGGTCTGTGTGGAAGTTTCGTGGGGGTGGCACAAGGGAGGGTGAGGCCCAGGATTCCAGGCCAGCGGAGCTGTGCAGACAGAAGAGCAGCCCTGCCTGTGTGGAGGGCTGTGAGCAGGTGGCTGGAAGCCTGGGTTCAGTGCTGCCTGAGGCCACTCAGATCTCCATCCACGGGGGTAAGGCTGAGGTGAGGGGCTGTGGGCATCAGGAGATGGAGGACGGGAGCTGCGCGCACACTGAAAACAACCGTGCTGTGTGTGAGAAAACCATGGAACGGGTGCTCTTTGGCATGGTTCCAGTGCTCTGGTACGTGGGGGAGGGCCGGGAGGGAGGGAGAAAGAGATAGCACGAGTGCCAGAGGGCACAGAGTAGGAAAGTGGAGTGAGAGATGGGAGGGCTAGTGAGCAGGGAGATGAGAGATGAAAATGCCGAACAGGCAAGATAGCGGGAGGGAGGAAGGAGGCAGATGGTAGGGCACTGGGGAGGAGCTACAGGAAGGAAGGGCAGGGAGGTGAGAGGACAGGGGCAGGAGCATGGAGGAGGGAGGATGCCAGAGGGTGGGGTGTGGGTGCAGTGGCCACTCCCTTGGCACTAGCGACCCCCACTGCCAGTTGGAGGACAGCATTTTAAAATATCCCATTCTTATTAGGGCTGAAGCGATGGCTCAGCAGTTAAGAGCACTGCCTGCTCCTTCAGAGAACTGGTTCAGTTTCTGGCACCCACATAGTACAGTGGCTCACAACCATCTGTAACTCTAGTCCCAGGGGATCCAGTGCCCACTTCTGGCCTCTGCAGACACCAGGCATGCATGCGGTGCACAGACGTGCATGCAGGCAAAACACTCATAAGAGAAATAATTTTTAAAATTGCACGGTTACTATCAGTTCCCCTCTAAGCTAATGTGTTTCCCCCTGAGGCTACCCTCCTCTTCACTACGTAGCAGTGCTCATGTGAGACGCTCCATTAACCTTGGGGAGAGTCAGGTGAGCAGGGAAGAGATGAGGCGGGTGACTGGGCCATGGTGAGAGCTGGGAGCGAGGATGTTCTTACGGAGCATGTGAGGTACCTTGCAGCCTGTGCGGCATAGAGGTGGAAGAAGGCACCAGGGGGTGCCGCTGTGGTCCGTGCTGCCACAGTCACATGGAGGCTGGGCCTGTCATGCCTGCCCCTGGGTCTCCATTTCCATCACTGATGATGACAGGGCACCAGTGTGGGGGGAAGACAGGAAAGCAGCTGGAGCCTTATCACTCCTGGGGCAGGGGATGGGATAGCTGACACCACAGTTCCTCTGTGCCCCAATCTCACTCACTCCTTGCTCTGTTGAAATTGTCCACATAGGTCATCAGCCAGAGGGCACCTTCCACAGGTAAGCAGCCCAGAACTGAGAACGTCATGGCAGAATCTAGCCAGGACTGTCCACAGCTACCCAGGGCAGACACAGCTTGCATCAGACAGTGGTCAAATGAGGACAAGGCAGAAGGGAAGCTAGAGCTTGATGGAAACAGTGTCCTAGATAGACCAGAAGCCAACAGAGAGGTAACAGCCACGATGCTCGGGGGGGGGGGGGGGAAGTACCTAGTGGGCACCAAGCTCACGCCGGACATCACCGAGACTCCTCGGTGTTGTATTTTCGATGCATGTTCTTCACAAAGCATAGGCTCTGGCACTGATAGCCTAAGTCCCCACCTGCTGGGCACCAGCCATATTCCCCACGTGTCTCTCTGAGCCTGTCTATGCTGCGGAGGGCAGCAGCCACTCCCACGTCAAGAGGATGATACTCTGGGTGTGTGAACCAGGACTCATCACACCCAGCGGCCAGCACTGACGCCCAGGCCCAGCAACACTCCTGGGAGAGATGGACAGTGCTGCTGTTTGGAGAAGACAAAACAGAGGAGAGTGGCATGAGAGGTAGCAGGAGACTGTGCATCTCCGGATCCAGCCTCAGTGCGCCCCCAAGCCAGCCCTCCTCAGTTTTTCCCTATTCAAGGGGGTGGGGAAACAGTGGGGGAGAGGTGAGTCTGAGGCCATCTGCCGTAGGTCCTCAGAGCCACTAGCAAGGCTCCGAGTAGTCCTTCATGTCAGCCGCACCTACAGGAAGCTCCCTTCTCAGATAGCACAGCCAGCCTCACTGGCTGCCATGAGGACTCGGCAGGGTGGCGTTTCCTGGACTTCATTCTGTGTCCATCACACTTGTGCCACTCCTTAAGCTGGCTGCATTCTGTCTTACTTTCCCTTCCCAGGACAGTTTCTTCCCCTCTGTCCTCTTCCTTCCCTCACCCCACCCCCCATCACAGTCCCATCTTTTCTTCATTGCTAGACGCACTCTCCACCGTTCAGGGACCCGAGGCTTTTGGCTCCCTGCTACTTTCTCTCTTGGGGAGTTTCTTTGCATCAGTCAATGTGCAAGAACTCCCTAGGAGCCAGGGTGTAACACATCAGACACAAGCATCTTATACCCATGACGAGATAATCCTGCTGGGTCCTAAGCAACGGCTCCTCTGTCCGTCCCTGCATCCAAGGTTTCTACAGTTCCTGAAAGATCTCCTACCCCATCTCAGTGCAAAGCCCCATGTGGCCTGTGTAAGTCAGGGTTCTGAACTGGAATTGAGCCCACATGTTGGGTCCATCCAGAGCCACAGCCACACCGCCAGTGCCTGCAGCCTCCGTGTCTACACTAACGAGTGACTGCCTCACTCAGATGCTTGTCCGCCCAGCCCATCTCTGGTCCTCCTCTTCCCTCTGCCAGCACGACCCTCCAGGGTGGTCTCCCACATCAGGACTGGCCCCGCCCCTCCTCCTTCATCCTGGCCCCAAAGGCAGAGTAGGCAATAGTGTCTGCCATCTTACCAGAGAGGCCCTGGGCTTCCTCAGGACAACTGAGACAGCTCTTGTCGTCTGCAGCCCTTTCTTGGTGCCCTGTGAAAGCAGAGCTAACGTTGCTGCTGCAGGCAGTTAGGAACTTGCACTTGGTCTAATCTCTGTGCACGGCTTATGAGATGCACACACCGATTGTTGAGAGCAAGCATCTTCCTTTGTCTTGTTAGAGCTTGATACACCTCAGCAGTCAGTGCTTTTAATAGCCAGAGCTTTTAAAACTCAGGTTTCAGAGATCACCTGGCTATCCGCAAGAGTGACCCTGCTGCACAATATAACACATTGTGATGGCTGTGAAATATTGGGGGAGATCAAGTGCCCTTCCCCCTAAAACACTGTTTCATTTCAGATCGGGGGAGGGGTGTGATCCACTGGGCAACCATGTCCCATGTTACTTCCCCAAGTTCAGTCACTTGTCCAGCATTCAGCCTGCCAAAGGATGCACTGGCTTCCGGCAATTGCCCTGGGTTTCAAGGACTCCAGACCCTCATCGATGAGGAGGGGTGAGTCCCTGAAGAGTTCTAGAAGGTCAGAGGAAAGCAGCCGTGGACAGCAGCTCAGCACATATGCCACAGCCCCAGGGGCCATCTTACAGACAAGCACAGCTCAGAATCAACCCTGGCCTTGCAGAAGCAAGAGCCACCTCAGCCTAGACATTCTCCTGGGCAGTCATGGTCCCCAGTAAATGTGGGCAAATGACTTCTGAGGAGAAGGTGGTACTTTGTTTGAGGAAATGGCTTAAATGCAATTGGAGAGACAGAAGGAGAGACTTTTGGTAGTTTCTGCATGCTACCAGAGTGGGGCCTGGCTGGGCACACACAAGGGGAAGGCTGGAGCCCCCAGTAGAAAAGTGAATGAATAAATGAACAGCAAGCAAAGAAAAGCATTCCTTGGACCTGAGGAGTTTTATGTCAAATTTCTCCTTCCTAGTTCATCGTTAGATAGTTTGTTTTTCTCAAATTCTCTTCCCATGTGAACATAGTCCCTTCTGGGTAGCTGTGATACTGGCGCAGTCTGGAAGCAGTTCACAGGGTGGCTATCACTTCCTGTCTGACATCATCCAGTGCTGCACCATTTCCACATCAAGTGAGTTGCAGAGGCCAGGAGAGCTTCTGGCTGGCTCCATTACCTGGCTCTTTGTTTTCTGTCCTTGACTTCCTGAGAGACAACTCTTCCAGAAGAGCTCAGCTCAACTGTCCCCAGCAGGCCTGACAGCAGCACACGTGATCCTGCTCTTTAGACGCAAGCTGCGGCTGCAGGTGCGCTGGCTCTTGCTGCCTGGGGAGCAGGCGCGGTCCCTAAAACTCTGGCACAGAGTCCAAGAGTGAGCAAGAGTGAGAACACGGCCTGGTTCTCACCTTGTTTCTCCCTTACCATAAGTATGCCTTTCTGGGTGAAGAGTGTCACCCACGGGCTGGAGAGATGGCTCTGAGGTTAAGAGCACTGCTTCTTGTTCCAGAGTCTTGAGTTCAATTCCCAGTAACCACATGGTGGCTCACAACCATTTCTAATGAGATGTGGAGCCCTGTTCTGGCATGTAGGCAGAACACTGTATGCACAATAAAATAAATACATCTTTACAAAAGAGTGTCACACATGCTCACATAGAGATGCTTCACAGAATCAGATATGCCTCCAGGCCTACGGGAAAAGGCCTGGCTCCACCCAGAGCCCCAGAGCAGAGCGTGACTGCCCCACCACGTGCCCTCCTGTTCTTTCACACGTGGTGGGTGTGTGTTTCTATGGTGGCAGGTTGGCTCCCCAGAGGCTGATCTTAGCCATATTTTCTCGCCATATATTAGAAAAAACAAACACAGCAGACAGAGAATGTAAACAGAGCCCAGGAGCTGCTGTGCCCACATGGCAAACAGCAAATGTCCACTATTGAACCCTGTCGCATTTGCTCTGAGTCACAATGAACTTCCTCAGAGCCAAGACAGCCACCCAATGTGCTAGAGAGCCATGGCCACATCCCAGATGGTGGGGGGAGCTCCCTCCCTGGCCCTGACACGCTGCCTTAGCTGCTCTGCAGACCTGGAACCCTTAAGGTGATTTCCTATGTCTTGCAAGCTCACCCAGGTGTACAAAGAGCTCCTGTTATTTGGGGACCCTGGTCCCACTTTGGCTGCGATTCAATCCATTCCTTCTCTTGGGTCAACTATGGTGGTTCAGAGACTACCTCTGTAGGAATGGGGTGGGGACACTTCATGCTGGCCAGACACTTTCACACACACACACACACACACACACACACACACACACACACACACACACACACACACACCCCGCCTGCCTCTTTCCTAGGCCTGGTGGGGTTAGGAGCCCAGGGTTAGAGATGAGAAACCCCATTCCCTCCCTTGCACCCTCCACGCAGACCATGATGTACAAGCTATTTTAAAGGCCTTACTTCTCCTCATTTACATCAAAGAGAGAGCACCAAACACACTGTTCAGGGGCAGGCTGGTACTGATGGCCCCATGGATGGGTTGGCAATGTCTACAGGCTGTAGGTACCCTCCTAGTTTCTACGGTCTGGGAGGGCTCTGCCAGGCTGCAGGAGGACAATTTCAGTTCCTGCTAGGCTTCTGACTCAGGCTTCACTCCCAGCTGCCTGGTAAAAGGGCAAGCAAGCAGCCTGTACTCCCTGCTCTAGGCAGCACTTCTGTGGGCTTTCTTGCCACATGAGCCCCGGGGACCTTATAGGAAAAAAAGAGAAGATGGGCTCAAGTAGAAAATGCCCTGTGCTGGTGTCCCCTGGGCAGTTTGGGTGGTACATGCAGGTAAGAGGGAATTTGACCATGCCCCACCACCCTTGCTGCCACCTAAGGGGCTGCAGACAGCCAGGCCTGTGCCCCAACTCCCTCCTGTCAGCTTAGACCAGTGGTTCTCAACCTGTAGGTCATGACTCCTTTGGGGATAGAATGATCCTTTCACAGGGGTCACCTAAGACCATCAGAAAACACAGATACTTACATTACGATTCATAACAGCAGCAAAACTACAGTTATGAAGTAGAGACAAAAATAATTTTATGGTCGGGGTCAGCCCAACATGAGGAACTGTGTTCAAGGGCCGTAGCATTAGGAAGGCTGAGAACTGCTGGCTTAGACACTTTTACTGGGAAGCTCTGATGGAATTCCAGGCTTCTGGAACCCTGGGTGGAGCCATGTCCCTCTGTGAGTGTCCCCGCAGCAGCAGGACAGCTCTGTGAGGGGGTGGGGAGCATGTCCATGGCCCAGCCTCTGTTTTTGACACCCTGGACCTCTGGTGCCTCATCATATGCAGAGACTCTCAGACCCCATTGATTGGAAAACTATAGTCCCCTTTGCCAGGGTAACCTTACATCATGGGCCCATGGCGGTCTCTGTCAAGCACCTATGATTTCTGCATCCAAATGCGGGCTTGTTCACCCAACAACCATCTGGTTCTACCCAGGGAGACCACAGCTCCCAGCCTCAGCTTTCCAGAAGGAAAGGGTGTTCCTAGTTTACAAACAGATGAAACTTCCCAGTCAGAGCTGGCTGGCATTCGGGCCTCATCCCCAGAACCCCAGTGTCAAGCTTGCCTGACACAGATGTTCCTTCAGGCCACAGTGCTGAGTGTGAAGCCCCACCCATCACCACCTGCCACCCTTCCAAGCCCTTTCTCTGAGGAGCCAGCTGTCCTGGCTGGTTCCCCATGCCCTTCACCAGGTGGGGCCTCCATGTGCCCAGGGCCCTCTCCCGCACCAGCCAGGGCTCTCTATGGCCTCGGCTTGCATTCATGAGCAACATGCCCTTCCTGAGCCTCTCCTGTGAGCTCTGCCAAGTGCCAGGCCAGGAGGAATGTGACTGAATCCCCGGCATGGCTCACCCTCCAACCTTCACAGAGCCCACTCACACAGACAAGATGAGATAGGGTGAAAAAAAACGCCACCGGCACCCTGTCTGCCAGTGACACTGAGCTCAAGGCTAAGGGACGGCCCTTCCAGACTCCATGACAGAAGCTTCACGGAATTGCAGCTCCCTAGATCACGAAAACAGCTTGGCGGCAAGCGGGGACTCCTACACTTGTCAGCCTGGGCAGTGTGGTTTCCTCTCTGTGCCAACGGCATAGAGTAACTGAGTGTCAACTATGGGGTGAAGACTCACACACCCCAGATCCCACCCTAGTGGCTTCAGGTCCAAAGGGGACACGGGGACTGGGGAGACCACTTCCCTCATCAGCAGAATACCAGCCACAGGGCGCCCAAGCTGCACGGCGTGCCCGCTCCCTCCGAGGACCCCGGGACTCACCCTCAGCCCGCGAGCGCAGCCAGGAGCACCACTCAGAGTAGATGTAGTAGAGCTTCATTTCTGCCACAGATATCCAGACAGGACGTCTGTGTGCCATGGCCTGCCTGCATGGGCACTGAGCTCCCCAGGCTCCCGGGCACCTGACTGCGCCACTGCGCAAGCGGCCAGCCTCTTACTTTCATTTTCCCATTAACCAGGATGGAGCGCTGTAAGGTAATTGCTCTCACAAGACTGAAGTCCCCTCTTTGCTCCACCCTGCGTATTTACACAGGGACGCCAGGCTGAGGCAGCCGGCAAACGGCTTTGGGAAGAGGAACAACCAAGACGTTCTTGCCAGCTTGAGGCACAGGGACTCAATGGGGGGTCAACCTCCATTTACAGTGATGGACAAAGAGAGTTCCATTCTTGGGCAGGGAGGCAGGAAGAGTCAACAGAGTACACCAGCAGAGGTTAGAGGGGTCCCTTGCCATCTGAAGAGAGGCCACAGCAGCAGGGCAAGCGAGCCTTGTTCCTTACAGAAAAGGAACAGGCAGAGGTGGGGGGGGGTGGCTCTATCTGGCCCCTTCTTTTCTCCAGCATTTCACTCAATATCACAGGCTTCGAATACAAAGAATAGTGGCCCTCCTCTCCCATTCAGCTCGCAGGCAGCACTGGTGGTCAGGGCCCATGCTCACGCAGCCAATCTACTCCGACGGGGTGGAGGCACAGGTAGACAGAGCTTCAGTGGAACATGGGGGAGTCGTAAAACTGACCTCTCTGCCCAGTGATCCTGGGCGGCAAGGATGGACTCCTGACACAGTACGCAGGTCCCATTACTTAGAGATGTCAACTCTAGTGACCGGAGCCCCCACGCCACCCAGGGACACCGTTTCCCCAAGGTCGGCAAATGCACAGTGCGGGCAGCAGGGCCTGGGTAGGTGTGTGCTGTGAATTCCAGTTCCTCAAGAGCACAGGCACCCCAAAGATAACACATAGTGACCCCACAGAGACCTAGAGCCCAGAGACCCCAAAAAGAGCCTGCGGGGACCCCAGCACGGGTGGGATGGGGCTTCCGGACCTCTCCAGCCTGGCGCTGTCCTCAGTCTAGGCAAAGTGGTGGCCAGCGACTTGGAGGAAGGCGTGGGCAGTCAGGAGACCCATCCCAACCTTGGCGGGAGCCGACAGCGGCCATATCTACTTATCACAATCACCTCCTTCAACCAAGCTGCCTGAAACTTTGAACGTGGTAACAGGCCCCAGATTTCCTCGGACCAGGAAAGGCCTTCTTACAAACAAGCTCTAGGAGCCCTGAGAGGAAACGTCTCTCACCAGTGTTTCCCCCAAGAACAAAAGCCCTATAAATCAAACGAGAGGCTCCTCCTAGCTTGGCAAACCCCCTGCAAGCTTGCTCTACAATGTGTGTGTGTGTGTGTGTGTGTGTGTGTGTGTGTGTGTGTGTGTGTGTTTGCATGTGCGGGGGGGGGTGTGTGTGTCAGGAGATGGCCACACCTTTCTGTTGGCTGTAACTTCTGAGGTCTGGAAACTAGGAGTGTGGCTGCACACGCCCATGGGCTGGACCTTCGCCCCAGTGGTCCAGCCTCACACTGCATGTTCACACTTGGAATAACAAGTCTGGCTTCCAAAGACATGGTGACTCCCAGCTCAGCCGGGAGAAAGCTCAGCTCCAGGCCCGGATGTCTGGTAGAGGAAGGCCACTTGTCTTCAGTCACCAGCGGGCACACTGGTGGTTCTGGCTGCAGAGGGGGCTTTCCCGGCCAGCGGCGCTGGAAGCGCAGTGCATGGAAGGAACCCCACTGAACACATGGGTTTTAGTGTGTCTACCCGGCTGCTGTGGAACACCAACCCCGGAGAACTTCCCTAAAGGAAGAAAACACTTCCACACACGGCGTCCACTGAGAGTTCTTACACATCTGCGTGCCTGAACTGCTGAAGCACACGTTTCTCCT